>NC_031972.2:30255645-30606895 GCF_001858045.2 Oreochromis niloticus
CTAACATTCCCAGTTTAGACAGTCACCCTCAAAGACTGCTGAGAATTAGACGGTATAGTGCCGAGTTGGGACAGAAGTTTTCAGGATTTGCTGGATTTTTGCGGGGTAAAAAATGTCCGCGTGTTAGCAGTTGATGTTGAATTACTGCTGTTACTGCTTGCAAACTGCAGCCAAGCTTTTAACGATTGTGTCTGAGGATGCTAAGTATAGAACGAGCTTCTGAAGATGATGTTGAATGAGCAGATGGTTTTGTGGAGTAGCAGTTTCTTTTGCAAGTGCGCCATACTGCGAAAAATTTAATGAGCTCTTTGTGTTTTTGTTAAGAGGCCAAAAAAGTGATTACATAGAGCTGATTTTAAGGCGTGCTGGAAATCTGATCACTCTCCTTGACACTTATGTTTGCCTATGCGGCTGGATTATCACTAATAATTAATGCATCAAATGCACAGTACTTGTGAATGCTGTATATACTTCATATCTGTTTTTAATAAGAGGACATAATCTCAGCATGATTTCAAGTGGTCATCTCTGATGTTTTTGCAAGCCCCACTGTTAAAGATCCCAATTTGAAGCAGAAAAGTGGAGATTTGTTGGAATGCTTTACTGCCCTCCATTTTCAACTGTTTATAATATTTTTCTGTGTCTGCATATTTTCTCTGTGCACATTACTCATCAGAATAAAAAAAGGAACTATGAAAACCTCGACCAACTGTCCTATGACAACAAGCGAGGACCTAAGGTATATTTGCATGGTCAATGCACGCCGCCCACCAACTTTCCAAACGTAGCAACTAGAAACCAGACCAAACCAGTCACCAGCCGACCCAGAAATGTCCCTCTCTTGGTAGCACGTGTTTTCTTTAATTTTTACTTTGAGACATTTCCCTATGATTTAAATGAAGAATGATTTTGTTGTGAAAAAAAATCTATAATTTTTTAACATAAAAAAAAAATCAGTGGCCAGCGCCCCGCTTTTATCATTTTTCATTTTTTCCTTCAGTAAAGGAATGCATGTACTCAGAACACACACACTCACACACACAAAAAAGTTTGCAACTCCATTCCTTTGTGGAGAACCGGTAGTGTGGGACAAAACCGTTTCCCAGATGCTACTTCCTCCTGTTCTGTAGCACTTCCCTAGTTTTCAGCAGTTTTTTTGTTGGGGGAAAACGTCCCTCTCACCCCCCTTCACCTGTTTTTAGTTACTGGTTGCATTGACCTTCTTCTTTCCCCCTACCTAACACATGCACGTCCTTCTTTGGAGCCTTGATAACCCTCAGTTTGCATGCGAACAAATGCAAAAGTTTTTTTTCCCTTCAAGCTTTTTTTATTTTTTTAGTTCAGCCGGTTCCCCTGGATCGCTTTCCTTTTTATATCTCTGTCTCTCGTTTTCAAACAAAATCGGCCAAGCTCAAACCAAGAAGGTAAAGAGGCAGCATGGTGTCTGAGGTAGGGGAAAGTAGCTGGCTTGACCTTCCTTATGCCCCAATCACAGGCAGAGAAAGTCCTCCAGTTCAGCCAGGAGACTAACTTAACTGCTCTGCTGCTGGAGGCGAAAGAGCTGGAGGCCCGAGTCATCATCCTGTCCGCCAGGTGAGGTTTTTTAGTTATTTATTTTTAAATAAATAACATACATATATTTATAGACCTGCTGGAGAGTGCTTCAAAGGTTTCAGCTGCACTAATATGGAAAGTTGTAGAAGTCCTGCAGCTCTATATTGAGTTTTATATTAACTTGTACTTACATTTCTGCATTTCAGAGGAAAAGAATTCAAATGTATTGTATTTTCATAGAAATGTGTCTATGTGTTGCTGCAGAATATACACTTAGATTTCTTTTGGATGGAAGTAATTATACATGATTGATAGTGATGGCGCATCACTCTTCTGGATTGTGACACAGGGCATAAATGTGTCCAAAGCCTGACATTAGTTTTTGTCATTTCACCCAGTATAAGAATAATATAGCTTGAAATAAATATTGTAAAAGTGGATGCAATAAATAAAATATGAGTGGCTTTTTTTTTTTTTTTTTTTTGCTTTTAAGTTAAAATGTGGGTAAAGTCAGCCTTAGGGTTTTTGTCATCAAGTTACAAATATGTAAAGATCTTGTGTGTTTAGCTACTTTATGATAAACATGTCTCTCTTATATGAAAGTATGTTTTGGGGATTTAAAGAATATAAAGCAGCAGATTCTCTGCAGTACAGAGTTGTGTGTTTTGGGGCTTTTTTTTAGCTTTCATAACTGGCTGCCCGGGATGATATGGGATAGACTTCAAAAAAAATCTGGGATGCCAGTTTAGCTCACGTGGTTGAACAGGTGACCATGGTTTCAAGTGTGACTCTTTTGCTGAGTGTCTTTCACCATTTTCCTCTCTAACTCTTCACTATTCTATTAAATAAATATGTAAATATCCCCCTGAAAATGACAAAAGACTGAAATGATAAGCCTTTAACATCAATAGAAAGCCATTTCTTCAGACTAAATCATAAAATGCTGTGCGGACTAGATAGCTTCATGCTGTTCTCAAGGAAGATGAACTAGCATAAATGTCCATCCATCCATTTTCTTCCACTTATTCAATTCAGGGCTGCGAGGGAGCTGGAGCCCATTCCAGCTGTCATGGAGCATGAAGTGGGGTTCAGCCTTGACAGGTTGCCAGTCTGTCGCAGAGCTACAGCTAAATGTATCGTAACAATCTACTATCGACATGTACACGATTGGAAGAAAGTTATTGGCTAGATTAAGGGGGAAATGGCCTAAAGATATTTATTACAAACCAGAATTGCAAACTTTGTCTAAACCCTTAAAATTTAAAATCAACAATTACATTTTCTTTGGTTTTGAAATAGATCATCATGAATCATGATGATCTATTTTTAATGAAAAGTTTTTGATTAAAAATCCATGAGTGTCAAAACTTTAAATTATTAATCTTTTATATCATCATGGCTGACTTTGTTTCTAAAGCTCAGAAAAGCCGTCAGGTTGGATTTTGTTTAGTATTATTTGTGATTCATGTCACTGCTCCTGTTTTGGTTACTTGAAAGCCTTGAAAGTCCCGCACATCAGACCAGCATCCTCTGCTGGTTAAAACAATCGATTGTCTTTTATTGATTTATTTTTAACAAATTCCAGTGAGGAGGACGCTGCCGCAGTGTACAGGGCTGCCCGCTTCCTCAACATGACGGGCTCTGGCTACGTGTGGCTGGTGGGCGAGCGTGAGATGTCGGGTAAAGCCCTGAGTGAGGCACCAGACGGTACGTTCATCCAGCTTAGATCACTGGGAATGCACCAGTTTACCCCGGCTTTACTAAGAGGCCGAGCATAACACACACAGGATTAGAAAGATTAACCATTTATCGATGGGTTTATTACATGATTATCTGTATTACTGCTTGTTTTGTGTTGAGCATTTAAACGTTTAAGCATCTTTTGTTTAAAGGTTTAAATGTGGTGTGTATCTACACTCAGTTTTTACTTTAAATGTGTGTGTATCCTGGCTCATCCAAGGCTAAATTCACTGTGCTAATCTGCCATATTAACATCCTGGTCTCTAATGAATTATAAAGGGAGAGTTTTGCAACAGATAACTGATAGAATGGTAAGGCACAACAGTCTTTTTGTATGTATTCGTGGATATTTTTGCACATGTCTCACAGGTCACGGTATTTTATCACTTTGTGGTCACAAATGTCGACCGTTTCTCCCCCAGGCACTCAAACACAAGCAATCCCCGCAGAGCGTTTGTTGTCCTGTCCATGTCCAGTCTCTTCCACCTGCACTGCAGCTTCTTTTAGGAGCCTGCAAGACTGATGGACCTGGTTGCAATCAGAAAACTTAGCTGAAGTTGGATTGTTGCTTGGTTTAAAAGTAGGCCTGGTGGTATTTTTGTTTAGCGAGAACACAAATAATATTTGTGCCTGTGCTGAGTCTTCAAACTTTTGCCAGAAGGGCTGAAAAATATAAATCCAACTTCAAGGGACTCTTTGCACATGCTGCGAAAAGGTCATCGGTGACAACATCAGAAAAATGATCCACTTATTTCTGCTGTCTTGACTCATAGATGTCATTTTATGAGACACTCTTATTGAACTTACCCTTCCCAGTGGATCAGAGCTGGATCAAGCGGCTGATGTCTGACCTTTTTTCAGGATGTTTAAACTGGAGGCCCTATAAGTTTTTTTCCACTCTGCGCATTGCAAAAGGCTCCTGAGAGAGTGTGCCTTGCTCAGGAAGGTGATTATCTTTATGTTGTTGGAATGCTCTCAGGTCTAATCGGCCTCCAGCTCATCAACGGGAAGAATGAGTCTGCCCACATCAATGACGCAGTGGCTGTGGTAGCTCAGTCCATACAGGAGCTATTTGAGAAGGAGAATATCACAGAACCTCCAAGGGGATGTGTGGGCAACACTAACATTTGGAAAACAGGACCCCTTTTTAAACGGTAAGCTTGACACAGAAGCTTTGCATGTTTCATGGTTTTAAAATAATCCTTTTTTTAATCTTATACAGTATATAGCCCAAATGTTTCGGCTCCTCTACCACTTCCCTTTAAAGCAAATTACAACTGATTGGCTTTCCCTTTGTAAACAAAAGGTTTGAACAGCAAGTGGGTGGGGCTTTTAGGATATCATACAAACCTATTTAGTTGTTTTTTTTTAAAAACTGTCTGATGTTGATTATTTAGAGTAGTCTGAAGCCTGAGCTTTTCTCCCAGAGGGTTTAATCATAAACACTGTGGCTTCTTCATTAGAAATCTTTAATATGAGCAGCTATTATTACAACAGTTTAGACATATGACAGAAAATTCATATAAAAAATGTCTCAATTAAAAATAATTGGAAAATTAAGATATCTTAGAATTTCCATTATTGTGATGAGGGGCAAAAAACATATTAGACATGCTCAGGTTTAATTACTGAAACCGGCCTGCAATGTAAATAAGTTGTATAACCACTATAATGCTGCATTGCAGTCATTTTTTCCCCATTGTTGACAGTTTTAACAGATTCATCAGATTTACCAGGTTTTCCTGAATGTACCATAAACCTTGTATTTGTTATTTCACAATGAAGCCAGTGAGTTTCAGCTGACCCACTTAGAGCAGCTTCGAGGCAGCATAACAAAATATAAAGCACTGCTTCCAAACAAATGCAGCAGCAAGTATTGTCAGCACTCAGCAACCACAGCTCTGCCTTTCCTTAACAAGAGATGTGGTGAATCAATTTTATTTAATTTTTTGCTTCATGCACTGAATTAAGAGCCCTGCACTGAGCAATTTACAATAAAAACACACTGTTACACTACCGTGAGATGACGCACAATGGCCTTACATGGGCACACTTGCACTGATTCACACAGATAACAGTTTTCATGTGCTTGCCCCAGGGTGCTGATGTCATCTAAATATCCCGAGGGTCTCACAGGGCGTGTGGAGTTCAATGACGATGGAGATAGGAAATACGCCCACTACAGTATACTGAACTATCAGAAGTCCAGACTCATCCAAGTTGGCATATACAATGGAACGCAGGTACACAAAGGCACCTACAGATGTCCATTCCCTGTTTTATACTCACAAACCATGTGTAGATTTTGTCTAGCCCACATGCAGAATCATCTATTTTTTATTTATTGTGGGTGGGAATGCAGAGTCAGTTTTCTATCTATACCACATACCAGGTAATGTACATCTACCCCGCATATCTGTTAGTCTTTGCATAAAAAAGGCAGTTCAACAAATGCTCTTTTCTATTAGAGGGATATTTCAGATTCTTTTAATCATCATATGATGACAATATTGGTAAATGTAGCACACATGTCATTCAAAACTCCTGGATGCAATGAGGGCAAGAAGAGAAAGTGGCAAGATTATGAAATCAGTCTTTCTTTTTTTGCAGTCCTGCTTGCATTGCATGAAATGGGGAATATAACCAATCATGAACCCCAAGTATACAACAGAAACCAATAAAGAGGAAATATTTCTCTCATTTACCACTTTGCAAAGCACACAATAAGCTTCCAAGTACATATTTTAGCACTGGCTGCTAATTTACTCACCATGAAAACAAAGGTTTTAGTCCATTTTATTAAACTTTAGTGAGGGAAATAACCAAACATAGCCCTTGTTTTGGCTCTGAATGGACTAAATGGCCTCATCAATCTTCCACAGATCCAGTTCAGATTCATGGGTGAGCAGGAGTCTATCCCAGCTGTCACAGGGCAACAGGCAGGTTACCAGTCTATTGCAGGGCTAACACAGAGAGACAGGCAACCATTCACATTTTTGGCAAAATTAGACTTGTCAATTAACCTAACATGGATGTCTTTGGACTTAAGGGAGAAGCCAAGTACCCATAGAGAACAATCTCCATTTAGAAAGGCACTAGGCGGCAGATTCAAGCTCAGGACCTTCTTGCTGTGAGTCAGTGGTGCTAACCACCACAGCACCGTCCTGCTCTGGTCCACTAACAATGTATCCATCTGCAAGAGTGCCGGCTTCACTAATATCACCAAAACAGAGCTGTTGTACAGTTTTAATCAAATCCAAGCACAATCAGAGTGTACTGAATGTAACAAATTCAATTTCTGATTCTAATTTTACTGCTTGTTCTTTGAAAATCCCTGCAGTTTGTGGCAAGTAGACTAAGGTGTAGCATGTGACTTACTTCCCATTACCGCTAATCCAACCCGTCTGTAAAATGGAAGCTCTTTTATAAGCCTTGTTTCCATCCCACTCTATTTTAGCTAATGGTGGATATTCAACTCAGCCAGGCAGCCGATAAAGCCTGCAAGGATCAGCTCTTCTAAGCTCTTCAGTTATTTGGCGACAGGTGGAAAAGTAATAATTTCATGAAACTCTGTATCATACAAAAGTCAGAGGTTGATGCAATAAATAAACTGCTGAGCTGTGGTTATGTAAAGCTGACTCATTAGTGATGCTCACCCACAGTGCTGAAGCCTCATCAGCAGCAGGCCTTCTGTCAGCACTCACCTATAATTCTGTATATGTGTGTGTGGCGTCACTGCAGGTGGTAATGAACAATCAGCGGAAGATTATCTGGCCCGGAGGAGAGACTGAGAAACCACAGGGCTTCCAGATGTCCACTCGACTAAAAGTAAGACACCTTCACTTTGCTGCTGCAATGTGGCACTCATGTCTACACGGATAGACTGCGGACCTGAGCCGAAATACTCGTGTTGGACAGTGTGCTAACATCTCTCTCTCGCAGGGAAGCTAATCTGTGTTCTTAAAGCAGAACTGACATATTTGCTGTGACTTTTATCTCTTCACTTCTGTCTTAGGCCTCGAGAGAAGCTCATCTGTATCCTTGTTTGTTATTTTTACTTTCACCTGTCCATCCTTGCACATCTATATGTTTTAGGTGATGTGTAATATATGTTTTTCTCCTAAAGCAGATGCATGTCCAACTCTGTGATAAACAGCTTTCTGTCCCGTCTGTTGTAGATAGTGACAATACACCAGGAGCCATTTGTGTATGTGAAACCCACTCTGCCTGACGGTACTTGCAAGGAGGAAATGACATTAAATGGAGTCTTAATTAAAAAGGTTATCTGCACTGGGCCCAATGAGACCATCCCAGGTAACACATCAGGGACGTTTACATTATCACTGTGCTTCTAGCGCACCCGCCAAACATCCACCGGAGATGCATACATATATATGCAGCAGGTATCTATATATGTATGCATGTAGCCATTCAGACTGAGTGATTGTTGGGATGCTGGCACACACCTGGTCTGTGTGCAGTGAGGCTGTGTGAGGTTGTCTGCAGTGTATCAGTGTGTCATGCATTCTGTGCAGTCTACATGCGCCGCCTTTGGATTCAAAAAAGCAAAAACAAAAACAAACCAACAGCAAATGAACCAGTTTCCGCCAGGGTGTGCATAACTTCCAAATGTTGCTGTTTTTGTTACAGGACGCCCAATCGTACCCCAGTGTTGTTATGGATTTTGTGTTGATCTCCTGATAAAGCTGGCTATGACCATGAACTTCACCTATGAGGTGCATCTGGTGGCTGATGGAAAATTTGGAACTCAGGAGAGGGTGAGTTTCACATTAAGATCCATGTTTGGTGTATTTTGGCACACAAGAAGAATATATTTTCCATCTGCAATAATTTAAATCTGGTGGCATGGCTTTATTTTGGGACTTTCCTGTAGTTCCACGTGAATGTGTTTAAAAATCACTCAGATGTAAAAAGAAGAGCATTAGTTCAAGGGAGCGAAACCATACGAATTTCCAGTTGTCAACTACCGATGAGTAGTTGCCTACCAGTTGCAGAGTGGCCTGCAAACCACCAAGCACTTCCAAGGTCACCGGGTTCAATATAGTTTTGGGTATTTGTCTTTTTGGATGGCGTTTAATGCTTTTGTTAATCGTTTTTTATGAGTCACACTTACTTCACAGACTCAGAGAACTTGACTCACATTGTCTGTCCTGTCTTCTAAATAATTCAGAAGACAAAGGGAGTAGAGTGCCATTTAGATTTAATCATGTTTATTTTTGACTCGAGTCCAGCTGTTTTACTGCGATCCGGCCTTCTGCTGCACATCCTTCATGTGGTTTTGCTTTCCAGATGCTTTTTTTCTTATTGATTGCCATCTTTGCATCAGATCACTTATAAATGAGCTTCAGCTGTCTTGTTGCCAGATTGTATTTTTACTGCACTGCTGCCGTATCTGTTCTGTGATGCATGAAAATGGAACACATACAAACTGTACATACCACCACTTGTGTGCTGAAGAGTTGTTGTTTTTTTGTTTTGGCAAGGTTTGTTCATTTTTTATGAACCCCTCCTGGGAAAGAGTTGGGTTTTGTGCAGATAAAATGGGACACATGCCCTGCTAGGATCAGCTATATATAACCTAACCTTGTATTGCTCAAGCAGCACACCTTCATGAGTGCACAGAAACTAGACTGTGACTTATCTTTGTAACCAGTCCAGTCTTTGGTTTCTCTGTTTACGTTCTCAACAGATTGCACTACTTTCCTGGGAATCTGCTAATCATCAACTACAATATTATAAAAATATGCTAACAATGAGCTATCAGCAAATATTACTGTATAATCTAAAAAAATGTAAGCTATCTTATTTAATAATAGTGCCAATGTTACTATTAAACTGCACTGGTTTATTTAAGATGAAGCTACTTCAGGCCTATATGAGGTGTGACTTATGTGTCTATTAATGCTGATGTGCAATAGAAAATGTAATCATTACATTTTTATAACCCAAGGGCATCTTCTTTTGTTCCTGTTAAATGCTTGTAAATGATGCTCAATTTTACTTCCATCTAGGAATCTTTTTTTTTTTTTTTTCAGTTCAACGAGGAAATAAATTAGTGTGCTAATAACACTTTATAGCCTGAGGACATTTTGAATGGAATCACACCATTTTGAGTCAAATCGTGCATCATTTGGAAGCACAGAGCCTCAAAATATATAATGAATAAACCATTTTAGGATCACAACAATTATAAATGTATACTACAGTGCACTATAGCACTTGGTAAAACAGTAGTTTCTTGCCTTTTTCAGGCATTTCTCTGGCATATGTTTGTTCATTGTTTTTAAAGGTAATAGTCCAGCATACAATATATTCCTAAGCTTTTAATAACTGTAGTGAAAAGCATTGCTATGAATTGTAAAATTATGCTCTAATATTAAGAAGTCTAAAAATGGCCAACAACTTTTATACCAACACAAAAGTCATATTTTGTCCTTTATGCACTGTCCATATTGTGACAAAAGAAATTGGTGCTTAGATTTTCGGGGTCCTTGTGAAAATGTTCATCCTTGTAATGGGTCTATAGCCCCAAAATCTCAAGACCACAATCTGCTGTATATAGGTGACCTGAATTAGAAAGGACATAAAAAAAGATTTAATCACCTGCTGATTTCATGTACCATTGCATGTTTATTTTAGAGCATTATTTCTTATTTGTCACATTTTAAACAAGGATGATCTTCTTCCCAAAGCGGGAGTGTGAGGCTGTAACATGTCGCAGAAACCATAAGAACTGCAAGAAACCAAAAAGAGAAGAAACTGGATACACTGAACTCAAAACCTGCCTTCTAAAACCTGAAACTCTGTTCTTTAGGCAAAGCAAGAACACGCTGTTCTATATTTTTGACGTTTACTTGGTTTAACCCAAATCCTTAAAGCCTGAAATGAATCTGCGGTCTAGACAACAGCAGGGCTAAAGCTGATTCAGATTTTTAACTTAACTCCTTCCATTTTGGGACTCCAGGTCAACAACAGTAACAAGAAGGAGTGGAACGGCATGATGGGAGAGCTCCTGGGAGGCCTGGCTGACATGATTGTAGCCCCGCTGACTATAAACAATGAGCGAGCCCAGTACATCGAGTTCTCCAAACCCTTTAAATATCAAGGCCTCACTATCCTCGTTAAAAAGGTAAACAGGATATTTGGTACTCAGACCTATGACTAGGGGAGATGCATGTATTGCTTACTGCTGACTCTGTTCATTTATGTAAAAATATAATGAAGCAGAGAAAGAGATTGTATGACTTCAGGAAAGATACAATTTTAATACAATTGCTCAGCTGTGGCAGAAGGTAGTAGAGGTGGTTTCAAGATACCATCTATATTATTTGTATACCAGGTTAATGACAACACAACTAAAAACTACGTAGCTGCAAGTGGCGGATGGGGATCAAATTACCCCTGACAGTTTGGAAAAATATAAATTTGATCGATTAACTTAAATTTAGTTAATAACATAGGTTATTAAAATCTCTAAGTGGACGAAGACCTGCAGGAAATCTGCATTCATTTTTCTCTGTTATCATTATGAGGTGATGCAGTATCAGTTAGCAGTTGCCTCTACCATCTTTCTTTGAAAGAAATTAAAGCCATCTGGGAAGGATTAGCCATGGATTACACATCTCAAACAAGTGTTAAGATAATGCGTTCTCATTTTCTGTCCTTGCAGATTTTTGCAGACACAAAAATGAGCCTGAAACAGTAAAAAAGACACAACTGTGTTCAGATATAATTAACACTGGTTAAAATGTTAAAGGCATGGAAACAGTCAAACTTATTTTATCTCATGGGCCAGGTTTAAACCTATTTGATGTATGTGAGTGCATAATAACCTGCACTGTTGTGCAAAAGACACCCTTCATTTTTGATCTTGCATTTTGTATTCTGCATTTTAGTCAGAGGTGTTGGGGATTTTGCCAAAGATGGAATTGAATTATGAATGCAGAAAAATACAATCAGGTTTTGATTCATCATGCATTAGCATGTCGAAAGTGTGGCTTCATTTTCCCAAACACACTGCCAATGCATCAAAAGCATACCTACTGAAGCAGTGTAGGATCATTTTGACAGAGAATAGAACAAAAGGCAGCCAACATCCAAAGAAAAGCTTTGAATGTCCTTCAAGAACCCTGAAGAACTATTCCTGAAGTCTACTTAAAGAAAGTACAAGAAAGTTATCAAAGCAGTCATGCAAATATTGACTTGAAGCTTATAATATTTATACAGACTCTGTTTTTGCTTCTGTTTTTATCTGTGCATGTTTCACTGCACATATTTCCTAGCTGAATATAAAGAAATGAGGGATGGCTCGAGACTTTTGCACAGACCTCAATTTTTTTTAACCAAAGCACATTTTGAAAATATTTACATTTAACAAACCACACATTTACAGAACACATGATCGTATAACTTGTTTCTTGTCAGAATCTTACTTCAGTGCATTATGGAAGGTCATGGGTCTTTGTCAGTAAAAAGACTGTAAAATCTGACAATGAGTCAGACCAATGGTTCTATACAATTCAAAAATAATTCATTATCAATCGATAATCAACTGCCTGTATCTGTTTTCAGGAAATTCCTCGCAGTACACTGGACTCGTTTATGCAGCCGTTCCAAAGCACGCTGTGGCTGCTGGTGGGTCTTTCGGTGCATGTGGTGGCGGTGATGCTTTACCTACTAGACCGGTTCAGGTACAAGGGGGGCCTGTATGTGTATACATGTATCCATATGTGTATGAAAGACTGTGTGTGTGAAGTATATGCGTGTGTGTGTGTGTGTGTGTGTGTACATGGACTCCTGAGCACTGCAGATCTTCCCTCGATGTGGACAACAAGGCAGACAGAGGTGAAGATTGGTTCCAGTCATCCCACAGCTCTGTGCCTGTGCCACCGTCTTCACCCTGTTTTCTTTCTGAGGACTTTGTCTTGCTTCGCTCACTCATGTTCAGTTTTCCTCCCTTTTTTGGGGAATCACTGGGTTTTTCACACTCAGCAGGTTATCTGACATTTCTCATTTTATATCTTCTGCAATCCTCCCGATTTCTTCCCATAGCCCGTTTGGGAGGTTTAAAGTAAATAGTGAAGAAGAAGAAGAAGATGCCCTCACCTTATCATCTGCCATGTGGTTCTCCTGGGGAGTGTTGTTGAACTCTGGTATAGGAGAAGGTGAGTCATACCCAGTTGTTGACCACTGAATTTTCTCTTTCCCACAGATGATGTCTTCTAGTCTTTAAACAGTTTTGCAGTTGTAAAAGGACTGATATGAAGTGTCTGTGTGGCTCCAGGTATCCAGCTGTCACTGTCACATTTTTCTTTGAAAACGACAAAAAAAGCTGGTACAGCTTGTAACCGTTTTGTTAGCTTATTTGATTTTCTGTCGAGTGTTTCCTTTTCATGATATCTTATGAGTTTTATATATGTATATAAAAAGCTGCTTTTGCAATGCTCGATTTAAGAGAGCCCTCTTTTTAAGAATGTTGTACTCATAACTATGCACTGGTTAGTGTACAATAAACAAATCAATAACAAACTTATCTATCCTCATAAACTTAAAATTAATCCATTAAAAACCTATAGGACTGGGTGCCAGTTTGTGGAAACCATGTTGCCACGCCATCTTGAATACAGTGGATATACATACTATCCCCGATGTTGTTCTAATTGCTTATTGTCAGCAGGTTAGACACAAATCCTGTTGTCTCCCGACAGCAGACAATAAGCTAACTAAACAATAGTCGTTGCTTATTGGCTAATATTTTGCCAGCTTATGTTTGGCTCAAGTGTGTTAAAAATCACACTTCCCCTCTAAGAAACAGTTTGATTAAATTCTCACATTTTATTTAAGTTTATTCGCCAAGTGTCTGAGTCCAGCAATGTTAGAGCCCCTTCAAAGAAAGTTTTAGTTACACTAGCTAACAGTAGCTAACTGAGGCTAATTGTGGCTAACAGCAGCAAAATCAGAAGCACTTACTGACTGACAAGTTGAGGATATCTTCAACCACTCGACACAGTATTGCTGTCATGAGTCAGAAATGATGTCCACAGATTCATCGACTTATATGAGAATCTTTTCACAAAGTTTTACATCCACGTCAACATAGGTGCTTCTTACAACATCTGACAGCACTCACTCCAGAAGAATGACAGCAAGAGTTTTTGAGATGACAGTGGGGTAAAAATGTAAAAAAAAAAGCAAACTATTTAATTGACACATGTGCTTTTTTTAAATTCCTGATTTATTGGTGAGTGTGGATATTATTAAAATATGTCTATCATGTACAAAAATGGAGCAAAAAACAGTAGCAAAGACACACCTGTCAGCTAAGATTATTATGGGGAAATGCGGTGGGCTCTGGCTGTTATGGGGTACAGTCTAAATGTAACATTTTTGATATTAGGAATATCCACTTTCACTCTCATTACACAGATCCAAAAACAGACAAAATCTATCTGGAACTAATAGTGTAAAAAAGTTATTCCATTTTTTTAATATTCTATATGAGCATCCAGTATATATGACAGAAAAAAAATAAGTTGAAATTGACAGTTACTGAGATGAAAACTCAAAACCTGGATTCACCACACAGGTGCACCACGTAGCTTCTCAGCGAGAATCCTGGGCATGGTGTGGGCTGGTTTTGCCATGATCATTGTGGCTTCCTATACTGCCAATCTGGCTGCCTTCCTGGTGTTGGACCGGCCTGAGGAGCGCATCACCGGTATCAATGACCCACGGGTGTGTGAAACAAGGAGCTTTTTACTGCACATTACTTTTTTTTTTATCGCATTAACAAATATATACACTGATTCAATTCAGTTCAATTCAATTTTATTTATATAGCGCCAAATCACAATTATTAATTTTATTCTTACTTATTATTCATCAGATTGTGCTTTTCCTCGTCTCTTTTTGCAGCTGAGAAACCCATCAGACAAGTTCATCTACGCCACAGTGAAACAAAGCTCAGTGGATATCTACTTCCGGCGGCAGGTGGAGCTTAGCACCATGTACCGCCACATGGAGAAGCACAACTATGAGAGTGCCGCCGAGGCTATCCAGGCCGTGCGTGACAAGTGAGTCTCGGCCAGGCCGGGCCGACCAGAGTACGTGTCGGCCGGCTGTTCGACCTATCAAGCACGTAGACCAGGGCTATTCCAGTTAACTCTAGGGGAGGGACATGGACCTCCGGATCAGGTGGAAGTGGTAGGATTTACTGCGACATTCCCCCTGATTCAGGCCCATCGCCCAGCCAAGGCAGGTTTCCAGGGACAGAGGCAGGTGTGGACGTGTCAACAGCACTGACAACAGTGTGAGGTTGAGCTAACATTGAGTCGAAGAGCCCCCTTTTTCAGGTTGTACCCAGACGAACATCTTTGGGATTGGGGGAATCCAATGGGGGACGCGCCCTCACCCATCTGGCATTGGATTTCATTTGGGACATAAGCAGCGGTAGAGATTGCTGGTAAACGCTGACTGACACACACGATGTGGTGTGAAAGAGAGAGAAGGGTGGGAGCCGTAAATGTGTATGTAAATCATTGTACTGTTGCACCGTAACCCCCTCCTTCCCCTCCTTCCCCTTCCTCCCCACTTCCTCCTCCTCCTCCTCCCTCCCCCTGCCCCCACAGCAAGCTGCATGCTTTCATCTGGGACTCTGCGGTGCTGGAGTTTGAAGCCTCGCAGAAGTGCGACCTGGTGACCACGGGAGAGCTGTTTTTCCGTTCGGGCTTTGGCATAGGCATGCGCAAGGACAGCCCCTGGAAACAGAATGTGTCCCTGGCCATTCTCAGGTCTGTCCCAGCCGAAGCTGCATTACTCGTATGACGTTTTTTTTTTTTTGTTTGTTTTCTTATCAATATGATTTCATGGTCACCTATTGACCATTTATAGCCATCCAATACATTGCCTTATGTCACATCTTTGTATCTCCCCTCTCCTGCCCTGTTTGTCTGGTTGTCTCTTGTCAAGTGTATCACTGTTTGTCAGTACACGTGTCTGTACAGCTGTCTGTGCTTCATCTGTGTTGCTAGCTGGGAGTAAGCGGCTCAAACATTCGGTCATTTGCGGCACTCATTAACTCTGTTACCTCTCTCCCCACCACCCCCAACCCCCTGCAGTTCTCATGAGAACGGCTTCATGGAAGACCTAGATAAAACCTGGGTGAGATACCAGGAGTGTGACTCAAGGAGCAATGCCCCAGCCACACTCACCTTTGAAAACATGGCAGGTATGGTCCTTATGGCGTAGAGAAAGCGTTAAAAGTGATTGGACAAAAACTGCAGTGGTAAGGTACTGTAGCCCTTTTTTGTCCAATACCTTTACAAAATCGTTGTTTTAGTGTCAGCGTGGTGCTCTGTGGGTAGTGTGCCGTACAGTATCTTGTCCTGTGATTTCGTGCGGTTGTGGTTCTCTATTAATATTGTGTAGTTTGCAGCAGTCGTCGTCAGTAGGAGCTGGTTGAGAAAGGAGGGGCGACCACTGAGCATGACAGTCAGACCATGCGTTCATGCTTAGTGGGAGCGGCGGAGATGTAGACAGGAAACTCACATATCCCTGTGTCTGCTCTGTTTCTGTTCATGTGTCCCTCCTTCACAGGGGTATTCATGCTGGTGGCTGGAGGCATAGCAGCAGGGATCTTCCTCATCTTCATTGAAATCGCCTATAAGCGCCATAAAGACGCCCGCAGGAAGCAGATGCAGCTGGCCTTTGCGGCCGTCAATGTCTGGAGGAAGAACTTGCAGGTAGGATTGATACCCTGCATCCACTGAAGGTGGAAGAGTTAAAACTGGGGTGGAAGAGAGCCAGAAAAACCTCCCTCGAATGAGGGTTGATTTGTGTCTCTCAACCCATCTGAGAACTTTGGGGGGGTTTTTTTAAATAGTTATCAAACCGACAGATCACCATACAAGAAACAGTGATCTCTGATGCCTACATATAATGTAAGGCATGCTGAGTGGCCAGCCTGTAGGTTTAAACAGTTCCCAGAGGCCAAATGCACCCGTGTCTCTTGTGTGTGTGCCTGCAGGATAGTAAGGAGGCTTCTGGAAGTCAAGCGGTGGCTGGAACTCCCTCTTTAGTATGTAGTAGAGCCATTTCCACCGTCATGTCACCTCTCGCTCTTGGTGTAACAATAAGATAATTAGAGATTCTCTCACACAATAAATCTCCAAATTAAAAATCTCCACCACCCACGTCCATGGCATGAACCAGTAGTTCTAAGCTGCTGCTGTGGCGCTATATTCTTCATAAGGTCATATGATTTGTACATGGAAAGCCAGTGGAAAAAAAGAAATTCCCTGCCAGAAACACTGAAAAAACATTATTAGCAATGAATACTCTAAGGTTGATGCACTTTGCTCACGACCCCATTGATTTCCTTCTCTCTGGCAGCAAAACTAACAGCAGCCAAAAGCTGATAAGACAAATAGAGCATAAAGAGCAAAATCAATGCCCTGGCACAATCATACAGAAGTGACCGTTCCACAATTGTCAGCATAAGTGAAATGTGCAATGCTGCAGCGCACAGTGTGTCTCCTTATCCACTGCATTGTTCATGATGCAGACACCAAGCAAGAATGTAAAATCTCGCATGGCAAAGGCTTCGTGCAACATTGCCTGAACAGGCATCAATTTAAAGGCTCAGTTCACTCAAATGTAATTTAATAAGTCTGTATTTTTATACTTGCTCTAGTGGTATCTAACTATGCAGCTAACTTAGATTCATTTTCAGGGGTTTTCAGAAACATTCACGTAATTTAAAAAAAAAAAACAATAAATGGAACTTATTTGTACTTTAAACTCATTTTCATGGCCAGATACCACTATGAACATTTTTGTTTTTTGTTTTTTGTTTTTTTGAATGAACTGACCGTCTGAGCTATAATCAAGCGATACGTTCCTTTGCTCAGCCAGTGAAGAACATGATTTCCCCTGTACTCCAATGCAATCAGTGCAGCTTTGAAGGTACAGGGTTTCCACATTTGATGGCCAATCACAGCCTGAGTCTGTGATGTGGCTGTGGCAGTCTGTCTGCTGTGTCTCTAAGCCTTGAACCAAGTGAAATGAGACAGCAGGGCTGGAGGAAGGTACAGTATAATTATCACAAGTGCCTGTCAGCAAATCAATGTCCTTCTAAAAGTGTCTACCATCAAACTGATAGCTGTATGTAACTGTCATATGTGTCCTCATATAGATGTACATATAGATGTAGGCGCATACAGCAGATGAATGCATGCAGGGGGGCGTCACTGAGAAAGGAGAGGGACACACTAAACTGCCCGCAGACTAATGTAATTTATATCCATGTCAGTGATGATCACGCTGATTTCTCTGCATCACTAAACAAAGATGGCTCATGCTTGCTCATCTTTCTCATTGACCATCACTCTCGGCCCAAAAGCTAACATTGCTAGACACACATTGCTCTAACTATAGCTATTACAATGGCGCCTTATGCAAGAAGTGCTGAGAGGACCCATGAAGTAAGGCTAATCAAATCTGCTTTGCATGAAAATTATTCAGGATCTTATTCATACTGTTTAGGTGCACTGATTTGATTACTCACGGTGATCTAAATTTGTCAAATTAAAAATGACAGCTTGGTTTTCTAGGGTACAAACTCAATCTAAGATAACAGTTTATGTGGCCTCTTCCTTCCTTAGTACAGCAATCACTAAAACCTCAATACCCATTACTGGCATCTTTTCGACTGCTTCCATGTGTGTTTTTTGTTATTATGTGCTTTTACTGCCTCAGGTTGGTGTATTATGCAAAGCAATGTGCAGGACTGTGCACCCACATACCTTCAAACAGAGGCTTAACTTCAGAGAAAGTGCACTTCTGAGTAAATCTGTTCACAAAGTAAAACCCTCACTAGTTGCCACCTTTGCATTATCTCTGCACCCGGTTATTTTTAAAAGCTAAAAGCTCTCAAACAAGAAGTTCATTAGGTGTCACGCCAACATGGCATTGCTTTTTCAGACTTTTACAAAGAAATAAAAGTGCATGTGTGCAGGTTGCATAGGATAGTAAAACTTTAAAAGCTGTAGCAACAGACATGATGAGCAAGTAAAGGGTCTTTGGAGTAAAATTTATTTGTACTTGTTTGGGTTCTATAATGAGAAATGCTAGTTTACTGGGGCATTTCCTACTTTTATCTAATTTAGCTAATGCACATGCATTTTTGTGTGTGAGAGCTTCTTATTTGGTTGCCAATGGTGCCTAAATGATATTAAGGCTTAACTGTCCCTTTAAATAAAGACATGATATATAGTAATGGGCCGAAGTGTCCGCTTATTCCATTATCCAATTTGTACAACGCAAATCTCAGTATAAACAGAACCAGTATGACTTTAAAGTAAAAGTAGTTTTGCCTTTCAAAGTATGTTGGCTGGAGGGGAAAAGAATTAAGCCAAACCGATAAAGAAATAACCTAAATAGCAAATGCAATTAATAAGTATAAGTGTTACACAGTCATCTATCTGTCACTTTACCATAGCTGACTGTGAATAAATCGCCTAAGGGTGCGACCACTCGAGTGTAACGATTGCTATAATTCATGTAGGGTGTGTAAGTAATAACTCATCTTCATCTTTAATAAAAGCTGTCTGTTACATTAGGACTGGGTCAAAGTTAAAGGCTGCTGCTGATCCACTCTCTCTGTTCTCTTTTTTAGAGGTGGACAATGTAGCTACAATGTGAACGTTTGTATTATTAAAAAGTTACGTTATGTTCCATTACTAAGAGACTAGACATGTGGCTTCTACATCTGTCTTTTCAAACAGATGTTACTTAGAAGTGCACTGTCTGAACCAGATTGAACCTGATGATAGTTTGGGATGAAAACAAAGCATCAGAAACTCTGCTGCGTGACGATAACAGTGATGATGTATAATGATGCTGGACTATGACAGCTCACGTCTGTTTCCAACGGGAAACACGCAGCCGATGTACACGGTGCAAGTCCCATGCCGCTCTTCATCTGATGGTCCAGCATGCCCTGCATGGCCGGGACTGTGCACACGCAGCGCCTCATCAGGGCTCTGGATGGCCGGGCTTCACTCCTGCAGTCTAACATGTGTAAGAAAAGGGGAAAGTAAAGATTAAACGAACACCTGACGTCACTTGGGCATTGATTTTTCTGAACCAAGACCAATACACACGCTGACTTTAACCATTTACTAACATGAGATGTCATCTTCCAACAGGAAAAAGATATTTTTTGCACTAAAATCAAGCAGTGCCGTGCACCAATCACTCCTCTGCCAGCTTTCATCTATCCTGCACATGAGATAATACCTGCTCGCCACCTGATATTATGTCATCAGGGGGTTGAGAGAGTGCTGGTTGGCGGGGTGATGGTGGAACAAATGTGCCCTGAAAGAGCCTAGTCATGTGACCTGATGAAAAAGGATGAACTGCGGGGCCAGTGCTGGCCAGGATTGATTTGTCATGCTATTTGTTTTGTGTTACTTAATCTATGTTCCCCCTTTTATTCCTTCCCTCCATCCATAAAACGATTTGGCATGTTGAAATTCACACCACACTGCCCCGCCCACCCCAAGGGCCTCCCTTGCTGCTACTAATCTGTCATCCTCCACTTATACTTTACTAACATCCATCTTAGAGTGCTTTTTTTATTAGAAGTAGCATCTTTTAGCTTTCATTTGCTCAGTTAATTATGAATTTATCATTTAAACACTGACTTTTGTTTTTGCACTTTAACTTCAGTAGAAAACAGGCTTTTTTGTTGCTCTAGTAGACAACCATTCCTTCTCATTTTTTTCCTTCCTTTATGCTCTCCATCTCATCCCATTCCCTGGTGTGTGGGGTGAATTTCCATTATACCCCTTTAAGGTATAATGACGTTAAATGGGCTTTAATTACTGACTTATGTCGCTGTTGTTTTCCTTCTATGCATCCAATACTGTAGCTTTTTTAAAAAACTTTTTATACCTGCCTGGCTTTGGATGTGGATGTTTGCTTTGCTAGTTTTTGGATTTTTTTTTTATCTGCCATTTTTGGTTCCCTTGGCTTTTGCTTAAGGATATTCTTTAAAGTAATAACAATCCAAGTGGATGGACATTTATTTTATTTTTCTTTTCTCCCCCTATGCAGCCCTCTTCCTCTGTAGAGACTCAGGATGTAAGAATACCTTAATATGAGTTCTTAATATGAGTTCTTTTTTTATTGTTGCACACAGACATCCAGTAATTGTGCTGAGAGTAGCTGTGGGGCACTCTGATGGTATGAGGGAGGGAGGGCACCAAATTGGCTCACCATGTTGTAAGAATACGGTTAAAAGTGCTTCTTTTTCTTTACGTTTTTATTTTATTTTGACAGGTACGCATTTGAAGATGTTACCTGTGTGTTAATGAGTAAGACTAGATTGAAGATTAAGCATGTGCTGAGATGAAGAAGTTGCAGCTTTAAAGTGTGTGTGCACTCAGGCAATAGCGAGTGTACGGGTAGGTTATTTTAGATGGTTTAAAACCTAGGTATCACGCCCACTGACATCTTTACTAGTCATCACTCATTCCAGTGCATTTCTAGGGCCAACTGAATGTGTTTCTAGAGGACTACTGTGCCATCTTGTGCAGTCCAAGTGTGATTATGTTGCATAAAATGTAGACAAATGCCCTCATATCAGACTGAACAGACTTTGTTCACTCTCACATCTAACAAGCTTTATCCCCTTCTTTCTCCCTCTGTTACATTTCCAAATGGTGTAGTGTTTTTCACAAGGACCCTCCCAGTAATTAGTCTATTAAAAATATAAGGTAATCTATTGGGATGGCAGTGGTTTTGGTGGTGGTGGGTAGAGAGAAAACGGGTGAGACTGAAACCACGGTTATCACCCCAGCCATAGGACATGAATAATGTTTCTACATATATTTATTTTAGGATAGGAAAAGTGGTAGAGCAGAGCCCGACCCCAAAAAGAAAGCCTCTTTTAGGTCCATCAGTACCACCCTGGCCTCCAGCATCAAGAGACGTAGGTCCTCCAAAGACACGGTAAGGAGACGGAAGAAGCGACACCTTCCCTTGTTTATTCTTTCCTCTCTTTCCTCGTCTCCTCCTCTGTCTCTGCTTCCATCTCTTTGTCTTTCGCTGTCCTCTCTGCCCCCATCCCCATATCTGACCTCAAAAGAGTCCCATGTTCCACTCACTCATTTCCACACGGCTCCGCTGGCCTCTGCCACGTGTCTGTCCCTTCACCATCGATCAGCCATTACCATTTAGCTCTTATGGTTCCTCTACAGCATGGAGGGCATCAGTGCAGGATCTCAGGTCAGGCCAGGCCAGGAGCTGGGCTCTGAATTTGGAAAGGGAGCGTCCCAAGTGTCCAGGATTTTTGGGAAAAGGGGGGAAGGATTTAATGGGACTAGTGTCTTCTGGAGGAAGGGGCGCGACAAAAGCAAGCAGTCTGCCAGTGGTGTTTTGTCTTGGGCTGCTCTTCCTCCCTGCCTCTGGTTTGGACGTGGATTCTGTCCTTTTTTTGGTGGTGGTGATGGTGGTGGTGGCACTGTGGTACGTGTGTGCGTGAGTGTACCGTATGCGAGCGTGTCTGTTTATACGTTTGTGTTCATGTCCTGTCGGACTGCCTGATCCTTCGTATATCCATTGTTTCTTTGCACCAATCCTGCACTTCCTCTGTTTGGGTTTCAGCCGCTGTTGGTTTGCTTATGGTTTGAAAAGCATGCGCTGGTGTTCTGTCATTTTTTTATTCCCAAAACCTTTTTTTTTTTTATTTAAGGTGACGTCCAGCCCTCCCGAGAAGAAAACTAATGTGTTGCCATATTTTTCGGCGTGTCTATTTCAGGATTCCACTCATGGATTTCTATTAATCAATTTACTTTTTTGCGTTATCATATTTTGTTTGTCATAATTCTTGTTTTATTTCCAGTGTCCTTGTGGTCTGAACTGTGCATGCCTCTTGCAGGGTATATTTTCAGGTCATGAAGACAGTCGTCTTTAAGTTTTACATATTGTTTTTATTGTGCTAAAAACTCTGTGAAGCCTTAGACTCTCACTGTGTTACGATGCAAGAATAAATACAAGCTACTGTCCCCCCCTCCTTTCTTTTTATATCACTCCTTTGCTGCAGCACAATGAGAGTGTCAGGTTTTCTGCATTCCTTCACAGTTCGGTTGAAAGGCCCTGCTCATTGCGGTTTGGAGATTGTACTACACAAGCTTGGATCGCGCTGACAAACCGGTGACCCGCGGTCATTTGTGCCCAGTTGATCTGCCAGGCATAGCTGGTTGTTAACCAAATCTGGGCTTTATAAAAGAATTGCAATAATTTGTTGAGATAGCCTTCATAGCCTTTTGCACTAACACTATGCTTTGAATGTGTTTCTCAGGAGAAATGTAGCCTATGGCAGCAAAGATAACAGCTTGCAAGATTTTAAAAAAAAGTTATGATTTGATTATCTGTTTCTCATTTCTTTCTCTTCTGTTAACTATCTGTTTTTGATTTGTTTTTGTTTTTTTTAACGGATGTTTCTACAATGAAGCCAAGCACCTTTACTCTTCCCCGGCATTTTTCCAATAGAATTTCTTTCATTTTATGAGAAGAAGAGCGGGATCGCCACTGCCACTTTGTCTGTATGAGGTTTCGGATGCTGGTTTGAGAGCCCTAGCGGGGAGAAAAATGTCTCAAAGTGTAAAATGAAATAGGATTTAGTGTAATTACAAAAGATGCTCCAACTGAAAGACCTGCCATCTTCAGTCTTTGACCATTATTTTTGATTTTATATAAATGTTCTTCTTTTATATTAATGGATATCAATGGACTTGAGTGTCAGTGTCCCTCACCCACATGCCACACTGCTCCTCTCTCCCTCTGCAAGCATGCTAATTACTTTAACTGTCATAGATGTAGTAACCGTAGAAGTAGAAATACTCTTTGTAGCTGTTCCATATATGAAAAAAAACTACAACAACAAAATATCATCATAGTTGTGCTGAATAAGTAGCTTTTAACTGTGGTTGTGATGTCAGTGAAGTGTCTCTCTTTTGCTGGTCCACTTGACCCCAGTAGGGTGCGCTGTTAGCAGGCCCTCAAGGTACAAGACATGAGGAGACCCAAATGGGGGCTGTAAGCTATGTGATGATGCAACTTGCGGGTCAAGGAGATGAGGGACATCCACTCTGACTCCTATTTATTACCTTAAAATAAAAAAGCAACAATTTTCCCATTCAGTCTGGATGCCCCCACATCTGTCAGCATGTTAGTTGCATCATACCAACTTCTGAAACTCACATGCTTGAATGTATCGGCTCTATCGGCTTAAAACGAGAGGTGCTTAAATAAAAAAAAGTGACAAATGAGACGGGTACACTTTCCCTGTTTTGGTTCTGAACGCCATTAATGTGCAGTAGTAATGTGCTTAATGTAAAAAGAAATGATGCTTTCCTGCATGCTTTGCAACACAGCACTGTGAGTCAGAATTTTGATTGGCATGTTGGAAATTAGCTAAATTATAAAAGACATAATGCAGTTACTCCACCCAATCTCACTGTGTTCCAAAACATGAAGCAATTCTACAAAAACAACATGTTCTGCAAACTCGATTTATGATGTATGAAGCAGATTCTGTAATGTAAGATTTTTGTGTTTCTGTATAAAAGATAACATTTAAAAAATGGCTTACTGCTGCCAAAAGCACTAAAAAAAAACAATCAAACAAAGTACATGCATGGATATGGGATCTTGCCTCCCCTCTCAGCATTGTAGAAGCCTATAATTGAACATATTCTGCTCTTAAAGAAGCACAGTGATGCAGGGACTGGACGTAAGAGTCCGACACAGCAGCACTTGTGCAATCAGCCCAAAATTCATGTTCTCCTCTTGAGCTAAATATAGAGAAGCTGCCTGTCTGCATGCACACAGATGACTGTGGGGGTGATAAATGAGCTGCCCATTTTATCCATGGCAGGAAGTTATCACCCAGTCGTGTTGCTGAGGCAAAAAATAAAATAAAAAAATAAATGACTGCTGTTGTCAAGACTCTCGGGATCTTACGTCAGCTCCAAAACTAGCCCACCTCAGGCACAAACTGTTCTACAAAAATTCAGACTTTAAAGAAAATGACACAAAATTAAAGTCTGCCTGAGAGGGGCTAGAGCAACATCCTGCTTCTGCAGAACACGGTTGTTCCCTAGATTAAAATGAATATTTAGACAATGCTAGGACAACAACAACATCGGCAACAAAAGAGACAATAAATTTTGTCAAGAAATGACACCCTGTTATGTGTCTCTCTTCCTCCGCCCTGTTTTTCTTCACCTCTGCAGCAGTACCCACCCACTGACGTCACGGGCCAACTCAACTTGTCTGACCCGTCTGTCAGCACAGTGGTGTAAACGGAGAGGGTGACAATGAGGTTCACTCCCCAAGGAGAGAGGGAAAGAGATGAGGGAGGAGGAGAGGAAACCAAAACCGAAGCTTTTATTTCACCGCCTGCCAACGGAGCTTTTGAGGAAACTGCTTGCTGAGGAACTGGCTGAAAACACTCAACTTGCACCTTTCTTTTTCTTTTATCTTTTTTTTTTTAAAAAGATGAAATGACTTTAATGTCCGTGGGGTCCCTGAGCATGCACAGAAGAACCCATCCGACATATACAATCTTTTCCTTCTGTATATTATTACCTAACTTATTTAATCTTGTTTTGTCCCTTTAATTGCACACATTTACTTAATGTTTGATGTTTTCCAATTTCCCAAGCAGCTCTATAGCTTTTAGCAAGCCAGGTTAGTTCAGTTAAGTTTAGGGATGAACCAGTTTGGCTGCGAGTATTGTACTGGACATATCACTTCCACTTAGGGTCTAGAAGTCACAATATTTAATATTACTTAACAACATATACTGCAATACAAAGATGGTCTGTAAGCTCCGATGGAGGTCAAGTATTTTTTAGTAGGATATACCTGTGTTTTTAGCCACACTTTATAGATAAAAATGATACAGAAGGCATTTGGCTAATCGAGTCAACCAGAGAAGATGATGAAGGCATGGGTGTGCTTGTACATGGTAATACTTATAGTTATTTTAAAGGGTATACACCAGCTTCTGTAGATGAACAAATTGAACTTTTCCCCAATTTAATTTTGCACTAACCTCAAGAATTGCATGTGTTTCTATTTTTAACAACAATTCAAGTTTGAAGTATTTAGCTTTACTACTATTTATAGCACGACATATGCAGGTGATATAAGAAATCACATCCTACTTTGATTAATCAGTTAAATACTAGTGGTGTCTCTCATATTCAGCCATATTTGAGACTTGGCTGTGAGCCATGCTGCTGTTTTGGGACGCCCTCTCTCTTCCTCTCTCCTGCTGCCGCCGCCGCAGTCTTTCTCATTTCCAGTCTCCAAGGGGTTGCATCAAAGGGCCAGGTTTTTCACCCAACCAGCACTCGGTCTTTCATGCAAAACCTCCTCCCCTGTGCAGCGCCGGAGAACTTTTACACGAAGGAAGCCGAGTGAATTTGAAAGCTTCGCTCAGCTTGCAAGCTCATGTGCAGGTTTGGTTAGATGCAAAAACAGGCCGTTTCCCAATTTCTGGAGATGAGAAACCACTGCTCTGAAGAAAACTGTAATATTCTTTCTGGTATCTGGCACTGTATAGCACTTTATGGTGAGGAGTCTCCACAAACTGTATTAAAGCAAAACACCGATTCCCAAAACAGAACGACAGTCATACATGTTAAATTCTCCACTGTAAAGTATCTTACCGATTTCCTTTTTAATTTGCTATATTGAGAAAAAACAGAGTAGGATCTACAAAGTCTTTATAGGATTAAATGATTTTAATTTGAGCTAAGAGGTTGCTTCTGATCTCATTCAGGCCTGTGCATGCTTATGTGTTATTATCAGTGATTTAGTTTGGATGCGTGCTGTTGCCATGTACAGTTAGCTGAGCTGTGAGGAGCACTTAAAGTTGAATGAAATGTAAATAGAGTCTGGCTCTGTGTAGATGAGGTTCATGAGCTCGTACAATGACTCCAGCTGGGAATGTCTTATACTATAGTTACACAAACACACAAAACAGGTGTGATACACAGGCATGCATCAACACACACATGTACACAAACACACACACACGCATATACACACACACCCAAAAAAAACATTAAGGGAAGATTCACTTGTTTTTCTTACCTTTTCCAGTGACGATCTTGCATTGAATCATGTTGTTTATACACCTGTAAATAAAATACACTTACATTGTCATGTCTAATGAATCCTTTGCTTTAATATGCTAAATATAGGGCTCCAATTAACAACCATTTCTCTCATCAATGTCAAGTAATTCTTTCAGTTAATTGATGACATCTATACAATGTCATATAATCAAGACAAGCAAAAAAAGTACAAATAGGGCTACAGCCACTCTATGCAGGTCTGTGAAAAACTAAGTGTATCATTACTGCAACCATAGAAATTAAGAGTGAACGTAGGAGCCATATGCTGACTTATCAGATGTACTTGATGAACTGGTTTTCAGAAAATTTTTGGCAGTTCTATAAACGCAGATGTTTTGGCAATTTGCTGGTCGTAAGCATCCAGGTGTGTAAACACAATACTATAGTCTTCTCAGGAGTGGGCATCCCAACAAATTCACTTCAAGGTCTGACCGTGCGATGCTCAGAGAAACAGCAAAACATCCAACAGCTACATCTTAGACTCTACAGGTCTCATTTAGTATGTTAAATGTTAACATTCACAAGTGCACAGGTAGAAAAAACACTAAGCAAATTTAAGAAAATGGTAGCATATTGCAGGTTCACACAGTTCCATCTGAACTATCCACAAGATTTCTGGAACAATGTCCTTCAGACAGATGAGACTAAAGTAGAAATGTTTGGCCATAATGCACAGAACCACGTGCACATGACTGCAAGAAGCTAATAACTCCTCTGTATACCAAAGTGATCTACAGTCAGACCTGAGGCTATCTGTCCAACCAGCCAAGTGTAGTGATATAGTTTAAAGTTTGTGAATCCCCATGGCTTTGTTTCTGTTGTCTACATCTAGACTGTATAGTTGTCTGCTGCTTTTACTCATTGTTATAAAAGTATAATGCAAAGCAAAGGTGTGTCTGAAGTACTTTTTACATGTTCTCCTCAGCTGCTCCTCAGTTTGGTCCCGACTGAAATATCTCAAAAACAGCCTTAAAATCTTTGTAGATATTAACGATATATCATTTCTGCATGGTAACATAGATCTCATTTGCAGGTCAACATGACAACAGTATCGCTGTGAGTGTATTAGCATGATTGGTAACATTATCCTTTAGCTCAGAAGGAGTCTGCTTGCCAACTTGTTTTAGTTGCATCTGTTAGTTGACACATTTAGTTATTTTGGTTAATATCCACAAGTGTCATGAAATCAGCTTTCAGTTTTTCCTCTAAAACTCTCAGTAGAGTTACTCATATAAAATAGCTGATTTAAACTTGTATTTCACGGCAGCTTTTCTAATGTAAGGGTTAATAATTTGACATTTCACCAGCTGTAATTATACCACTGTTTTCTTGCATGAAGCATAGCACTAACATCAAAACCACATTAAGTGTAATCTGAAATTTAATTATGAGCGTTGTCTTTAGTCATATCTCGGCTGTCACTATTAATTAATCGCAAATGTTGCAGAAGCAGGAGGTGAGATATTTGTCTTGGTGCACTGACTTTCTGTCCTGATCACAGCAGACAGTCTGTCAGAGTCGTTATAATGCTCAGCCATCAACCAACAAGCAGATTTCAAGTCCTGAGATGAGACCACTGTATGTACACAGTATGTTTGGGGAGTTCTGTTCAGGACATTTGCAGGTTTGCGTTTAATATGCACTGCAGGCATGCAGTTTTATAAA
Organism: Oreochromis niloticus; assembly: GCF_001858045.2. NCBI lineage: Eukaryota > Metazoa > Chordata > Actinopteri > Cichliformes > Cichlidae > Oreochromis > Oreochromis niloticus. The sequence goes on from NC_031972.2 coordinate 30,283,839, forward strand.
GGTATGTAAGTCAATCATTTCACAAATAAAGCACATACAAGGTGTTGAAATTGTATACTTTTTCAGTGTAATTTTAAATATGAGGTCCAAATAAAAGTCAGTGGAAGTGAGGCTAAAAAAGCAAAATAACCTTGTAAGACAGACCAAAACCTTTAAGAGCTGCCAAATCAACAATCTAGTATACTCTTAAAAACTTTGGATACACTGGCCAGGTCAGCAACACTGAGTGGCTTCTCTCAAAATGTAAAAGAACCCACCCACCACTTTAATCACACTCTAGATCTTGTTTTAACATATGGCATAGAAACTGAACATTTAACAGTGTTTCCTGAAAACCCTCTGCTGTCTGATCATTTCCTGATAACATTTACATTTACAATAATTGATTACACAGCAGTGGAGAGTAGACTTCATCACAGTAGATGTCTTTCTGAAAGTGCTGTAACTAAGTTTAAGAATATAATCCACCCACTGTTATCATCTTCAATGCCCTGTACCAACATAGAGCAGAGCAGCTACCTGAACGCTACTCCAACAGAGGTCGATTATCTTGTTAATAATTTTACCTCCTCACTACGTACGACTCTGGATACTGTAGCTCCTGTGAAAACTAAGGCCTCAAATCCGAAGTACCTGACTCCGTGGTATAATTCTCAAACACGTAGCCTAAAGCAGATAACTCGTAAGCTGGAGAGGAAATGTCATGTCACAAATTTAGAGGATCATCATTTAGCCTGGAGAAATAGTTTGCTGCTTTATAAGAAAGCCCTCCACAAAGCCAGAACATCTTACTATTCGTCACTGATTGAAGAAAATAAGAACAACCCCAGGTTTCTCTTCAGCACTGTAGCCAGGCTGACAAAAAGTCAGAGCTCTACTGAGCCAACAATCCCTTTAACGTTAACTAGTAATGACTTCATGAACTTCTTCACAAATAAAATTTTTATCATTAGAGAAAAAATTACCAATAATCATCCCACAGATGTAATATTATCTACAGATACTTTCAGTACCATTGATGTTAAGTTAGACTCTTTTTCTCCAATTGATCTTTCTGAGTTAACTTCAATAATTAATTCCTCCAAACCATCAACGTGTCTTTTAGACCCCATTCCTACAAAACTGCTCAAAGAAGTCCTGCCATTAATTAATGCTTCAATCTTAAAAATGATCAACCTATCTCTAATAATCGGCTATGTACCACAGGCCTTCAAGGTGGCTGTAGTTAAACCTTTACTTAAAAAGCCATCTCTAGACCCAGCTGTCTTAGCTAATTATAGGCCAATCTCCAACCTTCCTTTCCTATCAAAAATCCTTGAAAGAGTAGTTGTCAAACAGCTAACAGATCATCTGCAGAGGAATGGCTTATTTGAAGCGTTTCAGTCATGTTTCAGAGCTCATCACAGCACAGAAACAGCTTTAGTGAAGGTTACAAATGATCTTCTTATGGCCTCTGACAGTGGACTCATCTCTGTGCTTGTCCTGCTAGACCTCAGTGCTGCATTCGATACTGTTGACCATAATATCCTATTAGAGCGATTAGAACATGCTGTAGGTATTACAGGTACTGCGCTGCAGTGGTTTGTATCATATCTATCTAATAGACTCCAATTTGTACATGTAAATGGAGAGTCCTCTTCACACACTAAGGTCAATTATGGTGTTCCACAGGGTTCAGTGCTAGGACCAATTCTGTTTACATTATACATGCTTCCCTTAGGCAGCATCATTAGAAGACATAGCATAAATTTTCACTGCTATGCAGATGACACGCAGCTCTATCTATCCATGAAGCCAGGTAACACACACCAATTAGTTAAACTGCAGGAATGTCTTAAAGACATAAAGACCTGGATGGCCGCTAACTTTCTGCTTCTTAATTCAGATAAAACTGAGGTTATTGTACTCGGCCCTGAAAATCTTAGAAATATGGTATCTAACCAGATTCTTACTCTGGATGGCATTACCTTGGCCTCCAGTAATGCTGTGAGGAACCTTGGAGTTATTTTTGACCAAGACATGTCCTTCAACGCACATATTAAACAAATATGTAAGACTGCTTTCTTCCATTTGCGCAACATCTCTAAAATTAGAAATATCCTGTCTCAGAGTGACGCTGAAAAACTAGTTCATGCATTTATTACTTCCAGGCTGGACTGCTGTAATTCTTTATTATCAGGATGTCCTAAAAACTCGCTGAAAAGCCTTCAGCTAATCCAAAATGCTGCAGCAAGAGTCCTGACAGGGACTAGAAAGACAGAGCATATTTCTCCTGTTTTGGCTTCCCTTCATTGGCTTCCTGTTAAATCCAGAATTGAATTCAAAATCCTGCTCCTCACATACAAGGTCTTAAATAATCAGGCCCCATCTTATCTTAATGACCTTGTAGTACCATATCACCCTATTAGAGCACTTCGCTCTTGCACTGCAGGCTTACTTGTTGTTCCTAGAGTATTTAAAAGTAGAATGGGAGGCAGAGCCTTCAGTTTTCAGGCCCCTCTTCTGTGGAACCAGCTTCCAGTTTGGATTCGGGAGACAGACACTATCTCTACTTTCAAGATTAGGCTTAAAACTTTCCTTTTTGCTAAAGCATATAGTTAGGGCTGGACCAGGTGACCCTGAATCCTCCCTTAGTTATGCTGCAATAGACGTAGGCTGCCGGGGATTCCCATGATGCATTGAGTTTTTCCCTTCCACTCACCTTTCTCACTCACTATGTGTTAATAGACCTCTCTGCATCGAATCATATCTGTTATTAATCTCTGTTTCTCTTCCACAGCATGTCTTTCGCATGCAGATGGCCCCGCCCCTCCCTGAGCCTGGTTCTGCCGGAGGTTTCTTCCTGTTAAAAGGGAGTTTTTCCTTCCCACTGTCGCCAAAGTGCTTGCTCATAGGGGGTCATATGATTGTTGGGTTTTTCTCTGTATTTATTATTGTGCGATCTATTGTACAATATAAAGCGCCTTGAGGCGACTTTTGTTGTGATTTGGCGCTATATAAATAAAATTGAATTGAATTGAATTGAATTGAATTGAATTGAATTGAATTGAGTGGCCTGAACAACCACAGAAGACAACTCAAGTGCATGATGACAGATTTTTTTCCATGGTTAAGAAAAACACCATCAAAACATCTAACCAAGTCAAGAACACGCTCATGGAGGTAGGAGGGGCTTTTTTGTCAAGGGCTACAAGCAAGAGATGCCCTCATGTGAATACAAAGCATTTATAATACGGTGAAACCCAACAGTTACATTCAAGAACAGGAAGGCGGATTAGACTTTACCAAAAAACATCTAAAAGAGCCTGCATAGCCCTGAAACTAAGTCTTTGGATGAATGAAATGAGGAATGAATATATCTACTTCAAGTAGTAGTTATTTTGTTATACATATGGAGTGACAGTGTAACAAGGAGCCAGGTTGCAAGGTACCAGGATCCTGAAACCTTTATCTTTTGCTTCTGTGCCTTTCTATTATGGCATGACAACATGTGTCCATGAAAAGAATTCCTGTTTGAATGTGATCAGTGATGTATTTTTACCATGAAATGAGATGAATTTCTGTTAACTGGACATTAACAGGATGACAGAACTTGTATCATCAGTGTTCGCACTATTGTCTCTTAAATCTACCCTGATTTAAAGCCATAACAACATAAATGTCTTGGCCTTTTGCTGTGTCACAGTCAAAAAAGCTCAAGAGTAAATGAGAAAAAATAACGATAGCTGACTTCCAGATGCTGTTCATGCTGGCTCACTGTCACACTGCCCTGCTTTACTGAGACATCTGAACAGAACAGACCCATTGTTGTCATTATTAGCGACACTAGTGCTTTTTCGACTGCAGCAAATTATACTGACTGCTGTGAAAAAGGCCTGTGACACAAGGTTTAGATGAACAGCAATAACCTTTTAGTTTATGGGAGACAAAAACTCTTAAGTTATGTAACAGGATTCAAGCAAACAGGCAACAGAGCATGCAAAAACAAGCCTGGGTTTCCAGAAAATTGGCAAGAAATTACTTATACGCACAAAACATGCTATGGCCTGCTGTCATGTGTGTGAAAAGAACTGGCTCTAGAAGGAGATGTCTGGAAAGTCACGTCATCTGGATTATTTAGGCTTAGGCCCAGTGGTTAATAAAGTCGTACAACCTATGCCACAACCTGGAGTTGTGAAATAAGGAAATCTTTGAAATGGCCCAGGTAAGCTTTGACAACAAATATATCATGGGAACTATAAAAGATTTTGAAATGTCTAAAACCCTCTCCTTAGAGTGCCATTTAGTTTAACCAAAAGCTGAATAAGAAAAAATTGTATCTTCCTGTCACTTGAAGCACAAAGTCTTATTGTTATTCACTTTAATTCTTCATATTTTTTTTTCACCAATATCACATACAAAGGGTCAAAGGGCCTCTGTATGTGATATAGAGAAAAAAACATTTTAAAACACAAGGTGATAGTACTTGTCACATGTCCTGGTCATATCGTTTTGTTGCCACCTCCTCCTCCAGCAGGAACTTGATACATGGTTAAGGTTACCATGTGGATCTCTTTTTGTTTTCTATTTACCTTCTCTAGTCTGACCTCTCCCAGTTTCTCTTAACCTCTGCTGGTTACAAAGAAGGCCAAGGTCAAACACTTAGACAACCTAGATTCTCATGTCCCCCGATGTTTAGTATATTGCTGTGAAGTTTGAAGACATTCCATAAAAATATTAATAATAATATAAAGTTTTTCCTGAGTTGCACATTTGGTGTGACCCTGACCTTGACCTTGACCTTGACGTGATTTTTACCAAAATGATATCAGCTTGAGATGTTATTGGTATCTACCAACACACAAAATTTGAAAACGATATCTTAAAAACTGTGGGTCCCAGACTGCTAACAAACAGACAGGCAAATGGACAGAACTGATTTCATACTGCCTCCCTTTGAGGGAAGAAAAACAATATCTGCCCATTGTCTCATATCTGTCATTTAGGCCTCTATGGTCTTGGCTCATTATCGAAGTTAGACAGGCATACATTTATTACCAGCGGCTTAATCACTCTATTTGTGAATGCTTTGGGAAAGCAAGGAATGGAAAGATAATGGTATTTTATTATTTGTCACAATGGCAATAAATCTGTCATGCCTATTGATGTGAAGTCACTGGAACGGAGGGAATGATTTAGCTTTGTGATAGATTATATGCATTAAAGAGCTGCATTTATTCCATGTGCCATTTACATCTCACGTCTTCCTGAAGACAGATAAACTCATATGGAATATTGACAGTGAATGATGCAGCAATAACAATTTGTGCTATGAGTGATAACGTGGAGAGATGATCTTCAGAAGCTCCTTCAAAATAACTCATTATGTATTCTGCTAAATTTAGAGCCTGTCAAAAAAAAGGATTTCAGCGAAAATAGACTTTAAAAAAGCACTTGTACAAACAAAGTATAGGCCTCTGGTGAAAAGACATCATTCAAAAGAGAACAATTTGCAAGTCGGGTTAAAGGCTGCACCTATTCAAATGCAAATACTGGTTGAAAACATCCAGCTCTGCAGCTCTTCAGTCCAGAAACCAGGATTTCTGTCAGTTTAAACCACCCGTTTCCATTCATGATTGAATAATTATGAATCATATGTTTTTCTTTCTCTGTTGAAGTAACAATAAAGTGCCTGAGCAGCAATTAGGGAGTAGCTCCACCCAAGCTAACTGCTGAATATAAATGAACAGCAGGCCACTCCATTCTCTGCAGCTCTGGCCATGGCAAAACATTTTTCCTTCCATGGTTCGAGTAGCCTTGGAGCCATTCCCATTCAGCAGAGGCACATTGAAAAGGACTTGGCTGGCATTTAAATTCAGGTCTGACTTTGCTTTCTCGAGTAAAGTACAATACAGGACACAAGGCAATGTAGCAGATGAAGAATATAGTGGACTTATTTGCATCTAATCTGGGCTCATTTTGGCATTTATGGCAGTTGTGGAACTGGTGTGTGTGTATGTGTCTTGAGCCAGGCTTGATATAAGCTACAGCAAGCGCAAGTGTTGACATCTGGCTTATGTAAGGTGGACCTTTGGCTGAGCTGCAGCAGCGAGACTCACCTTGAATCAACATGACCGGTCGAGACATCTGTCTGGTGGTAAAGACATAAGAGACCTATCAAGGCAAAAGTGTGGAGTTATACCGATTCTTGGATTGAGACAGGATATGATAGATGCTAATGTAGTGACGTTAGAAAAGGGTCAAAAGTGTGACTTTCACGTGCAGATAAAGGCTGTATTTGAATCAAACAATCATGCTATCTTAGCAGGTAGAAAATAGACAGTACAACTTCCACTCCACTTCTTCTTTGTGATGATATATACTCACAGGACACTTTATTAGGTACACCTGGCTTGTACTAGGTTGGTCACCCTTTTGCCTTCAGAATACCCTAATTCTAGAAATAGAATTCATAGATTGCATAGATAGATGCATAGATTCATCAAGTTGTTGGAAACATTGCTCAGAGATTTTGGGCTATATTGACATTAGAGTATCACACTGTTGCTGCTGATTTATTGGTGACTCATCCACTTTGCATTTTGCATTATGACAAATACCAACTTGACTGACATGATAGCTCCAGGTGTTTTGCATTCACTGATCCAAATACAGGTGACAAAGGGAAAACTAAAATGTCTTTACTTTGCGCTCCCTTGGTAACCAGCTCCCAGTCTCTTGATCCAATATTCTTCCAAACGGTATTCCTTTCTTTGTTCTGGCAAAAGGCAAATCTGGAGCTCTATCAGCAATGAAGAAATGTTTGATTGAACACTAAGACAGGTGAATTTTATCTACATATATTTGGCCAGACATGCTATTTTTCTGTTATATTTAACAAAATATATTCATATCACAAGTTTATGTTGATAAATCACAGAGAGGCAGAAGTAAAACAGACTGCAACTTAAGAGCAACATTTTTCAAATTTACATACATTTGGAAACTTCATAGGTTTGACACTGCAGCTTTATTATTATGATAAGAATAAAATGCCTTATTTAAAAATAACCTCATAAATAACTTTTTTTTCAATAACTAACCTTTTCACATATTACGTAATATACTTCCTTATAAGCTTGCACTTGTAACTGTTGCTCTGGTGTGACGTATACTCGATTGCGTGTTCTCAATTAATCATCAGTAAATCATTCGAATGATTTACACATGGGCACACCACCTGATCTGGAAACAAATCCAGCATGCACTGTTCGGATTAGGTAGCTAAAGACTCCTTTTCTCCTGGATGTCTCACTTCTGCAGTTTTTTGTTTTTTTTTAACTAGTCCTCCGGTTATCTGGCAGCCAGCCATTTCTCCCAGTTGGCTGCTATTACAGTAAGTCAGCTCTTGAATGTCCTGCAGGCGCAGAGAAGAGTTGCGCTTCTCGCTTTCGCTTCATGGCTCAGCGGTGTGCTCACCTTGTCCCTGTCGCGCTGCTGATGTTTGGACTTGCCGGAATCCTGCTCCTTACTATTCCCACCGAGGATGTTCGGGAGGAACCTGAGCTCAGGGTAAGGTCGGATCAGTGCGTGTCAGTGTGTTGTGTGAAGGGTGTGAAACAGGTGGTACATAAGAAAATGTGTGGGACCAGGGAATTCGAGGACATTAGCCTGATACCTGGATGTAACAGCCAGTGACTACTGTAGTTTATTGTCCGGATGAAGTTCTGTTTTATGTTTAATTATGAGCACATTTTGAATTTACTTTTTATATTATGTTTAATTTTTATAGGGTTGTGTCAGTTGCAAGTGGCTTGCTGCAGAGCCATTCAACACCAAATTCTGTTACTTCTGCTCCCTCATTTTTGTGTCATCAGCTTAATATCCCATGGTTCCCTTTTATAATGTAGCTCCCCTTTCACCCAGCAATAACGTGGGAATCCAGTCTGAGAAAGCAAGCACAAAGGTTTTCTTCTACTTTTTTTCCCAAGGACACAAATGCAACAGTCTATTGAAAGGACTGAACAGACAATTAGAGCGTCTCATGTTTTGTTTGCCAAGTGTTACAAGGATTCCTTGCAGCCGAGTGCACAGCAGTAATGAAGAATTATTATTAGTAACATGTCTGTATATTGTTGCTGTTCACCTGCAGCGCTGATGTGAGATGCGTGTGGTCCCTTCCCTTTGTATTGTCGGTCACATGGGTTCCTGCATAGCCAGATTTCAGCACACTCTCCAGGTTCCTTTATTTCCAGAAGGCATTGAAGTTGTAATGTTTTGATATTTACTGATCCACAGCAGCACAACGCAGACCTGCAACTGAGCTCAGAATTGAAATGTGTCTGGCTACATAAACCTTTCCTTTAAATGTCTATAGTACAAAGCATTTTAAAGACAGCTGTGAGCATATACTGTATCATAAAGCATGATCATAAAATTATGATGAAGCACAGCTGAATCTCGGTGTTAATATTACAAGTTCAGGATAGCTTGTAGCACCCACACTGTAAAAAAATTTCAAATATAATTTGACTCCTTTGATTCGGCTTCTTAGAATTACAAATTATAGGCATGCTACTTTTTTTAAAATAATTTCATACTTAAGCCTCTTATTACCCCATTTCCAAAAAGCTGGGATGCTGTTTGCTTGTCTTCAAATCACTCTAACCATATATTGAAATGTCATACCATGTATGCAGTTGTGAAACATTTATGCGTCGCAAAGATCATTTCATTAAAGTAACCCATGATGAGTCTTGGTCTTGTGACATGCAGGCATATAAGATGATGTCTGAAGTTCTGTTTCTGCAGATACTAATTGTTTGTTTTTAGCCAACATTCTTACTCTACTTGTTTGTGCAAGCCAGTTGTAACACAGCAGTTTATATGGCAGGCAGCACAACTGGAGTGTGTGAAGTGCATTTAACTAAAAGTAAGGAAAATGTTTAAAATGTATTTTAGTTGACTATGATGCTTTATGCTATTAAAGTCTTACTCCTCAATTTACGGATTTTACACTCTGGTCATTCCATTTGAAATCTGCACATTTTAAACTTTGTCTGCTCGTCTCTGATTTACCTAAAAAAATACAAATCTCTTGTTGTTGTTGTTTGTTTGTTTCTTACATACTTCAATACAAAAACAAGAGTATCTCAAATTGTAGATCCTGATTTATTTTGAAGGCAACAAAAACCAGTTAAAAATTTCAGGTTTATCTTTCATAGTATGTGTGACATTAATTTTCAAACATTGCCTCAGATTTCAGTGTGAAATAAAACAACCTGAAAGTGGGGCAACAGGATGCCTTTTAAATTAATATATAAAAGTATTTAAGAGCTGAAGCTAAACTTTCACAGAAATTATTCTGTGTCCAAACTTTGGTTTGTTGGTCGGAGAGGGTCAAGCAGATGGTCCATGTTGATTTTTAGATGAAATGACTCATTCAAAATAATGATTTTCATGAGCCTTGAATTTGTTCATTTTTTTTCTCATAGGGCAAAAACTTTATTATTTAAGCAGTGTGGATTGATGTTGTATTTGCAGTGCACAACTCCATTAAGAGGACTCCATGGACAAACAAAAATTGATTTAAAATTTAAAAAATGTATTATGGATACTGAGATATTTTATACATGTGCAGGGGGGAGAGAGCGAGGACACATAAAGGAGCTGCCAGGCAGGAAAACAGACGCAGAAATCAGAGGCAGTTCATGGATGAAGGACATGCAGAGGGTTGGTGTGACCGGGGAGGGTGCTACAGATGGGGTGAGATGGAGGCAGATGTGGCAACCCCCTAAAGGGAGCAGCTAAAAGAAGAAGAAAACATGTTAGGAAATCAAAGTCCTATTGTATAAAGATCTTATACTGCTGGGTTATAGTAGAACTTCAATTGAATCACTGTTTTCAAATCAAACCTGTGATCCTGCACAATATAAAATCCATAAGGCTCTTTTGATGATTGCCAGTTAACCTCATTTCTAGCCAGATGGTGAAGGTTACATCGCCACGATCCTTAAATTCATTTTTGCTACTCTGCTATATTAAGTTGAGCTCTGCTTCAAAGCGGTTGCCACAAAAATCTTTGTAAAGGGTGGAAAAATGTATTTTCACCTCTTTTTCTCTTGAATTTCCCTTCTCTGTAGTATGGGATTGTCCTGGATGCTGGATCCTCACACACATCTTTATACATATACAAGTGGCCAGCAAATAAGCAAAATGGCACAGCCGTGGTCACCCAGCATAGCAAATGTCACGCTGAGGGTAGGTATCATAAGTAGCACTTTCCACACCAAAAGCATTGGTCGATTTTTGCTTGGAAAAACAAAGGGTGCTTACAGCAAGGAAGATTTGTGCACACTTGTTTGACACATACGTTTGTTTGAAGCTAGCGCAGTTCGTTTAGACAAATGGAAAAGTTGTCATATTTAAGTATATGCAAAAGTTGTATAGCATGTGGACAACAGAGGCTCAAAGTTTGAATGGTAATTGAAACATCAATGAAATTGAAGTTGTTGGGGGGGGGTTCCCCTCTTTTTTTCTTATTGCAATTTTTACACACAAACTTTAGGAGAAAGACGTCAGGATATTGTTTTTTGTCCCCAGCTGTTCTTTCCCACAACAGCTGGAAATAGTCTGCCTAAGATGCATTCACTGTACTGGAAAGGTGTGGAAGCTGAGAGAATTTTCAGAAGGCCATGTATCCAGTGTTTGTAGGCTGGATTTCAGCTAAGTAGCGTGTCTGCTAATCGTTTTAAATCTTTAGCTATCTTAGCTGCCGTGTTACACTCCTCTTCCATCCATTCTCATTAGTTTTTATCAAACAATCCACATTTCTCAGCCCAGTCTTGTTAGTTTGTTTCAGGATCTTCCTGTGTGCGCTGTGTCAGTTAACAGTAGTCCTCCTCACTCTTGACAACCCAGCTGTGGAGGATAAAAGATCGAGTGATCTAATGAGAAGTAGCCTTTATTGTGCTAAAAAAGAAGACTAACCAGTTTCAACATAAATTTATACATTCTTTATAAATGAACTACTCTTAAGTTAAACCTGTCAGGTGTAGTTCATAACAATATACATGCAGTATACCTTTCATCTAATGGAAGAGTACTCTTTAAAACTCATTACACCACATAGTAATTTATATACTTGGTTGAAAATTAAGAAATATTGGGAATCTTAATGATCAGTTAGCAGTGGGAAAGCCCGCATGGAGTTTTTTCTGAATGAGTTATTTTATTGCATCACTGCACTGATGTCAAAGCAAATGTTTGCCTAGCAACAGTCATGAGTCAGGATTGAGTCAGAGTTGAGCTTTGTGGTTTGCCACTCCTGCCCTGTAAAAGGCTTTTATTCCTGTGTTAAACAAACAACTTTTTCCCCTTGTCATTCATGAGCACGATGTTTATGCTGACATGTTTCATAATAAAATGATCCTAAGAAAGGATTTGTAGATGGATGTCTTGAGGAGGAAATATGCGTTCTTATTTAAATATAAAGTGTTTCAGTCTTCTTCTTTTTTCCTGATTTAATGCAGATAACTTGCTTTAATATTACTTATTCTGTGACTTTAGATAACGTTTACATTTTAAAATTTCAGGCACAGTTCAGTAGATTTTCATACAGCTGGCTGGGAAGCTGGGATAGTAGTTGGATTCTTTTGTATTGCAACACCACAAGGATATGGGTCATAATTGCTAACACTGATTTTTGTCAATATTACACCAAGTTGATTATGTTATCAGATACATTTTGTTTGTTTGACATGTTCATCATTCGCTCAGGTGAAGGAATTGCAAGTTATGCAGGTCAACCGGGAGCAGCAGGGCAGAGCTTAGAAGCATGTCTGGATCACGCAGTGAAGAGCATCCCGAAAGACAAGCACCAGCTCACACCTGTGTACCTGGGAGCCACAGCCGGCATGAGGCTTCTGCAGTAAGTCGGTACATATGTCTGTTTTGTTTCCACGTGTTTTAGTTATGCATCGCCTTCATTTTGATTTGGTTCCATGTAAATCCTGTAATTATGCTAAAATGGCAATCCATACTGGCCTTTTTAACTTATTTACACATTCATTAAACAAGATGACTCTCATGGAGATGAATGATGTGCTGGGAATATAATTATTTCTGTGCCAAATACAGCAAGTTTTTAGAGTGCAGAAGAAATCAGGAAAAGTGAAAAAAGCTAAATGTTGTTTAAGAGTTCTCAGAGTAGCTGTTTGTTGTAATAACTCCGCTGGACAATCCTAACCAGCTTCATGATATCGCCACCTAAGATGTGTAGTTGTTGTCAGTTGTGTTGGCATGCAGTGAATAGCCCTTTTTTTTTCTGAGAGGTATCCACCCAAAATGGTCTCCCCTAGATTCAGTTTCTTTGAGTGCCACAGCTCTCTTGCAAATTTCCTACAATCATAACGTGTGTTCTGTTAAAGAACTGCTTAAATGTGAGTAATCCTTCATTTAAGACCATTTTAGCCAGATTATTTTAGTGGCAGCCCTTGTTGCATTAAATAATCTTAGGATGAAAAAAATAGAAACATGAGGAATAAGGCGTGATTGCAAATTTGAGGGTCTGAGGGTCGCTCAAAACCTGTAGATCCCCTCAATATGCACACACTGAGGTTAACAAGATGTTCCTGGAACAGTAATGCTATTTTTCCAGAGAATTGATTGGACGGTACAAAGTTGTTTTATGTGATGATCTCTAGTATCCTGAGCAGGATATGTTTTACATTTGTACCAGTTCTATTGTGCCTGGTGGAGGGCATGCAGCAACGGGATCAAACCGAAGTCTATAAAGTTAAAAGCACTGAGTGGGGATGGTGACGGGGCATTCAGACATGTAGATAAAATTGAAGGCATGAGTGTTGAAAATGCAAAGCATTATCGAGAAGAGTTAAAATTTATTCAAATATTTGGTTTAGTGGCTTAACTTTGCCTGCAGACAGGAAACCGTCTTTTTATTTTCAGTTTAGCCAGCAAAACTGCCTGATTGGGTTTAGGCAGCTATCAAGTATGGATTTAAACATCTTGTCTGGAAGAAGGCATCCTTTCCTTGTATGTGTACCATAACTCAATCAAATATGCAGCGGAAAACAGCTGGACAGTCACTCAGTCTAACTTGCCTCCGTGCGTAAATCATTTGATTCTTGCAAATGTGTTTTAAAAGCTGTTTTGTCACAAATGCATTTCCATACACAAATACACCACCTAATTTTATAGTTTGACCTGTTTTGTTTGTGGGTTTTACTGACAAGTATCACCATGAATGTTCATTGAAATGTTTTTCATGTAGCACTGACGCTAAACTTTAATGTGACACAATCTTGACTTCAGCTTATTCAAAAGTCTTTTTTTTCTTCTTTTTTTTTAAAGTAATCTTTTAATTTAAATTTTCTGGGAGATCTAAGACCTCATAAGCATGACTTATAGATAATTCATATCATAGTTTTTACTTTAATCTTCCTCTATGTTCCTGTAGTTCTTCTTTGCAATTCCTGTTATGAAGCAATTAAGTAAATGGGGGTCTTTATTAGTAGAAAATACAGTTAAGTCTAAAATTTATGCCCACGACTTTTTCCATTCACCAGACTGGAGTCTTTGGTGGGCGTTTCTGGTCCCCGGGCCTTATATTTGACACCCCTGGTTTGCAAAAGTTATGCCTGAAGCTTACAGTAGAAGACATTAGAAAACACTTTTTTTTTCTTTTCTTTTTTTTACAATTTAGTGTTCATGATCATCATCATGATCATCATTCTTCCTAATGATTTGGTGAAAGTCTTATCAGTAAAAACCTTGATTATATTTGTTTTTTTTTCCTTGTTCAGTTTATCTAGTCCAGAGCTGTCCGCTCAGATTCTGAAGGAAGTGGGACAAAAAATCCAGTCCTACCCTTTCGACTACCGGGGAGCAGCCATACTGAGTGGCAAAGAAGAGGGGGCATACGGATGGGTCACAGTTAATTATCTCTCAGAGAACTTTATTAAGGTATCCAAGTGTGTAAATGTGAAAATCAGAAGCTTTTAAAAATGGGAGGAATCTGCAATATTATTTATAAGGAGACTAGAAGTCAGTTTTCGCTGTCACTGTGAAACTTCACCAGCAAATTGATAACATTATGAGAGCGTTTGTATTGCAAGTTTGCTGAAAATGAGTTTAAATATTCAGTAAGGCATTAGTTTCATTTGTAAATACTTTTCCAAAACAGAGATTCAAACATTGGATGAAGCCAGGTTTTTGTGACTATTCCTTTGCAGTATGGCTTTGAGGGGCACTGGTTCAGCCCCAGCAGACCGACAGTGGGAGCTCTCGATCTGGGCGGCGCGTCCACGCAGATAACATTTGCTACTCAGGAAAAAATCGAGGACAGAGATGATCTGATGAAGCTGCGCCTTTATGGTCATGAGTATACCCTGTACACACACAGCTTCCTGTGCTATGGGAAGGACCAGTTCCTCATGAGACTGCTGGCTCATATAATGAAGGTAGCGTAACCTGACACTTAAATCACAAGGAAAGCTCAAAAGAAAAATCCTGTCCACATTATGACTGTTTTTCAGGATTTCACATCAATCACTTTTATACATGAACTAATCAATTTATCCAAAACAAGATTCACCCCAAACCTAACCAGTCACTAGGCCTAACCAAATCTTAGATCTTGCCACAAAAACACAGAATGACTACAGGAAGCCAAGAATAGAGCTGAGATGTTGCTACTGCCAGAACCAGACTTTCTAAGCAGCAGCAGGAATGTTGCAGAGGAGCCAATCAGCAAAATGCTGAGATCCAGGCAAAGCTCCAGAGAATGTCACTTAGTTATTCTTCTAACCACAATAAAAAAAAAAACACTTGGGTCATAACGCGAACACTGACAGCCAAATACACACAGAAATGACAAAGAAGGGAACAGGCCCAATGCTTTCTGAAACACCTTTTCTGAAATCACCACTTCAAGTTCTCCATGGCTTCAGTCTAAAATGATGCATAGTATTAGACTTTAGCTTTGTTATACAGAAATGTTCACTCCTATAATAGAATAACTTAAGTGTAGGCATCTGGCTTTAAAACTGGCACACATTAAAATGAGTTACTAGAAACTCCATTCAGTAAATGTCCTCTGCAGGTTAAGGTAGAAACATAGTAAAATTTGGTCATTTTACTGCATGCAGCTATGTAGAGAGGAACATATCTAACCATACTGATGTATCTTTAAGGTCAACCTCTCCAATAAAACCACCAGTATAATGTATATAAGATCATTGTACTCAAAATGTTTTCTCTTTCTCAGTCTCAGGGTTACCCTCAGTCTGTCACTCACCCCTGCTATCCTGCAGACCACAGCAGGACGGTGACGCTCAGCAGTATACTCGACTCTCCATGTACAGTAAAGTACAAACCCAGCTCCTACGACCCTCATGCTTCTGTGACAGTACATGGCAGCGGACACTATGAATACTGTCTGGGTAACGTGTCTGAAGTCTTCTCCTTCAACAGCTGTCCCTTCTCCCAGTGCTCATTTGACAAAGTCTTCCAACCAAATGTCACCGGAGGTTTCATGGTAAGAAAAGCAGAGCAAATGCTTTCTTAAACTTAAAGCTCAGCCTGTATGTCAAAGGTGCCGCCACAATCCCTGATTTCTCGTCACAATATTTTAAAGTTTTAAAACTGCTATACTTTTTATGTAAGTAACTCAAGATTGTCCCTGTCCATGCTGTCATAAGCACAGGTCTGTTTATCAAGGGTAGTCGAATATTAAGATTTGCTTTCCTCCTGAACAGTGACACCTTTTCTCAGGTGTAGTTTGGTAATCAAATTACACCTGCCCTACATGCCAAGTCACTCTAACCTCAAACATCACCAGATGTTTTGAGTCTCATCCTCTCTCACATTACGGCCCTCCCCGCTGATCAACTTACAACAATTTGCATATCAAGCAAACATGTCAACAGAGGATGCAGTCATCATAGCTCTCCACAACTAAATCTGGAAAACTCCAGTGTAAGAATGCCGCTTGTAGATTTTGTGAGCAACAGACCCCAGAATATCACGGTGGGAGATTGCTCTCATCCTGAACATTGGCACATCACAGAGGGGTGTTGTCAAATTTACTGATGATGCCACCATAGTAGGACTGATATCAGAGAATGGTGAAACCACCTACATAGAGGTGGTCTGTAATCTCAGGTTGGTGTTATCGCTATCACCTGGACTGAAACGCTGCAAAAACCAAGGAAACAATACTGGACTATCTCCAGCAGACCAGCTTCTACCAGTGAGCAGTCGAGTCTTGTTTCAAAACAAAAAATTTTTTATATGTATGTTGGTCTAATTTTTTTTTTTTCTTTTGCTTCAAACCTAGAGCTGCTAAACAGCGTTTTATTATTTTGTGAACAATCATGGTAGAGATGTATTCTAAAATGATTTCTATGTAAATTCCTCGCAAGTCTCACAGATTTTGAAGTAAGGGGTTGTGATCTTGCTGACATTGCTGCTGAGTTTTTCAAAGGCACCATTTTGTGCTTGGGGCATCTAAAAGGAAAAAATCCAGTTAGTTCTATTATATTCAAGAGAAGGCATATCGCACCAGTATGATCTTGTTGGATCAAGAGAGGAAAGCATTTAAATTCTATCCAGGGTGAGCTTCCATTTAACTGTACTAATGTCAAGTGGTAAGTGCATATAAATCACAACATATCCTGAAGTTCCATCCACACAGGATGACCCTGATGGTTGGTCGCTAGTATTAATTCCAGGCTCCGGTTGCCTGGGTAACCCTCTAATGCGTTTACTACCGTGTCAGTTGCTTGACGTCGCTGAATATGATTAACTTTACATGGTCGGCTTGCAACATGGCTACCAGTTGAAGAACCTTTATTTGATTGTTGTGCTGTAGCTACATCACTTTTTACATACAAGTTTTTTCTTTTCCCTTTTCTGTTTTCAGGCTTTCTCTGCTTTCTTCTATGTTCACTCATTCCTTCAGCAAGTCACTGGCATAACTGCTAGCTCGCCTTCAGAACTAGAGGATGCGACCAAAAAAGTGTGCAGCATGAGTTTCACCCAAGTAATCACCTTTTCTGTTTATGCTTTACTTATTCAGAACATCTGTTTCTGGCAGCATGTGAAAATATTCATTGTATTTTTCCAGATGATGCTTCTCGCTCCAGAGCAAAAGTCCCGTTTGCATTACTACTGTGCTGCCTCTGTGTTTCTCAATACTCTCATGTTGAGAGGATATGGCTTCAATGACACAACATTCCCACAGATTTCTTTCCAGAAGAAGGTGATTATTACCTCTTTACAGTTTTTAAAAAAAAAAAAAAAAAAAAAAGTCAATGCTCCATTGCAAGTGGATGGGAGTTGATCCAAATATATTCACATCATTATGTTGCTGACCCTGCAGGTTGCTGACACCATGGTGGGTTGGGCTCTGGGCTACATGCTGAGTTTGAGCAATTTGTTGCCAGCAGAGAGACTGGAGCTGAGAAAGGCCCTGACCCCAGGAGTGTGGAGATCCCTCATCTTTCTTTTTGTCATGCTCCTTGCCGCTGTGCTTTTCTTCTGCTTATTTAGAGTTTATAATGGACGGAATAAGAAAAGAGGCAGTGAAAGCACCATTTAGCTAGAAATAATGTCAGTTTTTTATTTTGCTCTGAACACTGACCCGACAAGGGAGATTTGAAGCAAGATTTGAGTTTTAATTTAAGCATATTGTTATATAATACCATAGTTTGCTTTAAAAAAAAAAAAAAAAAATTTTTACACTAATTGACTTATTTTAAACTAGTGCTAAATATAAACTGTGGTTTGTTCATTGACTGCAAAGGTTTCAACACGACATATACAAAATGTGTTGACTTTAACATATTTATACAGTTTGCTGCTTTAACCTATAATTGAGTGGTATGTATAAAATGAGTGAAACCACTGTATTAACTTGCTGTGAATGTAAACTACTTTAAAGCTGACAGTGAGTACTCTGACTTTAGTTTGAAAAACAATGCCAACATGGAAGTGCCTTAAAAGTGCGTCTTTTGTAATGGCCAGCAGGTGGCAACTCACTCAACAAAAACACTGGAAGTCTACTGGAAAATGGCCCTCGGCTTCCTTTACTCTGACCTCAGCGAACCCCGTTTTTGATGCAAGTTTCAAGTCATGTTGAATAAAACATTAAATGCATTTTGTGAATATCTGCTGCTATTTGACTCAGAAAGGCATTTGACCACATATATTATCCAATGACCTACTGTAGTTGGGCAACAGTTGTCCTTTGTTTCTCTGTCAAATCCACCCTTCACTTGGCACCAACATGAACAGCAAGATTGCAACGATGAAAACATAACAGGACTTGTATACAGGCTCAAATAGATTCATATGCTCAGATCTTTTAATAAGTGCCGCTGTAGATTTTACAGTGCCTGTTGGCTTGACCAGGCCAAAGCCTGTTAAGAAAATCAGTGAATCACAATATAAGCTCAACCAATTCTTGTTTTTTAAAGTCCGTAAGGATGTACGCTGTGCAATCATTGCGCCCTGGAAAAAAGCAGTGTAAAGAACTCTAAGGTCACCAAATCACATGACATTCATGCTCATGAGTGTATGTAAACATTTGACCACAAATATATAGTGCTATTTGATATAAAATTTGTTTATAACTAGAATTATGAAATAATTATTTTATCATTATCTTTCACATGATATATGTTTTCTACCCCAAATTTAAACCCTCTGCATTTTTGTATGTTTTTTTGTTCTGATCAATGACTGTAGAAAAAGTCATTGTGCTTTAAAATATTCATTTGGACTGCAGATACCAAAATGCATTTGTTTTCCGGTATGTTTGAACTGCCTTCAGAATAAAATTAATAGAAATGTTTTAAAATTTAAAGTATTTTCACTGTTTCTTCCATAGCTTTTCCATGAACAGCAACAATTAAAAAATGAAAAGATTACATGTCACAAGACGTATGGAATATCTGTATGTTTATTATTATTATTAATGGTGGTGATAGTTAGTAATTCGTAGTATTATTTATTTTGAAGGGTCATACCGGAAGTTAACTTGATTTTGCCGGCTAGCTGTATTGTGGCGGTGCTAGGAGGAAACTAGATCATGTCTTTTATTTTGCAATGATTTATAGCTTTTGCATTCCCGTCCAGATTACAGTATAGAGATATAAACGTGTTACTTCCGTATTAGTTTTAGTTGCTACGCATAGACACGAAGCTTGTTTGGAAAATCCGAGCGTTTCGTTTGCTGCTTGCTTTGCTAGTGTGCTCCTTGAGAAGTTTAGACATGTGCACACAGACGAAGGCGGCTGCTCTCATGGCCAACATACCGCAGGCAGACATCGACCCTTCCGGGGTATTTAAGTACGTTTTGATCCGTGTTCATAGCCGAGAGGAGGGGGACGACTCGGAGGTGGATATAGTCCGAGGATACGGCTGGGCTGAGTACCACGGTGAGTAAGGACGACGCTCAGAGGGCTCTGTTTTAATCGTAAAATACACCTCCATCTGCACCTGAACGCATCATCAGAGATGTACCCCCGAGGTCAAACAAACAAACAAACAGATGACCCAGCTTTGCTTCTGTCCTAATACTGACTCATCTCTCGGATCTGTCTCCCACCTCCGTGTTGCTCTTGATGGTCCTCCTACCCTCGTCATACCTACGGACTGTATATAAAAGATGGACATAAACAGTTACCCTCCCGGTGGC
The DNA here is from genome assembly GCF_001858045.2 of Oreochromis niloticus. NCBI lineage: Eukaryota > Metazoa > Chordata > Actinopteri > Cichliformes > Cichlidae > Oreochromis > Oreochromis niloticus. The sequence goes on from NC_031972.2 coordinate 30,303,538, forward strand.
TGTTTTGTCTTGGCCATAGTCAGAATTCATCTAAGGCTTTAACCACCTGTCATTATTAAAAACATGGCCGCAGGTCACTGCATAGCATGGATAGCATGCTGTTAATTAACATACGCTTGATAAGCATCACTTGTGAGATATATTGTTTGTTTTTAATGATGATTGGACAGTGCATTGCTCTGAATTGTAGGACAGCATTATTCCCTGTCCTTTCATGAAGGACAGTGTCCAGTGTATCTCCTGCTAAATGAGATACTAAAGGGAGGGGCCATGTTGCAAATAATAATATTACTTATACCCAGCTTAATTAACCCCATAGAGTTGGGACTGGCAAAAGAGAGAACCCAAATAAGTTCATATAAACACAGTTATGTTGTTGTCACAAGACACACTCTAACGATTGTGCCCATTGATGATGAGGTCAGAGATTGGTCTTCAGTAATTTTTTAAAATCTCATTTCTCCAGTGGTGCATTAAATTATTAATATTTTGAGTTTCATAATAATTTGAATCTGCCTCCCCATAGTTTCCTGTTCTACCTCCGCATATAACCAAAATTACGATGCGTCTAGGTGTCCACAGGTGTGCGCACATGATTTCTTTCCTGGACTTATGTTCACTTTGAAATCTGTCTGTGTGTGTGTGTGTGTGTGTGTGTGTGTGTGTGTGTGAGAGAGAGAGAATGAAGCAGTGACTCTGATCCATCATAAGGAAAAATAGGTTTTTGTCAGTGCAAAACAGTGTATAGTAAATGCAAGAGAGACAAGTGAGATATTTTAAAAAGGAAAAAAACAGACAAACTGGACCATATATCAGAACTATAGGTGTAAGGTAAATAGGTAAAACAGCCAATCATCTCCCTTCATCTTACCCTATCCCCAGCATCCTCCTCTGTCCCATCAACCCTCTGCGTGTCGATGTGCGGGGAGTTATCGCCCCGGCTAGCTATCGAGCTGGTGGGTAACAGACCTCTCCGAAAACGTCGGAGCACTTTTGCAAATATGTGATGTCTTGATAAACTGAGCAGATATTTGAAGTTTACACACCTACATTCTCGCCTGAAAATATCTTAAAAGTTTATTTTGTGACCCAGAAAGAGTAATAAGAGTAATATTAAAACTAAAAGGAGGACGCATTTGTCGGCTGCATTCAGGGTCTACGAATTTGGACAGCCTTCGATGTGTCGCTGTGACATAATCTGTCTACAAATGCGGCCTCAGGAGGGTGCAGCCCATAAATTTGGACACCCCGTATATCCCTGTCCCATCCTGATCATGCCAAAAAAAATCTTAACATCTTCAATTTTGCTACTTCCAGCTAGGCCTCCCCTATTTTTTATAAGTTTTGTTTTTTCTTTTTTTTTTGCTACTTCACTCAATCTTATCAATCAATCAATTTATTTATAAGCTCATTTAAAAACAACACAGGTTGACCAAAGTTCTGTAAGTAGTAAAAAATTAAAAAGCATCACTCTGTATTCCACCCTCTTCTAAAAGTCTACCACAGCCATTCCAATCCTTTTTGCATATCCACCACCATCTATCTTTCTACATTTTTCTCCTTAACACCTTATCCTCTCTGTTCCTGCATGTCCACTGAAGTCTACTTTAATATCCACTCTCCCCCTCCTTCAGAATCACGCCTTCAATTTCCAGCTTCAAACTCATAATCCTGTCTGACAGTCTTCACCTCCGCAACACTCTTCACATACTCTTGTCAAGATTATTTCTACTCTATTTTACTTCACATCTACACCATAGTAGAACTATTTGGATCCACCTCCAATGCTTCTGGCCTCGCTTCCATTCCAGCTGTTTTTCTGCACACACAATATATTTACTAATCTTCCCCCATTCATACCACGAAATGCTCTCTGTTTACCAGACAGTTTCTACACTTAAAGTCCCTGCTCTCTCCTTCACACTCCTAATTTTCCTTCAGTCTCGCTGCCTCCTAACATGCCTTCCCCCTTTCCTTTTCCTTTGTCTTTGGCCAACACAAGGCAAAGTTTCAGCACAGTTTCTAAGATCAGCCTGTTGGCCAGCAGCACCATTTTTACTTCTTTTTTGTCAGGGTGATATCTTATCTACTACTACTCTAAATTGCTATTCTAATATAAATATGTATTATTTATATGGATTTCTTTCTATTCAATAAAATTCATAATATAAATATTAAATGGACAAAGTAAAGTGTATAGATTTTGTTTGTTCCTATTACCCAGTTATAGTAAATACGTTAAGCAAACATTACTAAGAAATGAACAAAGAATTTCTGTGTGGCTCAAGCACACGGCCACAATATGCTCAAATATCCCTCATGCCAGAGATAAAGTGCGGCCTAGAGAATCCACATTTCCCCAAAGAGTCTAAAGATCTGTAACTTTATGTATGGATCTGCCCCTATCCCCTACCTAACCTCCACCTTTCCTCCGCTTTGTCTCTTTTATATTGTGGAGGAGGAATTATCACCACCTCCAGCCTGTCGTTGATAGCTCTGTGCAGACCATACATTAAGGCATCACCTTGCCTGCACTTTCTCCTCAGGCTCCACAGCTTTTCACTTTTTCTCAGTTTTGACCTTTTCTCCTTCCTATGAGCTGCATGATGAGCTTGTTTTGCTCCTCGGTTCTATAGGGCATGCAAAGACACTGTTGTACATTTATCATCTGTATATTTTACATGTCTGTGCACTCCTGACCGACTGCCTCATTTTGGTTTTGGAATTTTGTAATGAAGGGATGTTTATGTAATCCGTTGGTGCTTATTATGTAGTATTAGTACACAATATGGATCAGCACAAAATATTATAAACACTATATAATAACAGGCAGCCTTCAAAATAACCACAGACTTTATGAATGCAATAATGATGGCTTTGCATTTAGTAATGACAGGTCTGTGGTGCTCTCTGCTGGACAGCACTGAAAGCACAGTAAATGCATTTTTATTTAACAGCTGACTGACCTCAAATGAAAATCAGTGAACACAGTATGGACACATCCACATACAAAGCAGGCATTTGAAATTATAAATAAAACTCCAGTTACAAACTCCAAGTCACCAAGCTATATTTTCTAAGGCAATAATTTGTACTTTGATGTAGAAAATATTCCAAAAGTACTTTGTTTAAAAGTTGTGTACATCCTTCTCTCAGCTGACATCTATGAGAAAGTAGCAGAGCAGCTGGAAAGGGACGGGCACTTGGACTGTCAGTGTATCGGAGGAGGGAGAATCAAACATGACCCCCAGGCCAAGAAGATCCATGTCTACGGATACTCCATGGTGGGTGGATTCTGATCTGTAAATACTGAGAAAGTATGAATACAATTAGGGTTTGGTTTTTTTTCAGTGGTTTAAATCAAATGTTATTTCATCCTTCTGATGAAACACCGATATGTCTTTTTTCCTCACAGGGATTCGGAAGAGCAAACCATGCAGTGACCACTGAGAAACTCAAGGTTCGGTATCCAGACTATGAGGTGACCTGGGATAATGAAGGCTACTGAAATGAACTTTAAACAGCTTCTACTTGATTCCCTGTAACCCTGGACTGATGTATTTTTTGTAACCCTTCGTTATCAGGCTGAACACATTAAGGACTTTTCTTTTTCTTTTTATTAATACAACAGCTTTAATTTTTCACATTCTTTCCTCGTGTAAAACATAACAGCTTTTCATAGTGTAGCTAATAATTTAACGAATGTAATCTGTCATGTGGAAACATTTTAAATAAATGACTGCCTGCGCTGGCTTTGCAGATTACCGCCCTCTCTTTTACTGACTCGTTTTAGAGTCATGATCCCTGATAAATTTCTTTGGAAATTAAAGTTGCAAAGCAAACCTTACAAGTTTTGTTGTGAGGTTTTATTGTGAAATGTGTGCTTATATTATATCCCCCTTTCCTACAGAGCAGAAAAATGACAACACCCCATCTCTTTGCTTATCTTACTTTTACAGCAGCTATGGTCCAGATTCCAGCGTGCTGTAAACTGCTGATTAAAATGGGCACAGTTTAATTGTCGGTAGATAAAAGTAAATGAACTTGATGATCCTGAATACTACCAGTGTGTTGAAGTATTCTGAAATTATTCCGACAGCCTGGTTGATATAGGATCCAATATTTATAATATATATCCAAAAATCCAATACTCTGATATATCAGCTGATATTTACCCAGTGTGCATAGCACAGATATTTCTCTTGATTTTTGACAGGTTTACAAAATGACTTTTAAAGCAATATAACTGAAAATAAGTGACTGAGATCATAAGTTCATCAGGAACATATTCACTGAGGTCAAGTCAGATTTAACAAGCCAGTTTTCCCATAGACTTCCATAAGCCTGGAAGTGTTTGCAACCAAGGCTATTGCCATCTGTTGGCTTTTTAATTATCAGATATATGCTAATTAGTGCTTGTAGAGACTAATAAAATACTAGAATTTCACTCAACAAAACTGAAGAACAAACTTCTTGGACAAGTTGTAGCACACAGAAAGACACATTATCTGTCAGATTATTCCATAAAAATGCTTCAAAATGGGCCAACACCACAAACACAATGGACTCAGTGACTCAGCAGGGAGGTGAGGCAGTTGGCAGTTCTCAATCAAATGGCAATTTCTCTAAATCCATGACCAAACGGAATTGAGGTTTATTTTTTTTAATTAAGCATGTTATACTTTATGGCTTTATTAAAAAAAACTGTTTACAAAATGAACAAGTGACTGATGCAATAAACTTATCAGGAATATGTTTACTGCGCTCATAAAGCAGGTGAAGTAAACAGCCTTTTCACACACTTCTATTTTTGCAACAAGAGAAGTTGCCCCATGCTCCCCATAACAAACAATACTGGTTTAATGCTGCTCCACACTGGCTTCCCTTTTCAGATTTGGAGACTATGTATAACTTTTCTATGCAGCATATGATCCACAGCATATTTATGCCAGGACAGAAACCTGACAACATACTTTTTTCTCTACAAATGTTCAAAAAGTGCCTGAAACACAATTCATAATGTATAACATGTGTTAGAAAATACACATTACTAATCTGTCAAGATAACTGTGGATAAAAATGTATTCAAAAATTTAATTTAAAATACAGACAGTCATGTAAAAAAAAGAAAAGAAAAAGACATTTTTCACAGGACTCTGTGCAGTTCTGTGAAGGACTAAGTCAGGGGTCCCCAATCTCAGTCCACGAGGGCCGGTGTCCCTGCAGGTTTTAGATCTCACCCTGGGTCCACACACCTGAATCACATGATTAGCTCATTACCAGGCCTCTGGAGAACTTCAAGACATGTTGAGAGGGTAATTTATCCATTTAAATCAGCTGTGATGGATCAAGGACACATCTAAAACCTGCAGGGACACCGACCCTCGTGGACTGAGATTGGGGACCCCAGAAGTATATCCTTACAGCTTCCATGGTAAGTAGCAGCCAGATGCTCCTAATCTGATGCAATTGATTAACTGATCATCACTAAATGTGAGCATCTCTTCCAAAGCAGAAGATTTAGCATTTTCCCCGTCTGGAGATTTCTAGTATTAACACAGCGCCACGTTCTTCCCAAGAGTGGACACCTCAGTAAATTCGACCCAAGGTCAGTCCGTGCAACGCTCAGAGAAATATAAAACAGACCCAACAGCTACAACTTAGACTCTACAGACCTCAGTTAACATGTTAAATGTTACAACTGTAAAAAGAACATGTATAGTTTCTTTGGAAGGATTACCCGGCGTGCCATGATCTCTCAAAAGAACATGGCAGCACTGGGTCATGCAACAGGACAGTGATCCCATCACAGCAGAAAATCTACAACAGAATGGCTGAAAGAAAAAGGGTGTTGCAATGGGCCAGTCAAAGTCCAGACTTCAACACACAGAATGAAAACTATGAAGACATATTACACTGAGCTGTATTTCGTTACCCTGTATTTATACATGTGTAATGACGATAAAGTTGAATCCTAATCCTGAAAACTTAATTTTCCATGAATGTTGATCAGTTCAACTCCCGGACCTTCAACAGAAGCCTAAATGAAGCATTTCTGATTCCTCTGGTATGTCGCAGTAATTATATTTTTTTTAAAAAAACAACTTTAACACAAATGCAGTGTTAGAAACTGTGATTTTCACCTATTAATAAAGCCAAAGAGAAATAAATTTACTGAGGTAATGATGTTGGAGTAATGACTTAAAGCAGGATGCTGCCCATGTTTCTGTCTTAAATACCTATGTAAGGTATGTAAGGTAAGCTAAAATTGCTTCCGTGATTTTTGATGAAACTGCACTTTGCATCTGACTTGCTCTGCATTTCTGTATCCGCCAAGTAAATCAGCAATGTCCGGACGTCCGCCATCGTTTGTAGGAAATTATTTTATAATTGTTGGCTGCTGTTGCATGCTGGGTGATTTTAAAGTCCAACTGTTATCTCTCAGGCACAGAGAAGAGGTCAGAGTCAACAATAAAGTCTCTGCAGGTTGTCGGCAAACCTTCAGATTGATGTGGCGCAAGAAGGGGGAAAAAGAAGATGTTTCATTCGAGGAGCTCAGCGCTCATTCTGCTATGGGCTCTGCAGTGGGGTAAGAAAACTTTCAGTTAGATTTTAATTATGTGCAGCAATAATGGTTCTAACTATCCCAAACTGAGCTTGTGCAGCCCTGCTACACATAGAGTGAAATAATGTCTTGACAAGTCAGTTGATTTAGGATTTTCTAATCAAGCCACAGTCAGTAAAAAACTAAAAAATTAGTGTTTGATAAAGAAGCCACAAGCAGTTGAAAAATGTTCTCTTTCATCTCAGTCTCAGATGCATAACTGTTGCTGCTATGGAGGTTCTTGCTATCTTTGGGAATTTAAGCAACTTGGCATTTGTTTTCCATCTGTGGATCATAATTAAAGATCCACAGATGGTATATGTTAAGACAGAACATATAATTAACCTTAATATTTAATGTCACAAATATACAGATAACGAAATGTGCTTTTGAGCATTTCACAACTCTAACAGTCCAGAGAAGACTTAAATATTTAAGTCTTCTCTGGATAATAACTTCTAAGTGTGAGCTTTCATGCCTGATTTATTTTCTAGCAAAATGATGACGTGATGTCTTCGGGGATATTCAGACTCAAAAATCAAATGTCAGGTGTCCTGTCTATTTTCTAGCTATTAGGTTACTGAAGCATAAAGTCTTGAGTCAGAGACGTTTGGTTGGACAGATGCCTTCAGTGGATGGTGTCACCCTGATTACTTCTCTGCGCTCTTTGAGCCTGTTGGCATTAGATGGGTTGTAAACCTTTGAGTCATGAGTAATGAGAGAGTTTGGGCCTGAGTCACACACCCAGAAGCAAAGATGGAAAATATTTGAGTATTTTCAATCTTTGGGTGGAAGATATTTGCATATTTACATCAGCTCTGACAGGTTAAGGCTTCTACTAATAACCTGTTGTCTTTTAATAGGAAAGGCTACAGTTAATTTTTTGCAGTCCAAAGTCTTTGGTCTGATTTTTGACCATCTCATACAGCCTTCATCAGCAGGTGGAATTTCACAGGACAAAAGAAAAAAAAAATGAATTTTGTGTTTCATATTATTATCCAGCTGCTGGCTCTTCAGCTCAGTCGTGTCAAGCTCCTGGGGGGAAATGTAACTTTGTGCAAGACTGTCCAGACTGGAGTGATGAGCAAGGCTGTGGTAAGTTTTAAAAAATGTCATTCAGTCCCATCTATAATGGGGTTTTTTGGTACCATTTCTTGTCAGATTTGACTCAAAAATGGGAAAATGGCTTCAGTGCTGAATATGCTGAATATGATTAGCATCACCCATAGATTTGACTTGACTATATCCATGTTTGCATGTTACATGCTCACTATAGTCTCATCAAGCTGCTCTGTCACCTTACACAGAATAAATTGATTCCTGCATTTTATTGACATTCTGAAATGGGAATTTTAACTAATTTTGAGATGCTGGTCACTTATGTTCAAATAAAACAATTATCATATTTAAGATAAATATTAAAAGACTGATTTTGCATCTGTGGCATCTGCTTGGTACGGGAAAACTTGGCATTTTTTAAGGTTTGGTCACACTTTCTAGATTATATACCTACACAGCAGGAAACTTTTACTTCAAATTAGGGTAGGGCAAATAGTTTTCTTAGTGGAAGAACTCTCCTACAATACACAGTATTATAACAATCGAATGTTCTGTCACCCCTGTGCAAGGCTACAATGGAAAGGGGTTTGTGTGTGACTTTGAGGATGAAGGAATGTGTGGATGGGCTGACACGTCGTCCGGTGCACAATACAAATGGGAGAGACATCAGAGAGGGGAAACGGTGCCCGACAGTGGACCGTCCACCGATTACACCACCGGCACAGCCATAGGTATTGTACAGTCTTTTTTATTGTCATGTTTATAGTCAAAGGTGTATTATTGCAAGTATTTTGGAAAGTCATCCTGCATTAAACTGGAATGGTAATAACTTAAAATGTTCTATTCAATATTTCTTTTTACGAAGGTTGGTTCATGGGAGTCAGTGCAGTGAATGAAGACTTGCTGCATACTGCAGTTTTAATCTCTCCAGAGATTAATCAGTCTTCAACAACGTGTCGCCTTCGTCTCAGATACTTCCTGTGGGACTCGGGTAATGATGGCAAATAACTGCATGTCATATATTTAGATAACCAGTTTTTTTTCTCTCTGTCTCTCTCTGTTAGTCCTGTTTTTGCTCATAACAAGCCCTACCTTTAAAAATGTATAATGTTTCTTTAACAATCTTTAAAGATAAAATGTATTTCCCCTGCAACTATTGTGCTAATGAATACTTTAATGTTTACTTTTTACTGTAGGTAACACCGGCCTGGGCTCTACGCCCTTGTGGGCATCTGTCCTCTACCCAGGTGGTGAAGAGGCTGTTGTTTGGCGTCCTGAGGCCTCCAGTGTTCGTGCCTGGAGGGAAGCTCTCATCTTTCTCGGCCGTATTCCCTCAACTTTTCAAATCCGTCTTCACTCACTGCGGTCAGTGGGAAAAAGAGGAGATGTGGCCATAGACCAGCTGGAGTTTCTAGACTGTGCTCTTCCCTGTAAGCCCCTCAAAAGATCCCATTTGTCCCTGCCTTTTTTCAAGTCATTGCAGAGTGTTTTACAATCAATGAATTCCAGTAAACTGATTCATAAGTGACATTTTTTTATTTTATTTTCATCATTAGCACCAGTCCCCGGGGGAAACTGTTCAGCAGGGATGGTGAAGTGTAACAACGAGGCCTGTGTGGAGGAGCGCCATCTCTGTGATGGCAGCGATGACTGTGGTGATGGATCTGATGAGCTCAACTGCAGTGAGAAATCTAATTTCACCTGAATCCCATAATAGATATGTAGGAATATTTTAGTCACAATACAAACTAATAAAATTGGTGGGGAAAACAAACATATTGTTCACAAAAGTTCAACCAAATTAAAAAAAATGTCTGCAAATGTCCCTGGAAGTACGTTCAGACAAAGCTATAGTCCCAGTCGACACTCTGGTGTGTAAAAGTGTGTTTTATTAAGAGTATAGCACTACCATGTATTTTGATCAATGTGCTAAAACCACTTTTGTAGTCCTAACCGTCAGCTGACCGAACCAAAAAATGTCCCCATCATATCATCAGTGAATGACACGCTGCTCTTCGCTCTTGAATGGGACACTTGTGCACAGGGTCCTTTGTCCCCTTTAGCAGAAGTGACATAGAGTAATGTGTAATTTCAAGCATGTGTGAAAATAATGCTAAGATGCATTTGTTTTTTCTATGGCACTTCTTTGTTTATTGTTATCAAGCTAAAACTCCAAACTCAGTCTCCAACAGTGTATGGCAGGTTTCAGATTGGAAGACAGACTGACTTTTGTCAACAGGAATAATAAAAGTTGGTTAAAATAATGAAACTGACAAGGAACAACAAATCCAAATCGATTGTCAGTACAATTTAAAATAATCATGAGTCCCTTGGGTTGCAAAAAGAAGATGTGTTATTATATAAGGCAGTGGAAAAGCGGTTCTTGTGTATTTTGCTCAGTTGCCTCAGAATATACATTCCTGTAGAAGCGACTCATATCAGTATCATCTTTTGCTTTTGTAAGAAACAGTGTTGGTCAAGTTACTTGAAAAAAGTAATCAGTTACTAATTACTGATTACTTCCCCCCAAAAGTAATCCCGTTACTTTACTGATTACTTATTTTCAAAAGTAATTAATTACTTAGTTACTTAGTTACTTTTTAAAAACACGATTTACAACCTGAATAGGTGATAAAGCTATAGATCTTTCAGCCAAATTCTACTTTTTCTGCATAATTCATCATACAAAATGTAATCAAATGGAAAAGTCTCTTTTTAAAACTTGTTTTATTCGTTTTTTTAATATTTTTTTGTGTTTACACTCACTCTTTCAAATAGATGCAAGTAAAACACAGCAGAAAATAAATTACATCAAAGACTAGCGGTCCTGTTGCTCTATTTTCACCTGTAAAGCAGGACTGGGGTAGGCGGAGGTTTACCCTGGTGCAGGTGTGCTGCAGCGGTCAGTGGAAGAATCCGCGAGTTTCTCTGTGAATTTCACATTACGTTGTAGTACACTCGGTGCTTGCTTGGAAGTTTAGGGGTTTTTTCACTGTACAAAGAAGTTTTCTTCCCACGCACAACGGACACTAATGTTTTTGTCACTTTTTATGGAATCAAACTCAAAATAAGGTCAGTACTTCCACGCTTTAAACGCTGCATGCTACACTCTGTCCCGCACTCGATATATTATCCATTGTTGATCTGCAGACAGCTGTTGTCATGAACGTCGCACTCGCTTACAAGTAACGCAGTAACGCGTTAGAAGTAACGCGTTACTGCCCATCTCTGGTAAGAAATGCTTAAATCAGAATGAATCATCTTAAATCAAATATCTTTGTCAAAAGGAGCTTTTTATTGGTAAGGACCAAACTGTCTTCCTGTTAATATTTTAAGCAAAATTACTCCAACAAAGTGCTGCGGCTTGAATGGCTGCCATGTTTTCCAGTAACAAAAACCCTGATTTTGTACTCAGTACTTTGTAAAACAGAGTTTGCTTGAAGGAGATTGTTTGTGATCGAGAGGCAACACAGGTATGGGGCAAAGATCAGTATATATTTTTAAATAATATTTATAAACCAGGTTTAAGGCTTTAAAAAAGTTGCTATGATGACCATGTCCATCTTTTATGGACAGTACACTTTATGGTGATGACTATTTGTTCCGTCCTTGTTTGTTGCATCCTCAGCTGAATATCAGTCCTGTGACTTTGAGGAAGACCTGTGCATTTGGGACCTAAGGTCACTTTCATCATTGAAATGGGTAAGGACAAATCAGACAGAGATCACCAACACGGATCCTCTGAAAGGACCAGGCAGAGATCATTCTAGTAACTCAGCATCAGGTATGATATTCAGATAAATCAGAAGACCCTTGTGTATTTTTGCTACTGAAGCTATGCTATTACTCCTTACTGCTAGTATTTGAAGTACTTTTGTATTAGAAATAAAAGCCAAATTTAAAGAAATACTTTGTCATTGTTTTTATTTCAGGTCACTTTCTCTATGTTACGGTCCCTGATGAGGGTCTCAAAAGGGACTGGGCCTCCTTCCAAAGTCACCCTCTTGAACCCACCAACAGTTCACATCCTTGCAAGGTGAGTCCAAAACTGATGCCTTCGTTCTTCAGAGGCTTTTACTTTTACTGTTTCACAGTAATCTGAAACACTCAAATGCTTTGAAAAGGTAAAAATGTGGAAAACGTTATTCACAAAATGAATTAACAATCCCATAAATTGCTGGAGAGAAAAGCATTTTTTCATCCCTCATCTTTAAATCAACATTGTTAATAATAATTTGAATTTAAAACCTAATTTCATGAGTTTACTGTACCTGCCTGTTGTAGATGGTGATGTACACTCACCAGTTTGGGCCGAGGTCGGGGGGGTTGACGGTGCTGGTTGCAGATAAATATATCTACCCAGTGTGGGAAAGAGGTGGCTCTCTAGGTGATCTCTGGGTGAAGGCAGAGGTGGAGATTGTCACCAACGTCACTTTCCAGGTAAGTGCCTCTCACAGGTGAATTAATAACCATAATAGGGAAGCTGGGCTTCACCCATTCCAACTCTTAAATAGGGATATTGATGGGTTAGAACTATAACTCTTAAAAAAACCTGAATAGCAAAGAAGTTATTACATAAGGTAAAGATCAGTAAAATTAGGTTTATTATGAAAGTAAGTAAAGTTTACAGAATCTGTTAAGTCTGGCTTCAGAAATTCATGTAGCTCGGAGGTGCGATGATTTGATAAGAGATGATTCATCCAAGCCAGTACTGTAATCTATGTAATGTAAAAATAAATATATGTGTAGATTTAATGTACATAGGCAGGTGACATAATTCTCACAATAAGTCCAACTGGTATATGTTCATGTTCAAGAATTAAAATATGTGATATATCAGCCACCATTATTATTTTTGAATAAACCTGGAAGAAAGTTCAAAGAGAGCATGCAATACTTTATTTTAATACAACAACTTTATGTTACTGCAGGTACATTAATGCTGAAAAGTTGAGTCACTGTTTTTGAAAGCAAAGCACATCTTTTTTAATCTTGCATTATATTAACTTGGTGAAATACAAATGATTAATGGTTTACATAGGCCTGTTTTTTAGTGTTCCAGTGGCACGTAGTGTTCCCTAATGCTTGGTCGTCATGTTAAAAGGCTGACTAGCTATTAGACAAACCATTTTCCTTTTATATTAGCACAGCTGAGGGCTGTTGTCATCAAGTGTCTGAATCATCAAACTGTGTGGGTTTGATTACAATCTCAAAACGGCCAAAAATTGACCAAAAAAGTACAATTCTGCGAATTAAAAGCAGCTAAATGCGATTTCAAAAAACAAATTCTGATGCATGAAAATTTCACACAACAGTGTTCACTACTCCCGTCACATAACAACACAAACTTGCTCCTATTGATGGATTGATTTTTCCTTTTATTAGCCAGTCTCACATTTGGCTTGTCCTACATCCTGGAGCTGTTCGTTTACTGCTGATATTGAGATTGGTGTTTTGGTGAGCCAATTAAGGATAGCTGGGAGTCATCTGTTAATCAAACACTTTTCCACATAGAAAGGTTTTAAATTCTTAATACATGAAAATTCTGAAATAATTCAGAGGGAAGTTGATATTGTGAAGACAACAGTGGTTAAATTTTAACTTTAAGCTTAAATAATTAAAATATGAGGGTTTTTTTTTAAAATTATCATAATCTTTTTACCTTTTCACCTATACTTTAACTTACTTTAACGGAAATGATGGTGATTATTCAGTTCAGTTCAATTCCATGTAATATACCACCAAAGTCGCTTTGTATCATAATGTAAAGACCCTGCAATACCGGGTCTCCATGTACCTGTGTAATTAATGCATAAAAAATCCATATATGTATATATATTTATTATTGTTCTATTAATATATATAAGAAATATATAATAATATAATATATTTTAAAAATAACATTTAAATGTAAACATTTAAAATGAATATAACATCACCTCTTTTATAGTGTAATTGGTGAGAATTTTAGTTGAAATCTAAAATAGCTAATCTGCTCTTTTGAATTATTTTCTCCCTATAGATCCTGATTATGGCAGCAATCAGAAACTTTACATATGGAGGTATCGCGATTGACAACATTGTTTTGTCTCCCGAATGCCGCTTATCAGCCGGTAAGCTTCTTAACTGTCTTAACTTTGAGGAAAAACATCTGCAGGGAATAAGTATAAACATCTTCTGCCGTTGAATGACTCTTGCTCATGTTCTTCTCTTCCATAGAAAATAATTCAGTTGAAACATTCCCTAATCCCCCCAAAAATCCATGTGCTGAACCGGATAAGTTGTGTGATTTTCATATCGACTGTGAAGGAGCAGAGGATGAAGCTAAATGTGGTGAGTGTATTCATCCTGTTTATTCAGTTTGACTATTTTAAAATGGTCTGCAAAGTTTTAAATGATTATAAGACTTTTGATTTTATGAAATGAAATGTAAGTGATGACGAATCCAGCAGGGTTCCTAAACTTAACCAAACTCTATTAATAATAGCTATTTTATTTCAAGAAGAAGGTTAATATACTTAAAATAGTCTGCTGGTAAATAACTCCTATTAGAATAACTTGTATTTTACACAATTTCATTGCTAATTTTCAAAAAGAAATTAAGTAGGTTGTGTTTGTTGCTTTGGTTGCTCCTAAACTTTACAAGTAATGTCTCATGCATGGAACATGCAATATACAAGATTATTGCTGGTTATGGTTGCATTTTTAATCACTGCTGTTAACTGCTGTTTCTACAAAAACCTCTTCTGCAGGTAATTTCTCTTACTCTCAGGGCAGCTCTGGGTGGACTGACACCAGTCTTGGGAGTCAAGGTTGGGTACTATATCAAAATTCTACAGCCCAAGGTACAGACAGCTCTTTCTGGTATTCATTTATTTATTTGTTTATTGCTAATTTCATAGTACAATTTATTCCCATGTGTCTATTTTCATCTGTCAGAGGAGTATCTGTATGTAGCCAAAGCTCCAGGCCAGCAGCTGACTGAAGCCCAAACACGGACCCCCCTCCTAGGCCCCACTGGTGCCGTTTGTAGCATGAGCTTTGACTATGCACTAACTGGGAAACCCAGTTATATTGGTAAGTTGTTGCCCTGCAAATCTTTTTATTCTTTCCAGAACACAAACTTGGTACATTGTAAATAACCCTGGTTAAATCTTTCTGCTGCAGGTGATCTGTCCGTCAGAGTGATCGACAGCTCAATGGGCACGGGGCCTAAATTGTGGGAGTTTAATGGGAAGACTGGACCAGAGGCAGAGGATTGGCAACACGCTGACATACTCATTGGATTCAGGAAAAATCGATTCCAGGTCAGCTTAACTTTAGTCTTGCTGCTCAGGTATTTATCATTTTGTTCAACTAAAGAGATACAACCCCTCTTCACATTGGCTGACTCTCACAAACAGAAAATTTGAATAGCAGCTGGGTGGGGCTTCTCTACCACTTTAATGATATCAGCTTTCAGTGACATCAAAGCCCAGGATTAAACATGACCTCATTATTTAAAATTTTTACCTTATTTAACATGAGCGTCTATCGCTCTAATAGTACATATGACATGAGCTATATTATTATATTTTTGACTTCAGTCTGAAAACTATAGTCAAAATAAAAGAGAGTTTGGGGAGGTTTAAACAACACACTCTATAGGAAATTTGCCAGTGGCACATGTAGAGGAAGTATAAGCTGAACCATCAGCTCATGTGCAATGGATTTGAGATCAGCTGATCTGACACAGTTGATGTTGAGTTTTACTTTGTGGCTTGACTAAGCTAATGCTATGCTATTTGTTTTTCTGTAACACAAAATCAAACAATGAAACAGTTAAATTATTATTTATCTCATTAGACCTCTTTGTTTTATCTTCACCAGCTTGCTTTTGAAGCTCACGCTATGAAACTTTGTCAGTCCTCCAAGATTAAAGTGAAAAATGTCCAATTTAGTGACTGTCATGTTGACTATTATCCATTGTCTCCAACAGGTAACTTTAATATCTACTTATAATTTACATAATTTATGATGCACAGTTTAATATTTTTCCAGTAAATTGCCTAGTACTTGCTTAAACCAACCAGTTTTTTGTGTGTTTGCCCAGGATTGTCATGTAACTTTGAAGAAGGACTGTGTGGATGGTATCAGGACAGCAGCGACAACTTTGACTGGACAATGCTCAGTGGGATGGACCATACTATCAGTGTCGGTAAGCTCATTTGATTTCAAATAAATAAATGTAACATTTTATACAGGCTTTTAATCAGGGAGCATCTCAGATGTACATATTTTTGAATCCTTTCCACAGACTCACTCTCCCTATTAGAAAACCCCGGGTGTGGTTTGGTGCAGGTGTAATGCTCTTAACTGCTCTCAGTAATGACTGTTACACATTTTGGTCCTTGTAAATTGATTTAGGATGTTATTCTTGTCACAAAGCTGAGAGATGTTTCTTTGCTATAAACTCCTTTCAGTCCCCGTGGATAAATGATGGAAAACACAGTAAAAGTACTTTGTATTAATTTAATGTAATTTTTTTTAATAGTTGCCATAAATATAATGCAAGTTTGAAAGTGAAGATACTAATTTTGCTAAGCATTAGGTTATTGGTATTATACTGTGTCAGTGTCTGATGTTGGCCCATCTTTCTGTTGATGTTCAGGCAGAAGCCTTGTCGTGGACATGAGGAGTCCATACCTACACGGTTTGTTTGGACGCTTAATTTCCTTTCCACAGTCACCGGGTCCTAAAGATTACTGCCTTTATTTCTTCTACAAAGTCTATGGGCCAAATGCAGGTGATGATAATTTGACTAAAAGAATTTCATATATGTAAATTTAGAATGAAAGATTGTTTCTTCAGTAAAAAAAGAAAAACAAACCTTTAACTAGAAATCTGATCATTTTCTTCCAGGTACTCTGAATGTGAAGCTAATAGATAACAAAGGTTTTGAGCTGGTCCTGTGGACTCACAGTGGAGCTCGTGGAAATGTTTGGCATGAAGCACAATGCCCAGTACCGCACCAGATCTCAAAATTTCATGTATGTAATAACTGCACACAGCACCAGTGAAATTACTAAATAAAGGAGATCCATCCATCCATCCTTTTTTCTTCAGCATTTATCCAACTAAGGGTCATGGGGTACTGTAGCCTGTCCCAGCTGACACAAAGTGAAACTAATTTTACACAAATTGAGTTTTTGGAGAAACTTTGCCCACTTGTGGTAAAACAAAACATCATTGCAGCTTTAAGGAAGTAGATGCCCTTCACAGGTAGACCTATCCTGCCTGCAGCTGCTTTAAAATGCAGCACTGACACTTTTTGCTTTTATGAAGAATAAAGACCACATCTCCCTTTAACTCATCACTGAGTACAAGTGAAGTGCAGAAATTATTTTGGTCGATCTTTAACAGCTGAACCTCTCTTCACCTCCAAAGATCTTAAATATGTATAATGACCCACATTTTTTTCGTTATCATTTTTATCATGACGCCATACCCACTTATGTCAACTTTCTGTCTTATGTTTGTATTTTTTTGTTGCTTATGCATGTTTTTATTAATTTACTTCTGTCTGCTTATTTATGCTTATGTTTCATCTGAAACATAGATATCAAGTTTCTGTCAATGACATTGCTCAGTATTTGTTGTTTTAAAATCACCTGTATACATTAATTAACTTGGCTCTTTCAGAAAAAAACAACAGAAAATAAGAATAGTTAATAACATCTTCCTTCTCTTCCAATTCATCAACAGCTGATGTTTGAAGCCGTTCGCTCTGGCTATGATGGACTCGTTGCCATTGATGATGTGACATTCTTGGAGGGTCCCTGTACCAACCCAAGGATGTGTTCCTTTGAAGGCCAACAGTGTGGGTACACCAGCTCTAGTAAAGTTCAGTGGCTCCACCGCAGCGGATACACGTCCACATCAAATGGGCCCAAATTTGATCACACCCTGGAGACTGAACAGGGTGAGAAACACCCCTGCTGTTTAACATTAGAAGATACATCCAGGAGACTGAGAAATTGAGAATTGTGTTCATACGCTGTATGGTCTATATCCAGGTTTCTACATGGTTGTTAACACTGGAGCAAGCATCCTTCCCTCAGGCAGCACCGCAGTCCTCACCTCATCTGTTCGCCAAGGAACTACCCGTACTGAGTGTCTAAATTTCTGGTATCACATGGGAGGAGTGAATCCAGGTGGGCCAGCTTCACAGAGGAAAACACAGACACACACATAAGGTTAAACTAATGGAGTGTGTCCCATAGGCTCTCTTACAGTGTATATGAAGCCAGTGAAGGGAGACAGGGTCAAGATATTTACAAGCAACCTGAATCAAGGAGACGTGTGGCGTCATGGCTATGGCAACATTTCGAGCTCCCTTGAGGACTGGCAGGTAAGTGTGAAGGCAGATACAGACCTTTTAAGGCGATTAATATATCCTTCGCATAAAATAAACTACTCATTTAATAAACTCATTAATCTAAAAATATGAACATGTGTGAATTCAATTTTCAGTAGTCTGCCTGAGTCACTCACACTGTCCAGCTCTTATCTTATTATCCATCTCACCAGTTTTAGTTTGCATTTCTAGACACATCATTTGTTCCACTTTCTTTAGCTGAATAACACATAACACACATAACACAGTTTGAAAGGCATAAAATAGTCATTTTACACCAACAAAGTGATTCACATATGCCATTAGCTGAAAACTTGGCAACTTTGGCATGGTGTGCACTATGTACTTAAAAAATCTGAGGAAACCAGATAAGTATCTACAGCAGGTGTATCTGTGAGCTATGAACTTCATTAATAGGAAAAAATTCATTATCTGATTGGCAACAACTTCATTTTTCAGCATGCTAATGATCATAAACACACTGTCAATGCAGTGAAAACATATCTGTGTCACAACGCTGTGTGTGGCAGGCAGGTTAGGACCCAAATGCAGGACTCTCAGGCTAGACTAAACTTAACAGCTTTATTTCCGGAAAATATAAATAACTAAGTCTGAGTAACTTAACCAACAGGTTCTCCTAGAAACATAAACTGCAGGCACTGAACAAACAGGACACGCAGCAAGAGGGAGATCATCACAAGGAGCACAAAAAGACACAGACAATATATATACATGAAGGAATCAGGGCAGAGAGGAAACACCTGGGGAACACGGCTGGATTATAATCTAACTAACAAGACAGGCAAACAAATACTGAGACATGACTGACTAAACAGAGAGAGAGCGAGGGACACACTGAAAATATATAACTACAGAGACATGACTATACATGGGGCATGGAACAGAGGGGAGGCTTGACAACAGAAATGTAAAGACTAGATAAGAAAACTAAGGTGACCTAAGAATACAAATGTTAAACAGAAGGCTAACAACTATAATAACCAAAACAAGGAACAGAATCTTAACCTCAGAATATTAAATAAACCAAAATCAAAAGTCCAAACACATAAACGATGGGTCACAGACCCATGACCATGACAATCTGGATAGAAAAACACACACTGGAACATTATCAATCATGAATCAACCTCCCTAAAACCAGGACCTCAGCATTACTGGAGCAATGTGGGATCATTTTGACAGAGAATTTGGAGGAAAAAAAGGCAGATAACCAATCCAAAAAAGAACTTTTAATTTCCTTCAAGATGCCTGGAGAACTATCCCTGAAAACTACTTGAAGAAATTAAAAGAAAGATTCCTAAGAGGGGCTGTGTGGAAGAATAAAGGTGGTCATATCAAATAATGGCTTTCAATTAGAATTCTACAAATTCTGTTTTTGTGTTGTACCGTGAATCTCCATGCAACTACTTCACGTTTTCATAGCAAAAAACAAAGAAATGAGTGGTGCCTCAAGACTTTTGCACAGTAGCTTTCGAACTAAAGACTTTGTGCCGCTGTTCAAAGCAAGCTTATTTTGTGGTCATTTTCTTCTGCAGTTGGAATTTGAGGTTGTCGGAGCCGGAGGGAAAGACACTTGCATTGCAATCGATGACATCTTTCTTTCACATTATCCCTGTGAAAATCAAGGTTTGTACTGACTTGCCTCATCAAGACTGAAATCACTACAGATTTTAAGACTGCAGTAAAAGCAGCAGGTAGCTCTATGTATTTTTCCCTAGATACCTTTCCTCATGGGCTTTAACCAAGGATCCCGCTAAGACTTTAAGACTACAGTAAAAATGACTTAAAAATATTATATTCTTTAGACATATTTTGTATGTCTTCCATTTTGTGCTGTATATTTGAAATCGTGGCTTCAGTGTGTCTGTACTAATCTGTGCTCTATGCTCAGTTAGAACAGGTTTTTTATCAGCCTATCAGAGGCTGGATGATGCTCTTAAAGGCTTGAGAAGTCTTTTACTCACCACTGGCCACAGGCCAAAGAAAATAATGCATGAAGCCACAATTGCCTACAGGACCACCTAGAGACGGTGTAAGCCAATTTGCACTGGTGTATTTTTATGTCTTTAACCCACTGAAATAAAGGCCTTATATTACTTTTCAAAAACTACTGCGGGTACATGATTACCTCCTCTGTAATATTTTATCCTACTCAATATTGCACAATTATAGTTTAATATTTATTTTGTTAGATTCCCCAGGTTCCAAGTGCAGTATGGAGAGAGGCACATGCAGCTGGAGCAACACTCAAAACATGACCATAGACAAACTGGACTGGGCGCTGACGAGTGCGGAGATGGAACATCACTACCCGATCCCACTTGAGGACCACACTCTGGGCACCGAAAAAGGTAAAACCAGAGAGAAACAAACAACTAGACAGCTGGCAGTTGCTGCAAAGTCACACTTCTTATCTTCTTTTTCTAAACACCCTTCTTTTCTTTTCTTTTCTGTCAGGTCACTTCCTGTTCTTTCCAAGCAGCAATCGGACAGAAGTGAGTCAAAACGCTCTGCTGCTGAGCCCTCACCTGCCCCCTACTAAGGGCACCTGCCTGAAGTTCTGGGTCTATAAAAGCCAGTCGTGTAAGAAAAAAAAAACATATTCAATTTATGTCTGTTTTGAATGCATTTACCTGTAAATATTTTTAACCTTTTTTATGAATGACTTCAGCGGACTGCCAGCTAAAAGTATGGAGACTCTCCGAAGGTCGTTTCAACCCGCTGGCTGAGACCGAACTTGTTGGACTGTGGAAACGTTTTGACATCGACATCACATCCACTGAGGAATACCAGGTCAGGCTCACTTTTATAACAAATGGCTGAATACACTTAGTGACTTGTTGTTGTATGTAATCATATAGGGCCTACTGCAATCTCTGCTGTCGTCTTACTTTTCCTGTAAACAGATTGTTTTTGAAGGCGTCAAAGGCACAGCAGGTGTGGTGGCTCTGGATGACATCGAATACACCATCGGGATCAACTGCGCTAACAAAGTCACAGATCCAATAAAACGTATGAGCAGAACTCCAAGGATTTCTATTCAAACTATTACAGACTGCGTTAGTGGATTTTAATGTTGCTGCACAATGTGCATGCTCAGATTCAGTGCTGAGAAATTTAAAAAGAGGCAGTTTTCATTGAGACCTAATGTGTCTACCACCGCTGCAGACTGCAGTAAATATGGTACATTTCTGCACACTGCTTCTGCATTTTGGCTTATTTTTGGTCAATAAAATGAATAAATACCTAAAATAATAATAATAAATAAGATCTGCCAAGAACCGGGTTTTTGTTTTAGTGGCCTAACATGTAAAACCTTTTAATTAAAAGAGGCTGTACTTTATTTTTCATGAGCAGCAGTCACTGTTAAGATTTTCTAACTACAATGTAAAGTTTGGCTTCACTACATGAGACAGATACTAAATGTTTCACATCTGTGCTGCAGCCTCCCCAAACCGAGACAATGCAGGAGGCATCGCGGCATCCGTGATTGTGGTCCTTCTGCTCATCGCCACGTTGGTCAGCGTGCTGGTTTTCTACCTGCGAACACGACAGACATCACCTTCCTCATTTGTTGGTTTCGCTAATGATTCTTATGACACAGACCTCACAGTGAGTAAATCTGACATTCAGATCCTTGAGAACACTTGTCAAAAAGCAAAAGGACAAAAGTATTGTCCATTTGATCAAAAATGCTGATTTTTAATTTAATGTGTCTTAATTAATCATTAATAATGAATAATTAATTAGGGCTCACTTCAGCAGGACCATGTTACAGTTCCGCAGACCCAAAACCATCCGATGGCAGCTGGGTTCAATAATGTCTCTGTGAGTATTTAATATGACATTTGCTGTTTGATTTTCAATCCCTATAAGAGGCAGATTTATAGACTTTTCTGCCATCAGATGGTTGAAATAAACTCCAGAATACTTCATATAAACTAGCACTTAAACACCAGAGACAAAGTAACATGGTGCCTGTTGAAGTCCTATCTGTCGCCACCTGTTGAATCTCTCATTCATTTTCTTACCAAAGTGCTGATTCACTGGGTTTTGGCTTCAGAGACTGTTTTATAGTTCAGTGTTTAAAGTTTTAATTTCAGTTGATGAACATAAAATTAATTTTTTATAGTCCTCTTTATTTTGTTTTTGAATTTCATAAATATGTTAATAAATCATAAATTACTGGTCATAATAACAGAAAAATAAGTTATCTTTCATGTACCAGTTTATCCAAGGATGACATTTTCACTTCACGACAGTCTGACCTTTTTATGTTTTTGCAGGTCTCTTCTAACACCAGAGAAATGGAGGTGGAATGAGACTCACGTACAAGGGTCCTGCCACCCAAAGGTGGTTTTGTTGAAAAAAAAAGGTGATATCACAGCAGGAGAACTACTTGTGTCACCCTTACATCACACACACACATCACACAAACAATATGCAAGCATAGCTCACACACTGACCAACCAATCTAAGCCTAATTGGTGAAGATGCCTCAGATCAGATGTGGCTCTGGCTGCAGATGGAAAGAAGACAAAAGGAGGTCTAATGTGTTTTGGGTGAAAATTAACTTGCTCTAAATCAAGCCTGGGCACAGCCCATGAATGACAGAAATGGCTGTAAGTAGATCCTGTTAGGTGTCTCAGAAACCTCCAACAGTTTTAAGTTAATTTTAAGTACAAGCAGCGGCAAAGATTTCAGTAGTTTAAGCCCCCTTTTTTTAGCTTCTAAAATGGGCTGTTTTAGATAAAATAATTTGCTAGTTGTGGGAATAAATAATCACACTAGCATATGAAAAACTAATATAACTGTCAGTTCATAAGGTTTTTCCCCAGCTTCAGCCTAGAGACTACATGTTTACATGTTGGCCCACTGAAGTTTGAAACTATGAGTTTATAAGAACCCTTGAGTTGCAATATGTAAGTGGAGTCCAACTCATATTAGGGACTTAAACTCGTAATTTATCCACCTCAACCTTGTCACTGAAAAAGAAGGAAAGTTGTGGAGAAAGGAGCAAAGACTGTAAACACACAGGTTAAAACTTTGAGGAAGCTGGATTTAAGTGGATGCTGAGGTATGCTAGTTTTTGTAAAGAGTGTTGGAGTAATGCAATTTTTAAAATGTAATTAAGGTTAATTTTACTCTGTTTTAAAACAAGCTGTGATTGAGCTCTGATAATAAATAATAATGACAAGACCAGTGTCAGCATTTTTTTTTTTTTTAAATCTGACCCTGGATAGTACTTCTGGTGTATGCAGGAGGTAGGTCCAAAGATTTTTTTCTCAGATAATATTTAAAAAAACAAAAAAATTATATAAAGATTTGAGTAGTGAATTGTCTCTTAGTTACTAATTAATCAATAAGCAGTAGAAAATATAAAAGAGTAAATCAGTCAGTTGAATAGCTAGCCAAAAGTACAGCTAACTGACAACATTGTTAGCTTCTAAAAATATAGCTAAATAGTTCTTAGCAGGTTGTATGTACAAGCTAATGAAATAGCTTGCTAAACAACAGAAAAAGATTAGGAAAGCTAGCTAAAATTAGTAAGTAAAACATATAAAAAAAATGTCTAGCTAAATATGTGCAGCTAAATATTAGCAGCTGAATTGTTAGTGAACAGAGTAATAGTTGAAATACAAGTTTTAATAACACAATTTTTCATAACAGTATATATATTACTTGAAAGATGAAAGTAGCTAGCAGTGAAGTTGTTAGCTAACAGTGTTGATTAACAGTTAAACTGCATGTATATACACTTTGTTTGGTACACCTGTTCAACTGCTTTTTGACACAAAAATGTAATTAGCCAACCGCTGCATCATCTTGGGGAATTTAGGTATGGCGATGGCAAGCTGCTGATGTCCACACCAAGCAACCATCTCAATGGTTTATATATATATATCTGTGTATATATATATATATATATATATATATATGGGTCAGAGGAAATTAACGAGACTGCTTCAAGCTAATAGGAAGGCAACCATTTGCTGCAACCAAGGTATACAGTAAAGCATCTCTGAACAAACAACACATCAAACCTTAGGGCAGATCGGGTACAGCAGCAGTAGACCACACCATGTGGCACATCTGTCAGCTAAAAACAGGAGACAGAGGCTACAGTTTACATGGGCTCACCAAAATTGAACAACAGAAGACTGGAAAAATGTTGCCTGGTTGATGAGTCTTACTGTGTGCTGAAACATTGAATTGGTAGGGTCAGAATTTGGTGTAAACACGTGAAGGCATCGATCCATCCTGCCTTGTATTAATGGTTCAGGTTCATGTGGAAGATATATTCTTGACACACTTTGAGCAGTTTAGTACCAACTGAGTATTGTTTAAACACCTGAGTACTGTTGTTGACCGTGTCCACGCCTTAATGACCACAGTGTACCTGATGACTGCATCCACAGGACAACACACCATGTCACAAAATTAAAAATATCTCAAACTGGTTTCTTGAAGATGACAATGAGTTTACTGTATTCGAATGGTATCCACAGACATCAGATCTCATAAAGCAGTTGGGGAATGGGAGATTTTGTATTATGTGCAGCCCACAAATCTGCAACAACTGTTGATGCCATAATGTCAATATGGGCCCAAATCGCTCAGAAATGTTTTCCTAACCTTGTTGAAACTATGCCATGAAGAACTAAGGCAAAAGGGAGTTCAACCTGGTACTCCCAAAGTGTACCTAATAAAGTGGCCAGTGAGTGTATATCCCTGCGTATGGAAAGTTATGAAACTGTTTATTTGGTGTTTGACATTAAAACCTATTTGCTGAAAATTACTGCAGAAATTACTGAGACTCTGAGGTCAAGTTGCCAATTTTTATGCATTTTTTTAATCCTTTGTGTACACTGTAATTACCTGGTGCGTTCTTATCATGTGCTCGCCACATAAAAGCTTGTTCTCACAGGGTAAATAATTTTGTGCACAAGATACAGAACGTGGCACTTCAGGGACTCCTCATTCATTAAATTTCAAAATAGCAAATATTTTATGGTTTCTATATTCTATTATTGCTTAGGCTATTATAACAGCCTAAGCAATAATGCGTTCTTGGGTGCAGATGCCTCGTTCATTCTTAGGAAGATGGGATGACGACAGCATGCCCTTAGCAACGGTCGCGTCTCTACGGCAACATCCTCCGAGGTCCCCGCTTTGCAGTTGTCACCGCGGCTTTCAGCTGTTGCCCGTGAGAGGCACGTAAACCACCGCTTCACTCGGATGTTCGGGGTGGTATTGGAGGATGTTGCGCTATCATGGATGTAATCTTAGCGACCACGGCGGCAGCCGTTCGTGTCTCGCGACTTGAGTCCCTAAAGTGGAGACAGGGCAACTTGGGCACGAGCCCCCTTCTTGATTTTAGTCATCCATATCTCAGCTGCCATCCTGCACGAGATCCCGCAGCCTCGTGCAGTCCCCGCTTCTCGTTTACCCAGCTTTATTCACGCCAGCCGCGTGTCAAACAGCGGCTGAATGGATCCCGCCGTGCTCATCTTCCTGCTGTACGTGATGATCGCGCACGACCTGGTCTGCGGCTGGATGCAGTACCGGAGACAGAGCGCCAAGCCTCGCAAACGAGCTGGCCGACCTCTGCTGCGCTCCAGGTGTGTGTGAGTGTGTTTAAGTGTATGAATGGCGGTAATCAATCAGCTGTGTTAACCACCTGCAGTCTCTTTTCAAAAAGCTGTTGAGGGGCGGGAGGAGATCAGAGAAAAGTAAGGTTTTGCAGAACTTGTAAATGACTTACCAAACCAAAGCTTAAATGTGTTAACTGTTCACACACACAGCAGCTGGCAAAACAGTTACAACCACCACAGTCTTGGTTGACTGTAATCTGTCCAATGATGTAAAGTCATTTTGAGTCAGAAAGAACATTTCTGTCACAATTTAGAAGTTCCAATAGACAGACAATGAATCACAATAAAAATACATACAAGATCGATAAAAACACCTTTGTTTTAATGATATTTTTTAAATCTGTTACTTAAAACAATCACACACTTGCACATGTGGGTGTTTTCTGTTTTCTTTTTATTATTGTAGACCCTTTACCTTAGAAAATAAAGCGCCTTCAAGCAACTGTTGTTGTATATATCAAATTTAACTGAACTGAATTGAAGTGTTGTGGGGCATGTTGTAGATAGCCCGTTTTTCTTGGATTGTCTAAGTTTAATGAGCCTTCCATTCAAACTATCTGTATTTCCTTTCAGTGCTCGTGTGTGTCAGGGAGCCTGGAGGGCAAGCATCCAATCGGTCAGGACAAATAGAGGGACAAAGGACCTGAGGAAGTGCAGCCGCATTGTGAGAAAGGCCTAAAAAAAGAGACAAGTTTGACATATAAGGACACTTATTGAAGAGTACTGACTTCTGAGCGTGACCTGGCCCACAAGCCTGATCCGGGTCGCTTTTAATTTTACTGGGCATTTCGACCATGTCTTAGCATTTTCTGGAAGAGCAGCTGGCAGCTTCTTTCTGATGCAAGTCAAGAAGCAAAAGTCCAAGCTGCTAAGAAATTTTTAAGGTCAGACTTAAGGTATTGCCAGTATTAGTTGCCTCTATCATCCATTTGTATTTGAGCTATGTCCTTCAAGATGCTTTGAATACCATTTTTGTTTGTTTGTTTGTTTTGGTTATAATATTTGTATTTGTATATGTGTAAGATTAACTGTTTAAATATGTATTTTTCCCACTTTGCTGAAGCATGAATTGTCTCCTACAGTACTGTCAAATACCAAATCAAGGCTATGAAGCTATGAAAGTGAGCTTTATACTAAAAACTGCACAAAAGTGAAGTTACATTAAAGGGTTGGATGATGTTTTTCAGCTAAACATAGTAGTATTCAGCAATCAAGGAACTCGTCAGCTACTCTGTTTGTCAGCTACTCTCATTGTAGAAATATTAGTGGCTTGGTGACAGATCTCTGAGTCAGCTGCACATTCAAGGTCATTTACCAGCCTGGAAAGACAGCTGAGACAATCAGAGCTTTGTTTGTGACGGTGGTTTTCAAATGTCTCTTATTAGCAAACCTATGGTATTTTTCATATGATAGTATTCCCATCTAGTCAGACACTTTAACACAGTTTAACAAGCAGTCTTGCTCTCTCTGGTTCAGATCAATTGGTTTCTTTTGGAATAAGAAGAAGGTTTCCCCTAGAGGGATACTTGATTTCTAAGTGCCTCTTTGGCTTGCATGGCTACATGTTAGCACTAACCTCCTCATCTTAAAACATTACTCTTGCACTGAGAACACTGATGCAAATTATGTCATAATTTTTTGTGCAGTTGTAAACTGCAGTAAAAACATACAGATGTTACAAAATCATGGTTCTACATGGTGGCACATGGCCTCGGCACTCCATTTGGGAAACACTGGTTTATGTGATAAAGAATCATCCTATGCCTTTAAGCCAGAAACCATTACATCTCTACCAGATTTTTTCTTTGTTGATCAATTGTTCCAAACGACTTACAAGACAGAACAATCAATTTTGGACTGAGTAATGAAGAGAACTCAAAGTGGAATCATTATTATTGCTTTTGGTTACCTTACCTTACAGCTAAGACAAAGTGATTTAGTGTCAAAGGTAAATGTAACCTTGCAAAGAATCTTTTTAGTAATTAGATATAACTCAGAAAAGAAATTGATCTAACTGGTTGCATCATTTGCACAGATCCACGAGTTCCATGTTGTGTTACACATTAATTCATCTATAGCCCCTAACTCTAACCGTATCATATAAAGTAAATACGGAGGAAGTGTACATAGGTACTACCGCAAGCAAAGAAACTGGGAAAATATTGTCATTTTATATTATAGGCCATTCCTTTAAATCTGAGGAGCAAATTTATAACCTTGGAAAGTCTCCATGTAAACAACAACTTGATTGGTTGTCGGAGGCAGTAAATCTAGTTCTTGCATATCCTGTGGGATAAGTGTTTCCAGTGAAGTCAAGGTACTTTCATTTTAATTCAAAGACAAACCATTTCAGGTATGTCAACTGTGTGTCAAATAAAATGAAATTTGTGTGTTACCTGAGAGGCATTCAAAGCTGCTGCTTGTTAAGAGTATAAATGCACTATAGATAGCAAAGTGTTGGATAAACTGAGGTGGCAATTTAATATCAAGATTTGACTTTCAAACTCAGATGTCAGTTTGACTGTGGTGTCAGGAAAGATTTTATTTTATGCAAGTCCTAAACAGTAAACAAGATATTTCATCTTGAAAGCACTGGCTCCATTCTTTCCTTTTGTTAATTTAATTATTAGACAGCTAATAAGCATTCAGTTAATGTCCTTTGTTGAAATTGATGTCATTATTTTGATGAAGGCTACACTTTGTGTAATTAGGACTTATTCACAATGTCACATTAAAAACTAACTCCACACCCTTCTGAAAATGGACACATTTGAGCTTAAGGTTACTATTGGTACTTATTGATAATTTACAGATGTTTGGAGATCCAGATATGCCCACAATTCATGAGATGGGATTGGCAAGTGTTAGGTCCCACTGAAATGCCATGAGACACATTACATCTGGCTAATATAATGTAGACCTGTGGCTGAGCCATAGAAATTAAATGCTTTTTAAAAGCAGGGTGTAGTGTTTTTGTCTTTTGCACGTCATCTCTGGTTCCTGAAAGGTTGGTACTCCAATTGTAAAGCTGCAGAGAGATCAAAACCATGCATAAGAATGCTGCACATCAAGTTTGTTCTTTGACTTTAAGCCCGAAAGTTCTTGTTCTTGCTTAACCTGTCTGTAATTAGAGTGTTGTCATTAAAGGAAACGACTGGCTGTACATGTGGCTCTCATCTTCAGTCTGTGATGCTGATGAGTTTACCTGGTTTGTTTGGTTCGTGTTGGCTGCAGTTTGCTTCATGATCAGTCTTAAAAACAAGAATTTCTGGTAGTGTATGTTGTGCCACCCTTGTCACCCTGCAGGGCAGTCAGGTAGGCGATGTGAATACTCAAGTTTGTTAACTTGACAACAAGGCGATGGAGGAATTCATACCATAGGTGCAGCTACTAAAAATCTCACAAGAGTTCTGATCTCAGTAACCTCAACCTCAAGATTAAGGTCAATTTCTGAAAATTAGGATTTTCATATTTATACCACAGGTGCATCGACTGGTGTCCACCAGTATTTTGTTTTCTAAAATGCGGTTTGTATTTCAGTTACAACTACAACTACAGTGGTCTTCTCTATACCAGAAAGAATATCAGAGGAATAAGTTGCTGTAGTCATTAAATATCAGAGACAAGTCCTACTTTTTCAGACCCAATATCAAGTAAAGTAAACGTTGTCTTACAATAATGCCAACTGAGCAATTTGCTTGCTTGTGGCTGGTGGGCCCTACGATCTGTTTTCTTATTTATGCTCTTGGCCTCTTCTGCATCCACATCTCACACATTTAAATACATCCTCAATGGATCCCATGTGACTAATTCTTTTCCTGTTAGAGTTGCTGAATTTCTGCCCCCCTGCCTGATCTCAGAACAGCCAACCTGATGGAAACTGAAGCCAGCAGCAGCTTCTGGTCTCTAATTGTGTTCAGTGAGCTGCAAGACCCTCAGCTCAGCAAACAGCAGTCAGTCACTATCAGCAGATGGCCTTTCATCAGGTGGGTGTTTGTTACTGTTTCCCGTGGGAGATTGTGATTCCCTGAGCTATACCTGTGCACTGTTTTCGTTTGGCTGGATAGGGGCACATATTTGGATCTTATAGGTCAGCGCTTTGTACATGAGGTGTTTATAGTATAAATGTAATATGTTTACCATTTGGTTTGTTTCTCCATAGAAGAGAAGCAGGAATACTGTCAAAGATTGTACTGAAGGCGCTTACAGTCTTGCAGGATTTGTTGTGGACTGATCAAAACATCATAGTGTATGTGTTTTTTTTTTGTATGTGTTTGCTGCTTACATGGACAACCCCACACAAAGTATTTAAATGCTATATTACGTCAGGAACACGTACAGGTGTCGTGAGCAGCCTAGCTTGTGTTCTGGCTAAATACCACAAACAGGTTTAGGCACCTCATTCTCAGACCTGACTCGGAAGCTAGGCACTTCTTCACCTGAAGCCGACTGTAAAAGAGTAAGTTCAAATAATTCTTTGTTTTTGTTTGTTTAATTTGCTTCATTTAAATCTGAGAATGATATGCCACTGTTTTCCAGTTATTAAGATATGAGAACTAAAAAAGGGAAGAGATAGATCTTATTTTTTTCTTTATCTTCACGTTTAAAGTTGCCCTGTTACCATCTGAAAGTATAACGATGGAACATCTTTTATCACAAATAGTTACTAAAAACTTTGTTAAAACATTTTTCATTAAAAGTTACGTTCTTAAGATAAGAATGTAATAAAACATCAATAAACGAATGTAATTAAAATCATAAAAATAACCCTAACCCTAGATGTGGAAAATTAATCTTGTGAGACTTGCAGCTACCAGTGGCATAAATGAAGTAATGCCACTGGTTTATTTTAATAACTTTGAAAAAACCTTATAGTTGTAGGTTTGTTATGGGAAGAAAAAAAACACAACATGGAAATTAAAGGTGACATAAAGTCATAAACATGTAATCTGTTACTATAATTATCCGCTTTTCTAATTAAAGGTGAAAATGGCATCAGTGTCATCCAGCTCTCTTCTCAACAAAGCTGTGCGGCAGCAGTACATGAGCCTGCCTCAAGGACAGAAATGCCAGGTCACCTACATCTGGATTGATGGCACCGGAGAGGCACTTCGGAACAAGACGAGAACTCTAGACACAGAACCAAAAAGCATAGAAGGTGAATGGCATCTTGTAATGAGCTCTAGCCTTTAGGGGTAAGAGGCAGTTAGTCTAAAACGTGATGTTTAATTAGCTTTATAGTCAAGGGTAACTTTTCTACCCTTTCATTTTGTTATTACAACCTGAGGGTTGAGGGTTATTACAACCCCATGAGGCTTTGATGGACATGTTTATTGAGACTCTGAATGTCTACAAGACTGTGAGTCAACTGCTTTCAAAAAGTTATGTGTTTTTATTGTAACGCTTGTACTGATTTTGCTAACCTTTGCACCTGGCACATGCCCCTTCATACAATATTAATTAAAAAGACTGAAATTAACACTGAAACTTAAAAGAACTATATGAAAACTAAACATTTTCAAATAAAAAACTAAACTGAAACACGGAAATCCACAATGGAAACTCACTGAAATCTAACTGATTTATTATTAAATAGAATATTCCAGGTGTGTCTAAGCCTGGGAAGTGCGCTCGCTGTCTTTTCTTTATTTCTGTTCGCTACCAGAGAACTTTGGTACATTTTACTGTAATTGGGCTTTTTTTTGTTTGTCTTTTTCCCCCCATTGTCCTCTTACCTTTATTTGTGTCTACTTTTAGTAACAGGGCCAGATCTCAACATGCAGATAGTATGAATGGGAATTTTTCCTGACATCTCTATTAACATAGTTGTCAAGTTCATCAGGTTTCACTGTAAAAACAATGTGAACACTGACGTCTAATCAGAGGAATAATAAGAAGTCTCTATTTTTAGAAATACCTGAGTGGAACTTTGATGGCTCAAGCACCTACCAGGCCGAAGGCTCCAACAGTGACATGTACCTCATCCCGGTCCGCATGTTCAGGGATCCATTCAACCTTGACCCCAATAAACTGGTTCTCTGTGAGGTCCTGAAGTACAACCGTTTACCTGCTGGTACATTTTTTTTCAGTCCATGCTTTTTTCCCTTAACATTGCCTAAGATCACAATAATAGACTGTTCTGACTTTTATTTTAGAAACTAACCACAGAGCAAGCTGCAACGAAGTGATGGAGAAGGTCAAACAGCACCATATGTGGTTCGGTATGGAACAGGAGTACACACTTCTGGGAATAGATGGACATCCATTTAGCTGGCCTCCAAATGGATTCCCAGCACCCCAAGGTAACTGAGCCATCATTTTTCACTCTTTTTTTATACAAATACAGCAGTGACAAGCCAATTGCCAGCTTATGGTAAATCCTTGTGCTATTATCTGGGTCACGGGGAGTCTGGAGTGAAGCAATATCCCACAAAATGATACACATTTACATTTAAAGTAAGAAAAGCAGAGATAATGACAGAATTTCTCCAAAACAAAACAGACACCTTCTAAGAATGACAGGGTATGAAATCAGACAAAAGGAACGAAACCAAAAGTAGACTAGCACAGCTGATACGTTTCTAAACCTTAACAAAGGCTTTCACATTCTTAAGGAGCTTGGAAATCCAGTCACAGTCTCTGAGCAACACACTTCTCTTTCCCACACGTTATCATTAGTTTCGTTATCATTAGTTTTCTTGCCTATATTTCAGCAAAAGCACTGACAAGTTAGAAACACAGGGTTGACAATGGTCAGTGCTATACAAAGGATTTCTGTAAAGTTAGAAAAGAAGTAGACAAATCTTTTCTCCAACACTTTATATGTAAATGTTTGTAATCATTGTCTGAAAAATGAGCATCACAAATGCACTTTTCATAGGCTGGGAACCTAAATGTTTCGTACAGTTTACATACAGTGTATCTTGATATTGTGTTTTTTCATTTGTGTTAT
Organism: Oreochromis niloticus; assembly: GCF_001858045.2. Classification (NCBI taxonomy): domain Eukaryota; kingdom Metazoa; phylum Chordata; class Actinopteri; order Cichliformes; family Cichlidae; genus Oreochromis; species Oreochromis niloticus. The sequence goes on from NC_031972.2 coordinate 30,336,225, forward strand.
CATGTGTTTGCCTTTAAGGTCCTTACTACTGTGGCGTGGGGGCCAATAGTGCTTATGGAAGGGACATTGTGGAGTGCCACTACAAGGCCTGCCTCTATGCTGGGGTCAAAATCTACGGTACTAATGCTGAAGTTATGCCATCTCAGGTAAGTGAAAGTACTACTCTAATACATGGTAGTAGCGCTTTATAATAACCATCTCTAATAAAATTAATGTAATATTTACTAATCACTGGTTACAATGTATTTTGTGTTTCTTTATGCCATTAGCTTTTCTACAATGTTAAGCTTTAGTTTGTAATAAATCTTTTATCACTGCACAGTGAGCCTTTTAGTTATAGGGCATCACAGAGTTATTTTATTCAGAAAAACATGAAATAATTAAAAACTATTCTGTTCTTCTAGTTCTGCTTTGGATTTCTGCCAGTTGGATTTTTAGTTTCTTGTTTCTTTTTTTATAACACCCACAAAAGGTTGCATCACATTTCTTTTGTTCCCATCGCATTTTTCTTTTTGCGTCAATGATATGAGTTTTGTGACATTGTGTGTTATCTCAGTGGACACAGCCATTGGTAGATGGGTACACCTCCCCAACATACCACGCGTATGTTGGGGAGGTGTGATGCCACACAATAAAGAAAACAAACTCGACATAGAACCATATTTCCGAAACTTAACCAACTAGTTTAAAACAGAAAATAAACAGATAGTAAAAGAGAAAGTAACAAAAGGCAAAACAGCACAACCTCCCTACTTAAATGCAGCTTAAATCAAGTACTTTAAAGTCAGCTACAACTTTATTTACAATTTATTAGCAGTCCAAATAAAGTGGATTTAATGACCATATACAAACCTTAGTTGGAGCTTTACAATTAATTCAGGTAACGTTAATTCGATACAACACGATGACTAAATATTGTTATATATTACAAACATATGACACATTTATAAGACAAGCTATTTATCCCAGAACTTGGGAAAATACTCTGTTACAGTAGCCAAAACATTAAAAACAACCTACCTAAAAAATATAAAAACAATATTACAAAACAAAATTCTTCAGAGAAAAATGAGCTCAATAACACAGAAAACTGTGATGAACTCAAAAAACTGAAATATAATACACAGGTAAATATGAAATATAAATATAATTCACAAGTGATTTCCAAGCAAATACTGGGCCATTAGCAAATGTTACTCATTATAATTTCTTTGTTTTCTAACAGTCAAAAAACTATCAAATTGCAGTTAACTAAACTTATCATTTATTAACAGTGGTTATTATAAACGGTTATTCTCAAACATGTTTTCACCTCAAACATTTCCCTCTTTTCTCTGCATCTTTCTTTTTCTCTGGCTTCAGTGGGAGTTCCAGGTGGGCCCCTGTGAGGGCATCGAGATGGGGGACCATTTGTGGGTCGCACGTTTCCTTTTGCATCGTGTCTGTGAAGATTTCGGGGTTGTAGCAACGCTGGACCCTAAACCGATGAAGGGCAACTGGAACGGGGCTGGTTGCCACACAAATGTCAGCACCGAGGAGATGAGGGAAGAAGGAGGACTGCAGTAAGTAAACCCAGACTTTCAAAAGATACACATGCAAAAGCACTTCATTGTACTACACAAAGGCGTACCAGTGGCACATTTGAAAAGCTTAAAAACAGCTTGAATTTTCTTATTATTTTTTTTATTTTAAGTATTTCTTTAAATTAAATAAAATGCAGCACTATTTCCCCTCACCAGATACTTTATTGGATACTCTATGTATGCAATAAATTTGACTCAAGAAATAGGAAGAAATGATATGTTTTTTTAAGTGACTGACTGCTAGTAACAAGACATTGTTTTAAAATAACAAGTAACAAGTAGTGAATATAATAAAGCTTTTGAAATGTTGATTTTGTATTCACAAATTGCTTCTGGTGCCCTATAATTCTTGGCATTTCATGAGGCAGTCATGATTGTCTTATTCTTTACTAATCATGCTTAAACAACTGTTCACTGATGCTCAACATACTGCCTGATGAATTATCTTCTAAAACAGAGTAATAAGAGGAAACCTTAGTAAAAAAACAAACAAACAAAAAAACACATGTTTCTTTGATGGCAGGTACATTGAGAAGGCTATCGATAAGCTGGGGAAAAAGCACCCTGAGCACATTTGTGTGTACGACCCTCATGGAGGCAAGGACAACATGAGGCGTCTCACAGGTCTCCACGAAACCTCCAGCATCCACGACTTCTCTGCCGGAGTGGCCAACCGAGGTGCCAGCATCCGCATCCCGCGGCAGGTGGGGCAAGAGAAGAAAGGGTACTTTGAGGACCGCCGTCCCGCAGCAAACTGTGACCCTTATGCAGTGACGAAGGCCATCGCCATAACCTGCCTATTGGAAGAAGAAGAAAAAGGAGCCAAGTAGTAGAAAAGTGCAGCCTTTTTTTTAAATGATATAATTTGTATAATATAAATAATATATATAAAATGTATAAAGCAACACAGACCTGTCTGTGAGTTAACTTGAACTGGAGTAAAAGGATTCAAAACAAGATGAAGATGAAGAAGCCTGGAAATAGATGTATGGTTTTCCTCTGAGCCTCTATACTGCTGCAAACTATTAATGCTCACTATGCTCCCTAAACTATTAATAACTGTTACTTTAAACTTGTGCTCCATCTGTAACTGCTAAGGAAGTGAAATAAAGATAATGGTGCTACAATTGCCTTCTTATCTCTTTATGTCAGAAAGTCTCCATATACTTCACTTGTCATTGGTACGATTGTTGCAGAAATGTCCTTGCATATTAGTGAATTTGTTGTTAGCATTCTTGCTGAGTGCCTAAACCTCAGCTGGCATCTTCTGTATCATCCAGTCTGGCTCTTATCCACAGTTTTGCCTCCAGTGGAGCAGGCTGGCTGTAATGCCACTTTACCCACTTACTGCCAGAGATACCACTCCCTCATCCTGATAGCATACCTATGTCAAGTATCAACGTGATGCAGCTGCTATGGGCTCACATGGGATCTCCAAGCTTGCCCTATCTTGATTTCTCTCTACTTAAGGTGGCTTGGGGCAACCATCTTGGTAACCATACAAATCTGAAATAGCAGTTCCTCCTTCCAAACACTTACAAACTAGCCAAAGCACTTTCTGCCATCCTGATCTCTCCACAAATAAGTGGTATGGGACCCAGAAGCCTTTGACAGTATTGCTCGATGTGTTGTGTTATGTGGTTTTCATGTAGATAAGCTACTGAGAAAGGAACCAGTTGCTATAAAGATGGGTTTTGTTGAGCACAACCTCAGCCATTCCACTGACAAGTGGAACTGACAAAGCATATACACTGCCTGGCTGCATGTGAAATCACAGGCCAAGCATATCTCCAGTGGGGCAGCTGACATGTTTCAGGATCTGACCAAGCAAGTTAACAAAGGCAAAAAGATGCAGGGACACTCTTCCTCTGTTTACTACAACAGCCAATGAAGCACTTCCACTTCCCCACCAAAGTAAACACTAAATAAAACCTTACTGCCAGTACTGTCAGATTTTGTTTTATGAAAATTGAAGATAAAGACTGCAACCCCAGAGCCTGGGCCTAAACATTACTGATACACTGTGGGATCATCTCAACAGAAAATGAAACACAATGCAGCCATCATACAACAAACAGCTTTAGAAAGTGCTTCAAGAAGCCCAGAGAACTATTCCTGAAGTCTGCTTTAGGAGATTACAAGAAATCTTGCCTAAGAGAGTTGTATTTCCATTTATGTTTGCATTTGATTCAATAAATCGCTGCTCCTATCTCCAATTTTCCCAGCAAAATATAAAGGAATGAGGGATGCTTCAAGACCTTTGCACAGCACTATACTTAAGGCAATAAGTCTGATCTTACTTAAGTAGAAGTGTATAAATCAACCATTTGCTTTTATCTTGTTATTGCATTTATAAGATAACTGTGTGTTAGCAGAATCACAGAAAAAATATTAATCTTAAAGTAAAAAATAAATAAATAAACCAGATGTTGAAGCTTTTTGCATTTGTCCACCAGATGGAGCTATTGGAGTAATTTTAATAACCTGCATCTTATTCAGAAAAACAAAAGCTGTAATTTACCCAGTCAGACGCACCAAACAAGAGTTCAACGTGTCACGCAGACTCGTTAGCTGGCGCTTTATAAAGGGATAAGAGGGGTGCGGATTTTAAAATATTTCAGGATTTAACCACAAAACAGGGGGAAACACGATCTTTGCAGGCACATGGTGAGTGTGTTCTGACGTTACACCCACATGGATCCACCTCAGCTGATGCTGGGCGTACCAAACATATGGTGTTAACATCCTATCATGTTACTTACAGACATGCAATCGCCTCATTTGCGGCCTGGCACCGTCAAAATGATTCACAATCCAAGCTGTTTTTGCAACGTGAGTAAACAAACAAGACGAAACTGAGAGCAAGAAGAAGAAACAGTGAGATTCTTTGGACTATATTAGATGCCACCACATAACAGATTTCCATGGATACAGGCAGTAACTTGGCAACTATGGTGGTTTGTTTGTTGTCATGGAAACAATTTTCTTTTACTGAGCATGAAACCACCCTGTGTATATGGAGGATTAAAACAGCCGAATTTAAAAATATAAATAAATAAATAAGTGAATAACTCAGCAAATAATTTAATTTAGAGAATATGTATATTTCTTGAGGCATTTGAGGCATGATTCTGGCATTAAATCACCAACTAGCAACAAGTTCAACTTAATTTTCATTCTTAAAAGTGTAAATGTAAGGTCAGGTTAGGTAACAGGCTTGATATAGCTGCGACAGACCTATCACAAGACTCACACAGAGAGACAAACAACCACACACTCTCACATCCACACTTCTGACCAATTTAAGTTCACCAATTGACCCAACAAGCATGACTGTAGAGGAAGAGGAACGATATTTTTTCTGTTGTGGTAAATGCAACACATTAAGGCTCTTAAAAAAGCTCAGTGTGTATACAGTACAGACGGTCTCATCTGTGAGCCTTTTATACACAAACGCAATCAAAACATTTACATCTACAGCTCTAATCACATCACTAAAGCTACACAATGAGACAGGAAGTATAGTCGGGGATGGGAAGTACCATCTCAGTGAGAGGAAGTATACACTGAAACAGAAAGTGTGTGAGCAGTGGGGAGGGTTTTAAGGTGAATTCATGCAAATTCTCCTGTTGGGTTTTGTGCGTTTCAACTTTGTCAGAGGGAAAGAAACCAAATCAAAATTATGCAAATTTTGAGGAGTGTGTTGTCAGTGAATTATTTTGTTCAAATTGGATGATTTGTTTTTCTTGGGTGAAAGACTTTCCAGAAACCTCTTATTTTTTCACATGTAGCTTTATCTTCTTGTTGCGTATGCCTGAAAGACTATTCACTCATATTACCGCAGCACACTGATTCAAGCAGGAAGCATAAGTAAGAGGGCCCCAGCAGCTTTCTTTTGTGTTGTGGTGTACTTCAGTACATGCAAAGTTGAGGAATGCAGCTCTTCTTTGGAAATTCCTCAGACACTGTGATGCAACCTCCTTTCTGGAAAGTACCATACAGTCAAACATTAAAGTGAACTCACAGTTATATGATGGATTTTTTTTTAGAGTTGAACAAGATTACAGACATTTACAGCTTTCTTTCTTTCATAGAGGTATTCTAGGAATTATGTCTACAAGATGCTTTACACAACAACAACAACACTAGAAGAAATTTGCAATTTTTAAACCACTTTCGTAATGAAGGTGCACATTTACCCAAGTAACTAACAGACATCCAGTCAGAAATAATAAGTAAATGCACGACTTACTTACTATTAAGGTAATAAAGACCCATAGCATTTTATCTATGTCCTTGCAAGTGGTGTTAAATCCCTAAAGGGCCATTCAGGGAGACAACAAAACAAAACAAAGAAAAAAAAAACAGATTTATAATGTTTTGTTTGCAACATTTCCTCAGATTTTTCACCTACAAAATACTGTTTACAATGATGACACTATACTTTTATTCATTGTGGAAGTGTCAAGATTTAAAGAGAAAACACAAATCTACACTAAATCATCCTTTACCCACAATAAACGATATTTCTTTTAATTCTGTCACTAATTAACCAAAGCCAATATACTGATGCTTTAACACATTTTTAATTAGTAGACCTTAAATAAATAAATAATGAGTTTGGGAACATAAATTGGGTGGATATGGGTGAACACAGATTTAAATAAGTAAACTTTAAAATAAATAAAAATGAAAATGTAGTAAAAAAGCAGATAGATTAGGGGGTTAATACCAGTGCTACATTTAATTGGGAATGATAACTCAAACAAAGACAGTGTTGGATATTCAATGGGAACTATCATGCCTCACCCAACTATCATGCCTGTGATGAATATGAATACTTGTGGCTGTTTTGTGACATCCATTTATTCTCACCATTCTTGCCCTTGTGAATGAGAAGCACAACCATACTAATTAATACTATTCAAAAACAAAAAATACAACTTTGAGGCAAGAAAACCAGAGGAGAAACTACCTGGATGATCTGTGTCCAAGAATATTTGACCCAAAAAAGTGTTTTAAAATCCCCCAAAAGGCACCAACAGCGCATACATGGTCAAGAGGTCCAGCTCAGTGACGCGAGATAGTGGAGGTGGCCTAGCAGACACACCAACCTGCTCCAGTGACCTGATTCATGAGTTATAAATGAATTTGCTCACTGTACAATTCTTAGCAGGGGGCAATAGTCAATACACAGTGCTGAAAACATGCTTTGTAATGCTGTAAAGTTGGACATTTTTACATGGGTGTCTATGGAAATTGACTCACATTTGTAGCCTCTAGTGCCCAGTAAAGGAACTGCAGTTAATGACACTTTACAGCCCTGAAAGTTCCTGCTTTGTTCTCTATAGTTGATATTATAAATAAATAAAAATATAATAAGTATGGTCATTTACAACAATAAACAACAAACAATCATCTTCTCTTAAACCACACATGAGCGCATCTGTTATCAAAGGTCAACGTGACGTCACAGGCGTGCGAGTGAGGAAGGTGGGGAGGAGGAGGAGGAGGAGGGAGCTCGCGGCAGCAGGTGAGAGCTCTGCATCAGAGATACGCAGAGCTGAGGAAGTAGCGGAGTAGAGAGGAGCAGAGCCATGGGAAAGCTGCAGGAATTTGATATTACTTTTACCAACAACAAGGTGGTTTACGGTCCGGGGGAGTCTATAAGCGGGAAGGTGAAGATACGAACCACCGAGTCGCTGCAATTCAAAGGTAAGCTGTCCGTCAGCGAAACCCAGAAGACACGGAGAGGAGCGTTTCTTCCTCCCAGCGTGCCTCTCTCAGTCTGGCTCAGCGAGGCGCGCATGGAGGCTCGGTGTACATAAACTTTTCCTCGGTGCTGTTGGACGTGGGGGAGAGCGGAGCACCGCGCAGCCTTGGCTTTCTTTCTCGCTCGTTCAGCGCACCACACTGTGCGGTCGTGTCGGACATGTATTGGGGATTTTGTGCCGCTGCTCTGGGAGTGGACCGAGCGTTTCCCACATGACACCAGCAGCCACCGCTGCTTTTGTTGTCTGTGCCAGCTCAGCTGTTTGGTACTCTCTTCGGGCCGTTTAAAGCACACATCCTGCTTGCTGCAACATGTTGCTTCCTTGTATTGTTTTCTTTCTGAAGAACCCTCGAAAATGACAGAAATACCCCCTACCTCCCCCTTCCCCCCCAAAAAGGCAGAACATCAGGTGTTAGTCATCTGGGAGCATTTCCAGTATACAAGCGTCAAATAGAAAAGATTTGGAAATGTTTATTAATTTAGACAAACTTGACAAACTGTTAATAATGGGAATAAAGTGGGCTAAGTGGGAAGCAGCTCCTGGACTTTCCATGGAAAGACACAAAGAATCCATTGTGTGTAAAGAGATCCTCGAGGGTAATCTTCCCCGATAAGGAAGGGCAGTCATCATCTTGACTGAAAGCTCTTTTTACAGTGGGTGTCCCTGCACAGCGGTATGTTAATTGACAGGGACAGTAAATAAAGGTGAGACTCTGGGAGTATGTCCCCTTGCGTCTTGTATTTTACAAAGTTTAAATAGCCTGCAGTGCAGTTTATCCACTGATCTACGCTGGTTTGGTGTGCGGAGCCTCGCGTGTCTGCAGGCTAGAACTCGGAAACTCACACCAAAACAATCCAGGAGGGCAAATAGCACTACAGGCCGAACATTTGAATTGCAAATAGCAAAAATTCATAAGTTTATCCAGTGCTGTGGTCAGTATCATAATCTCGATTATTCATTAACTCCACAAACATAATGCAGCTGCTGAACCTAAATATTATTCAAATTAATATTATCTGTAAAAGATGGAGAGAGATGGAGGAAGTGAGGAAACCATGGTTTTCTGGCAGGGAGTTGAGCCTTGGTGAGGTGGCCTTTTTTTCTTTTTCTTTTTTTAAATTTTGACTGGAAATTCTGTCTAGCAAGGGTAACCTGATCTCCCCTCACCATGGGGCGCCTTTAGGTGCAAAGAGTTCATCGGACCCGGTTTCCTTTGCACAGCATCCACGAGGACAGCACAGGAAAGGCAAAAGTCCACCGCGTATGAGATCCTAGACAAATCCAGTGAAATGAAATTGAGATCAATTTAAATTCTTGTAAAGTTATTTGGCCACATTTCCCTGCATGTTGTGCACCTTCTTCTTCTTCTTCTTTTGGCTGCTCCACCTGCCTCCATCTCACCCTACTCCTTGCATCCTCTGTCACACTATCCCTCTGCATGTCTTCCTTCACTACATCCCTGCAGCTTCTCTGTGGTCTTTCCCTTTTCTTCCTGCCTGGCAGCTCCATATTCATCATCCTTTGTCCAGCATATTCACTATTACTCCTCCCCACATGTCTACGCCATCCCAGTTTTACCTCTGCTCAGCCTGAGCAGCCCCTCTGATGTAGTCATTTCTAATCCTTTCCCTTCTGCTCACTCCCAGTGAAAATCTTAGCATCTTCAACTGCCACCTCCAGGTCAGCCTCCTGTCTTTCTGTTCATTCCACAGTCACCCCAACACCTGACATAGTGAGATTAATTAGCCATAATGCACAGGATGACCTAAAGCAGATGGGTTTGCAGCAGAGGTCAAAAGCTCCTCCTGAGCTCTGTTACACTGTAAGGTGTCACAGCAGCAGCTCGTCTCTATCTGACACCGGCTGTCGTTCTCCAAATTAAACCCTGCTCTGCTGGCTGGATGTAGGCTGTCCTTGAAGCATGCAGACAGTTGGAGAGTTTCTCTGAGGCAAGCAAAAAGTTCAATAAGAGTCCTCGGTGCTAAGAAGAGCATGCAGACAGGTGTTTGATGTGGTGGTCTGTCAATCCGGTTTCATCTCCCTGTAGTTTTCTTAGCAAAGTGCGAGACCACAGTGTGCTTTCGGTTATCTGCACTCAGAAAAATTAATTTACTTTTTCCAACATCTTCATTTTTTTCACAGCAAAATTAAAAAATGTGTACGTTCTGCTGTGACCAGATGAAGTTTAAACATCTGTTTGTAGCATGGGATGTTTCAGGAGCTTTTTTATCTGTAAACACTAAGAATTACTTAAGTCCCTTAAACTGGCTCCTCCACTGATCTCTTAGCAAAAGTGCTCCAGCTGAGAAGACTCTCTTCTCCATCTTGGGCTTTCAGCGAGCCCTGCTAATGTACTGTAACTGCTGAGTCTGCGTTATGTGTCCAGTGACATCATGCCCTCTCGATAGAACCTGCTGATGATTGCATCAGTCAGATGACTTGAATTAAGCTGAAGCGTGTGGTTTGTTTGGGGGTGACAATTTCCTGTTTTTGGTATCGTTCCCGAGGAGAGAATAGAACTGAGCCATTTGGCTTCATTACTGTAAATCTTGTGTCGTCTGGTCGCTCAGATTCTGCTCTCTGTTTAATCCATTATCTGCACTTATCTGATTAAGGATGTCTGATGTGGATGATAGTTTTCCCCATTTCCACATGCTTTACATGTAATTGCAGTAATGGTGCAGATTAAGATTGGGTTTACTCCTGGGGCCTTCTGACAGTTTCACCCAAATAAAAATATACACAAGGACCCAAACAAGAAAGCAGCAAACCTTTTTTACTTGAAAAGTTTTTATCCTCGTCGCCAAACTAAGCAAATCCTTCCTGAGAAATTTTGCACTAGAAAAACAGCAGGCTTGTTTGTCAGAGCTGGATTATGTGGCCTGTATTTATGCTGTGTGCATTATATCAGTAAAGGTTTGATTTTATGTTTTCTGGGCCAATAAACTGCTCATACTATCCATTACATACATCCAGTAGATGCTGGCACTGTATGACCCTTGTGAACCCTTTGTAAGACTTTAATTGAAATTGCACTGTGAATCTGGTGTGTACTGTTACCAAGCAGTGATGTGAAATAACACTGAGGGGTAATAATAGACAAATAGAAGCTTTCTAGAGTGCTGGATATCGCTGAGGCCAAATTCTTAGCCTCACTCAATTATTGATGATGGAAACCATTAGACAGTGTTTCTATTGATTAGGATGCTCAGATAGACAGTTGTAATAGCAGAATCATGAATGTGTAGATGGAAATGCATGAAATAGCCGCTTGTACACATTATTTACACATAATGTTGAACTTAACACTCCTGCCCAGTTGAAACCTACCTATTGAATTTGAAAGGGTATGAAGCTACCACATGAATGTATTTGAGTTTTGCAGATAAAGGAAATAGGAGAGAATTTGTCATACTGCTTTCATACTGATTTTTATTTCACTAAAATTTAGCTTTGATCCTTTTTTAGTTGTTAATGTTTATTTAAAAACGGTTGGGTCTAATGCATTAAGGAACACGATGGCATCACAACCAAAATTATTGTGACTGTGTGCAGTGAACTTGAGGTCTCATCGTGGTTATTTTGAAAACAGGGACCAGGTTTGTGACCACTCACGGTCAGCTGCCATCTTCAAAATGACTTTGCTGCTTTAAGACAGCATTAAAACTGAGTCAGTGGGTCAACAGTTTGCAGTTGAATGTGGTCAAGTTGGCAAATACATACAATCTACTGCGAGAAATCAGCAAAAATCAGAAGTCTGTTACTGTCTACAAACACAGAAATTTGCCTTAACAACATCAGAGTCCGTCTAGAACCTCAAAGATTTGAAACAGAAATTAAGCAACCTTGGTTCATACAGGGATATGACCAAAGTTCAACCAGGTGGCAGCCAGAGGAGTTGAGTCCCCTATTGCAAAGAGACACATCACAGATTGATTGCAACATGCTGTGATGTATTGTGATGAATGAGACTACATTTTCTTGCAGACTTTCACCAATCTGCCCGACTGTGACTGCAGTTAGTTCGAGTCAGACCGCGATTGTTTTGAGGCTCCCATCTCAGAAGTTGAGGGTGTTGTATGCTCAACCCTTGGGTGACCACCTCCAGCTGCTGAAGTGGAACATGCTAGAGAAAGTTTAAAACCACCGACCTACATCCCCAACAATCATGTTATGATGATGATTGCAGACATTTAAGTGAAATGTCTCAGTGATCATGCAGGGCATAGATTCCCTCTTTGTGTGTTAGCCACTGGAAGAGTGATGGCAGCTCAAAGCCAGCAACCTCCACTACTTTTGTCATGTACCTCTGAAAGGAGACTGGAAAAGAGACCTTTATCTTTAGACCATCATGTCACGTTGGCCCAAGCTGTGAGACATGTTTGGGCTTTTAGGATAGGTTGAAAGGCCAGTGCTGCTTTTCATTATCTCCCCATTACTGGAAGACCTGGGAACAGGATGGTGTTAGTCCATATTGTTCTGATGGGAAAATACCTACAGCTGTCAGGTCTCATTTCCTTCCCAGGCTAATTCCAAGGTCACTGTTTTTTGGACAGGATTGACCTTGGCCTTCTGTAAAGCAGGGCCTGGGATATTAAAGGAAAGGGACAGTCTTTGTGGTTTGAAGTAAAGCCTGGATTCTGAATGACCGGATCTCATTTTATAAAGCCTGTTGAAAATTGTCCAGTTACTTTTTTAGCTAAGTATTTACAACAGCACATGTTCACAATTGCTGGTGCGATTGTTGTATGATTTTTAAAAAAAAAAAATTATTTATTTATTTATAAATAAATAATAAAGACTTGGTTGAATAAATAATCTTGTATTTCAAACTAAAGTACGCTGTATATTCTGTTGTTGAGTCTGAGAACAGAGAGTAAGTTATAGATCTTGGCAGCATGGTTTATGAAATGTTGCTGTATTTCATAGCTTGCATGTACATCTTATCTCATGTGGGACTCAATCAAACACTGGAAAATAAAATGTAAAATTGCATGACAGCAAGAATGAACAGAAACTGTGAATCAGGAAGTTAGTCATTTCACAGAAGTCACCGTATCTTGTATTGGACTACAAAAAAGAGCAATCAGATGTAAAATTGTGTCGTTCTTTTGTTTCTCAGATGACATTAGTGGATGTTAGCTTAGCTTCCAACAAAGCAGGAGAGCAAACATTCACTGTAACCCAACCATCATCTGCGGTAATACAAACCACTGGCTTTATGTAAACAAAGCACGCCACATGGACGGCCCACAAGAACACACACAAGCACAGGCACACTGTTTTATCCTGTTTGTAAGAACTGTGGTTTTGTTGAGCACCTTTTTTGAGCTGCTTTTTTGCACAGCCAGCAAATGTTCCACCCCCTCTTATTACTCCTTCACTCATTCGATCTCACACTTAGATGATTAATTCTGCTTTTTTTTTTTTCTGGCATTGCTTTCAGTTTTACAGCCATGTTTTTTCCATCCTGGGCGTGTCTTCACTTGTACGTAGAGCATCAAACCGTTTGGCTGTGAATTTATTAAGAAAATTAAGGGAAAGAAAAGCCACGGGGCGTGAAGGAGTCACGGAGTCTTCAGTGGGTTTTTGATTTCGGTGAAAGATCAGGTGACGCAGGTAAACTCTTATATCTTAAACTCCATGCAATAAAAGGCACTATGAATTTTTCACTATATCAATTTTTCTACATTTTGTAGTGTTTAGTTAGCGGCAAAGCTTTTCTCATTTCTGTAATTTGGGTTTCCTCCTCTCCTCCTGCCTGTGACCCAGAAGTCAGTCTCAGTATATCTGTTTCAATTCCAAAAATGCATCAGACTACAGTGACTCCATCAGGCTCCATCAAGAAAACAAAGCGGTAATTAGTGTGAATGCTTGTAAAAGCATTCACAGTATTGTTGTTGTAATCTTTATTCTATTTTATTATTATTATAGATTCCGTACGTTTTTTGTACTCCTACTCCTTCAAAACCGTTCAACTTAGAAAAACCATTCACACACCGTTAGATTCCTCTTCTTTTGGACAAGACTGCTTCTATTTTTCTCATTTTTAACATTTATATTTTTAATTTTATTCAACTTTTTTCAACAAAAATTTCCCATGTATTTCAATGGGGAGACCCTTCAAATCCTCATTCAACTTACTCATTTTTAAACTCCTACTACTTCGACATACATTGACATAGAGCCACCATTCAAACTTTAAATCGAAGACAAGACATTCAACTATTCAACTTGTATTTATCTTTTCAATATCTCTTATACTTTTTCTTCAGTTCCAGTTTAAGTTTCATGATGTTTTTTCACCCGTTTCAGAGTTTATAATGGGTGTGTATGGGACGGAATGTTGGGGCTAGAGTGAGAAAGCTCAACTGCTAGAGTGAGAGGAGCGAAAAAATTAATCTTAAAATATTTTTTAAAACTGCTGCTGTGTCCGCAGTGTTTGCTCTACAGGTATGATTTTACCCTCAAAACGTAGCCATCGCTGTCCTCTTTCATCCAATGTGTTTACTATTGTACTAGGTGTTATGGTTCTTTCATAAATGTCACCAAAGCACAGCCTCCTCCCTCCAACTCCTCCATAGACTCTAATGTTAAAATGGCTCAGAAGGTTCGTTTGAAAATCAGAAGAGCATGGTGTTTTTACACTGTCACCACGTCCATATAATAAACTCCACAGGCATGAAAACTGAGAATTAGGTAGACTGGACATTGCTGCCGCTCACGGTGAAAGAATTTCGTCAATACGACCTGTACTTTTCATTTGGGAGCGATTTGTTTCGACCTGACTTTTCAGTTCATTTTAAGCAGCAAAAGTGAGGTGCATGTCTGTGTGCGTGTGTATGGAGCCACTGGGTGCAGTCACTATAGCAACCAGGCTCACACCTGCCTGCCTAACGAGCTCTGTCTCTCACTGTGCCAAGATTCATCTTAAACACTTCTCTTTCAACTGCTGCTGTGTCCACAGTGTTTGCTCTACAGCCATCATTTTACCCTCAAAACGAAGCCATCGTTGTTCTCTTTCCAACAGCGTGTCTTTCAAAGCTCAGAGATGTAAACCTTTAAAAGTGTGTGGATCCAAGTGGAGGGATTACACTTTAGTCATTCAGTGATTCAAAGAATATGAACTTTTAATATTCATTCAGATGTTTTCTGACTCTAAATTTTCTGTTCTCATTTCTTAGGTTTTCCAAATTTTAATTTAAAAACTTTTCAGCTATTTTCCAACTTCTTTTGTGTGAACATCAGCTTTCAAAAGTTCTGCACTTTTGTTTTCAGGTTAAAAACTCTGTATTTTCCAGCTCATTCAACATTTTTATTTTTAACTTAAAATTCAGCAATTAATTCATTTCAGTGCATACATTCAGATTCAAGCATTCACACTGCAGTTTCTTCAGAAAATGCACTTTCTAGTTACAATGATTCCTCAGCAGTCTGCATAATAACACCAGTCTACCTGCACCTGTGTGAGTGACTCAGTCTGGTTTACTGGATTGGAAGAGAAGCAGCAGCAGAAGAAAGGTGAAAGCTTTTAGTGAGCATCTTTCTTTAGCCGTCTCCAAAAAATGAAAGGGCTGAATGAAATTCAGAGTGAGTCTGTAACCCTAACCATGCTGGCACTTGATTAGTTATGATTTTATGTGAAATTTTAATGCAGTTAATTTATTATTTTTAAATATGACGGCTATCGTCAGCGCTGGTACATAATGACACCAGTGACTTGGCCTGAATCTTCTGACTTGTCTCATGTTGATGCCTCTACTGTAAGAGAACCATCTGAAAAGGTATTATTGTTTCTCAGGACGTGTGGATATGCTAGAATCTGAACCAGAATAGTTGTTTTTGCAAATTATGGAATTTTTTTGTTGGTTTGTTTGTTTTCTTTTCGCTGTTCATTGTTGTGGCCCTTAAATTACGGAATAAGTTGCCCCTCCATATTAGGCTGGCACCAACACTTGAGATTTTTACATCATTTTTAAAAACACACCTTTTTTCCAAGGCATTTTAGGAGTAGTACCAGAGTTCGCTTGTAGCCAGTATTATTTATTTTATTGTTATTTAACTTTCTTTGTCTGTTTAATGTATAGTTTTTAGCTTTTATGACAAGTTTTTACTGGAAAGTACTTTGGTCAACCATGTTGTTTTTAAAGTGCTCAATAAATAAAGTTGGATTGGATTCATTTGTTGCAGAGGTTGCACGTTTTCTCGAGTTCAAGCCAAGTGTTGAGGATGACAGATTGCTCGTTGTTTCCAGTAGTTTTCTTCTTAGTCAGTTACTTATTTAATTAAAAAAAATTGAAGCAGGTTTTCTCTAGAGTTCTTTGTGTTGCTGGACAGCTGTAACATTTCCACATACTTTATGAATCTTATCTCTGAAGAACAGCAGGGTTGCTAATACATCAGACGGTAACTTTGGTTTCTTTTTTTCTGAAATGAAGAACGTGACACATGATCACTCAGAGAATGACTCATGACTCAGAGTGATTCCACTCTCTGCTGCCCTTCAGTGTGAGCCGGTGGCATTGAGACACTTCATCAGCCAAACTACTGTGCCCATAGAAATAGAGCTCCAAGTTGGGGGTCTTGGCACCAGCTGCTCCCTTTGCCCTCAGACTTAGCTGTGGTAATTATAACATATTTTGACCTCCATAACCAGCATGCAGTCTAGCCCCACAGCTGTGTCATACCCACTGATAAGCATCAAACCCACCCCTGATCACTTCCCTTCTTCCCCTATTTAAAGAACTACCCCACTTCCTGTGCTGTGCAGATAGAAACGATATTGAAAACAGCAGAAGCAAAGTGGAAAATAATGTTAGTTGGTGCAGGATAGCAAAGAAGCTAAAGCTAGAGTAGTTATTAGCAGGTAGGTAAGAAGTTGATTGTTAGTTTTAGCAGTCTGTAGTTGGCAGTAAGATCTTATGTGATGTGACTGTAAAGGTCTGCATGGATTTTATGCTGCATTTACTCTGTGAGTCACTGTCATGTGTCTCTTTCCAGACCACATTAAACAGTTGTTTCTAACAACAGCAGGCAGTTTCTTTAAATGAAAGCAGAACATACATATTTTTCTATACTAAATTTGCTTATTTGCAAGATGTGGATTAATCTGGTGCAAGAAACCAAAAGGTTTGAGAGCAAATTTTCACTTAATGAGGTTAACCTCAATAATATACCCGCTCTCAACCCGTCGCATTGTAGGTGAAAGTTGGTCGCTAGTGGACAAGTCTTTGTTTGTGTGGTTCACCACCTGACATATTTGAAACCGGGTCAAATGTAATCCGGAGGTATCCTTTGTTTCCACTGGTAGCCACTTCATCTTTAAGATGAGATTGCAACATATTTACCTTGTGTCACTAATGGTTATTTGTAACCGTCATCACTAAATGTTTAATTGACATTAGATTAGATCAATTTTATTCCTCCAAAAAGTTGGGAAATCCCTGGTTGTGATTACATCATAAATGATCTGCCACCATATCAGTGGTTTAAAACAAGAGAACAAGTCATGAGAAGTCCTGTAAAACTGAAGTGCAGGGATTTATCAAAAACCTGTTATTGTATTAGTAGAAACTTAGCCACAGAATTACATCTTTCTCAGTACCCAATTTTATATCAATGAATACGAGGTGGATGTAGCTCCTCTATTGTGGATGCTGAAGAATCCTTATGCAAGATACTGACCTCTGTGTGAACAATGGGTTAAAAAAGCGCTTATATGAATGTGTGTGTGAATAACGTTTGTGGTAAGAGTGCTTTAAGTGCTCAAATAGAGTAAAAAAAAAAAAAGTGGTATATAGGTAGCTGTCCAAGATGATCATCCTATGAACTTTAAATGTAAAGGAGTTCATGTTTATGTAATATTTAATATTAATTTAACATCAACTTATTTAATTCCTTTATTATAGGTTTGTCTTTAAACACTGACATGTTGGCACATCATTTATTTAAAACCTTATATTTTGTTGACAAGACACAAAATGAAATGAAACATGAACTGTTAGGATGGTTGATGAGTCTACTAATGTTTCTGTGGCATTATGTTAGCACAAGCATTTAATGTAAGTTACAAACATTTTACCCTGTGGAACAAAGTTTTTGCTCTGCTATTTGTAGTTTTTCCCTGTCTTTATTGCCGTCCTACTTCTTCTTCTACAGTATGTAAGAATAAACTAGCATATTTGTCGCAGTATGCCGCCCCCTTCCTTTCTGGAAGAATTACTCCCTCTGTACGCTGCCTACAGCACTGAAGAAAAACAAGTATTGTTGAATTTTCAGAATTTAGATGTCGAATGATACCTTAAGTATCCCCTGTGGTAACATCTCTGCATGGCACTGCATGACAGTCATGGTTGACAAACAGACAGATCAGCAGAGACGCTTGTGGTTTGTTAGTCAGGTTTTTCCATTTAATTGACAGCATTTTTCATGATGATGCCAGAATTTTGGATGAGTAGTTGTAACAATAATTAGGAAATGATTAGCTAATTATCCGTGTGCTTGTTTTGCATATGGAAATTAGCCATGTTGCCACGTGTAAATATTATTCAGGTAACAAGTTCGCTGGAAATGCTGTAAGGTGTAATTATTACCACGTCTTTGGTAAATATTTTTCACCCCATTGCTTTTCCATTGCTTTCTTCACATCAGGACATTCAATACTTGAACAGAGATGTTCTGCTTTAGTTCATTTAAAAAAAAAATTGTGCACTTTCACATATCTATAAAAAGCTATGGTTGATAGGCATTTAAAGAATTTATAGGGGTGTGAGAAAAAGTGTGCATGGCAGGATGGTTTGTAGCTCAAATGCATTTCTTCTTCTTCTTTCTTGTCAGTGTTTAACCACACCCAAGTGATATAACACAAGCCTTACCCAGCTCTGTATTAGCTTTCAGTAATAGTAGGTGTTAGGCTTTCCCTGAAAAATGTTAGAAACAACCGAAAACCTCTGAATGGGACCACCGAGAAAGCTTATTACATGCCTCTGTTGTGTCTGCAAATAAAGTAACTATAGCAGCAGCTCCAGCAGCTCAAACACACCCACAGCTGTCAGCTGACTTTGTGTGATTAACTCCAATGGTCCCTTAAGAGGTGTTGAACAGGGTCCGAAGGTCACTCCTGGTGTTGGTTGATACTAAATGACTAATCATGCCATCAAAGGTAATGCTTCAAGTTTGGGGCCGAGTCAATATTTGTGTAAAGAGAGGGTTCTCAAGCTTTTTCTTGCACGCTCTGTTTCAGAAACTTAAACAAATTCTTATCTCACTGTCATTAAAAAAAACCAAGCAACTTTGGGTTTGAATTATGGTTTTAAGGTCGATGTAATAGCAACCCATGCCACAGAACCACTGCCCTAAACCAAGCACCTGGATTAAAAACACAGTGCAGGTCAACTTTAATTAAAACCCTCTGTAATAACTACAGATGTGTGATGACGTGTTGAATCTCTTAAGTTTAGTCTGCAGCCAGATGATGAAGTTAGAAAAATGTCATTTCATTTCATTAAACAACTAAAATATCCTGATCTTAAAGTGTTGTTTTTAGTTTCAAGATAAACCTTGATTCAAAACAAAACTTTGAGACAGTCTTTGCATCTGGAGCCATGCTGTAAAATGAGATCCGGTCAACTAAGGACATCGCTGATTGTCATGTGGGAATAGCGGATGGTTAGATGTAGCTCCCTGCTGACACAGATACCATCTAAAGTCATCCTAAGCTGGTAGAGAGGCAGTGTTTGCACATTTAAATCCCACAGAAAACCTCATACAGCTGTCAACACAATGAAATAAAAGTGATTATTTCATTTTTGCCAGATGCCATTCGGAGATAATCCAGCTGCCAGTTGTGCAAGTATCTTAAACGTTTTTGTTGCTCTGGAAGCCAAAACACAGGAGAGTGTCTGTTAAGGTTGTGATAGATGGAAAGTTTGTGGGTAACCTGAGGACGAGGATTGCAGAGCAGAGATTACAGGTTTTCTAGTTTCGTGATGTAACTTTTTCAGGGATAAGCCTCTTACATGTGCATGCAAACATATGCAGGGATTGGCGTGTTGAGGAAACTCAAACGCATGCACATACACAGACATCATAACTGCGGTAAACAGAACAAATTTGACACGGACAGCAATACCTTTCCCATTACATAGGTGAGTGAAAACTCCCTGATAAAGGTGTAATCAGATGCTGTGATGACAGACTCATTGCTTTGATCTTAGTCTCACTGGAGCAGCCCTGCAACATTTTTGCCCGGTCTTGCAGCTCTGTTTTGCTGCGGGGGATTCCCTTACAGTTGGGAGTAAGAGCTTGTAAGATCAGGTGGCTCTATTTGACATCTCTCACCGAAAGGCATTAGAAAGGAGACGACGGAAAAGTGAGAGGGACTAATTGTTTGGAGCGTTTAAAGATTTAATGACAGTACAACTGTAGCATCAGATTACTGGGTTGCACTGCGGTTAAGAGGCTGTGACTTCTGGGGTTTGTCAAGAAAATGGAAAGATTTTAACAAAAAGCTTTAGAGGTTTTCAGGCATATATCAAGAATATTTTTTTCTCACGCCTTTTAATATCTAGTACAGCAAAGAGGCAGAGTAATGAGCACTGCTGCAAACACCTGATCAACAAACTAAATTGTGAATTGTGAATTAGGGTGATCTGTTCCCATCCACCTCCGGTTTGTTTTAGAGAGAGAACTGAAACAAACTGCCTGCCTAGACTCTCACCATCTTTTCTTCTAGCAGTGATACCTGCATTGTGCACAAGTGTGTCTTAAGTTGCACTTAATCAATTTTTATCGTCACTTGCTAATTATTCTGCATATTTAGATGAATAGAAAATATAAATAAAGGAATAAATTATTTTGTCTGAATGAGCTAAGCAGCTGTATAAAAGTAACAAGAAAGAAATACAAGCACAATTCCAAAAAAGTTGGGATGCTGTGTAAAATACAAATAAAAATGGAAAGTAATAATCTACAAATACTATAAATCTGTATTTTATTCAAACATTTAAACATATTAATGTTTAAACTGAGAAAATGTGTCATGTTAAGAAAAATATTAGGGTTTTTTTGTTTGTTGGCAGCAACACATCTTTTAAAAAACTGTGACAGGTTAATGTTTACCACATCTTGTTTTCTTTTAACAACAGCATATAAACATCTGGGAACTGAGGAGACCAGCTGCTGGACTTTTGGGAGAGAACCGGTGACCCATTTTTGTCTGATATTATCCGGGTTCTAGCTGCTCAACAGCCCTGGGTCGTCTTTGTTGTATTTATCATTTTATGATTTGGCAAATATTTTAAATTGATGTAAATCGGTTCACCTCATCTACGATGAAGACAAGTTGTTGTAATAGATGTAGTGTGCATGGTTTAGCATTGTCTTACTAAAATAAGCAAGGTGTTTTTAGTCCCACTTACTTTTCCAATCTTTTGTTGCTCTGTCTCAGCTTGTTTGAGACGCGTTGCTGCCATCGAATTCAAAACGAGGTAAAATTTTTCATGAAGAAATATGATGTCACAGTTTAAACATTTGAGTTATAGTTTGGGTTAGTGTGTGTGCGTGCGTGCATGCTTAACCAGTAAAATTGTGATCTTGTGGCCCACGGCCCAGTGAGGCCCATGCTTTAAAGTGCACTCATTTCAATTAAAGGGCTTTGAAAGAGTCCTGTATTGTTATTTTTGATCACTACCTCCCTGAGTTGGAGGAGTGGGTAATTTAAACGCTTGCTGCCTTTGATTTGCCTCCTTTCTTTGACTCCCTCTCTGGAGGGAGTTACACTCTGCAGGCTTATCTGGCACTGTGTTTGTGCACTGTTATGCACAACGCACATCATGCTGATTAATGGCTACTTGATAAATCTATGTGTATAGTTTTAAATGGCTCTGAAATACACACAAAATACTTGTACAATATTTAACTTTTGGCTGTTCTGACTTTTAGACTAGTCAGCAAGTAAGATGATCTGCCAGAAACAGCCATAGTCAAATCTAGTCTTCAAATTAGGTTGAGAACAGTGTTTTCCTCTTTTAAAAATTGGATGGTTTGAAACATCGTACTGTAGCATTATGTTAAATGGTGGACTCTTGTCACATAGGCACTGCCTGGTTTGGATGGTTTGAAACATCGTACTGTAGCATTATGTTAAACGGTGGACTTTTGTCACATAGGCACTGCCTGGGGAGTTTCCAAGCCTTTATACTTGTGCTGGAATGTACAGTATAGGTGAGAAATTAGAATTTTTATAGAGTATGTAGGAAGTATTGACCAATTCCTGCAAATCAAACGGCCTTTTGTAGTCTTACTCAAACTCCTGACCCACTTCAGGATAAAACAGTTGTTTATTCAAGGTCTGAGAGGCTGAGGGTTCTCTCGGTCTGCTTTGTCCTTGATCATTTCTGGACCTAAACTAGCTCACTGAGGCTTCTCTGTGCTTTTGTATGTCAGGTGAAACCAGACTCTCTGTTATCAGTGTAAATATGAAACTACCTTTATCCGCCCACTTCACTGCATGCCTTCCCACTAACCCTCAAGCTGAGAAGTTTTCCCATGCACTGACGCAGTAGACGGCATGCTGTGACTTAATGATCTTATCCCATTTCCTGGAGAGGTTCAACATTTGTTACTCAGCTGCCTTTTCCTAGTCTGTGTTGCATATTTATTCGTAATCTACCAAGAAGGTTGACCGGGAAATAATGCCACTCCTTGTTTGGGAAACCTACTGGTAGAGGAAACAACATCATTGCTTAGCTGGTTAGAAATTCCCCCGAAGGGCAAAATTATCTGAGAGGATGGAAAAGAAAAGCTGGAGCGTCATCGGTGATTTGTGGTTCTAAAGAAACAAAAGATGTGAGAAAGCACTTGAATGTGATCTTTATCTGGAATAGATTCAACAGGTTCCTTTGTCCATGCTTCATGTCTCCATGTGTGGTTGGGCGTGGTAGTTTTTTGACTATTATTGCCAGCAGACAGACAAACTGCACTGAAAACATTTACAAACAAGTTGAAAACAGCAGCGACCGAAAGTACTAATTTCTGATTGGGTGGTATATATCTGAGCATATAGAAGTACTTTATTGTGAAACCTATGCACCTCATCTCATAGGCGTCATCAGGGTAATCATGAACAAGGTAATCTTATCATTACAACATGTCTTCTGAAAAGAAAAAAAAAGAAGCTTCAGGTCGTGCATTTTCTAAGTCATCAGTCAACAGGTGAGGCGGTGCAGAAAGCAGATGTTCCTTGGATGTCGTCATTGCTTACATTCAGAGACAGAATGATGCTGGTGTGGCGAGAATGTGTCTCAGAGGCATACAAATCGTAGAAGCAGAGGACAGCTTGAAATAACTCTGAAGCTACAAGCTAAAATTAATGTCCATCATCAGGTCCCTGAATCAGCCCCTAAATCAGAGATTTGGATGGTAGCAGCCTAAAATATTGCTTTTCTTCACTTCTGTACCACGTACTAAGGGCTTTTTTAGACCTATAGTCATTCATTCAGTTGATAAATTTGCAAACTTGTAGCTTTTTCACACAGTTTGAATTTGTTTTCAAACAGAGAAAAATCAAAGCAAACGAAAATGCGTCACTACACACCAGAATGTTCATTCTGCTGATTGGCCAGACGTGTCTGGGGTGGAAGCTATAAAAATAAGTGGAGGAAGAAGGTGCTCTGTTCTGGAGTCTTGGAGAAAACTGATAATTTAAGTTCATTTCATGGCTAGTCGCTGGCCAGTACAGACCTTTGAACACCTGTAGTACCTCCTTGCTTTGAGAATACAAAGCATTTGTGGCTGTGGGACGTTTTTTTTTATCTTAAACTTTTAACGTACACCTGGTAGATGGTTCGGAAACTAACCACTCTGGAGTTTATTTGGAACCATACCGAGACAGCAACAGCTGCCAGTAGTTTAGTAGTTTATTTTCAGAGTACAGTAAAGTGTTGCTTTTCAGGGTGTACTGAATGTGAACTTGCAAAAGGAAATTGGTTTGGTTTTGTGGGGGAAATACAGCTTTGTCTTCACTGATATCACATTATCAACCTTCTTGTTGAGAAAAAAAAGAGGCTGCTTGGGCTGTATCTTGTAATACTTGTAAATGAAAGCCCTGAACTTTTCAGACCTGCACAACCAGTATTGTCGTCTTGCTGCATTTTCCACATGACTAAAACAAAATAGGCTACTGAGAACAAGAATAAAATATTTGCGAGCGATGGTTTGTTTGACAAGTGGCCTGCTTGGGGACAAACCATTGACTTCTACAGTCAATGGGACAAACATCTTGCCTGACTGGTTATGTTGAAATCTGCTAAAATGCGTTCATCTTGCAATAAAGTTGCTGCAGTACCCTGTAGGAGGACATGTCAGAGTTGATCAAGAAATATAGAATATGATTTGTACATGAGTAAATTAATCTTTAGAAGCCTGTGTGCTTTAATAACAGATAAAACTTTGTTTCAACCAGAAGTATGCCTTTCAGCTAGATCTCTGTTGACGTAATGCTTCTGCTGTGCCTGACATGAACAGGTAGAAACCTGCCCTGAGCTCTGGCTCACACATTGGGAGGCTAGGGGTGGTGGTGGGACAATTTCCTGGGATAATGACTAAGAAATCCAGGTTTGCATCCCTTTGAGAGCTTTCATATCTGGTTTATGTATTGTTTTTCTTTGGTTTTTTGCTTTCTAGTTTAGGTTTGGCAACAAATGTGTTGAGTTTAGATGCTAAAAATGTTTTGGTCTGCCACCAAATGCACAAATGCATAAAACTGCATTTGTTCTGCTCACCTTCCTCAACTCAACCACTCACTCTTTAGAATGCCTCACCTTTCCTCTCACATCCTCATGACTCACCCGCACACTGTTTGACGTTTTCTTCTATCAGGCTGTTATCTGATGTAGGTCATGTTGGATCCAGAAATGCTGTCACTTACAGCTTATTTCCTGGATCTGTCTGCCTACACTGTCTTTTTTCGTGCAGTCTAATGAGTAGTAACACCAAGATCATCTCTGCCTACGGACACCCTCATTGAGCCATGAAGAAGCCCTGGACAGACTCCCATGCTGGCATCAGAATCAGACAGCTGCTGAGTCAGAGCATGCTTCCCTCTTACTATTGAGTGTCAGTTTCCGTCAGGCTGCAGGCTGGTGAAGAACTGCAGGTTCCTGTAGTGACATATCTAAACTGATTGTCAGCTTTGCAAAACCAGACTAAAAATTTGTAGGCCTCAGGATTTCAGTGTTTAAACCCCTCAAGTTTGTGAAGAAGCCTGCAGAATACTGACAGTATAGTCGTGTGATAATATCCTTACATCTGGAGTGTCTCACATGTGCTTGCCATATTGTCCTTTGGAAATGATAACAAAAGTTCCCATCTTTGACAGCCTGTCAAAAGATTAAAAGAAAGTCACACTGTTGATATATTGCAATTGAACATACTGTTCTTTTTGAGGTGCCATTGCAGCTGGATTTATCTTCTCGTTTTGCCTATTAAATGTCATCAAATGCTCTTTAAAAAATTCAGCTTGGGACTTGGAAGTGCCAAAAACCATAATGGCCACTTGAGGCTGGCTCCTGAAGTATATCCATCTGGATGTTTAAAAGGAAAAAGACTTCGGGACATTGCTGCGTTTATTGGAAGATGTCCAGAGACAGGCAGCCAATCAGTGTCTGCTAGGCCCCACATCTGTAAATTGGAGGCACTGAACTGGACTTCTTCAGAGAACATCTGAGAGTTTTGTGCTTCAGTTTCGTTAGCAGTCTAGTGTCCACAGTTTTCAATATATTATTTTGTGTGATGGTAGATACCAATAACAGCTTGAGCTGATTCCCACCAAATGTGAGAAAATTTATATTACCCACATTTTTTTCAAACTTCACAACAATATACTAGACCTCAGTGGACATGAGTACCTTGGGTGCCTAAGCATTTGAACTTGGCATTCATTGTTGGCACCCAAGATTAAAGTTGCTTTTGAAATTTTAACCACTCATATCGAGTAATATATTTTTCAGTATACCCCACATAACAGGGTATTGTAATAAAAACATCATAAAACATCAAAGTTTTAGTATAACACTTGCCCTTTAGTGGGAGTTGCGCTGTCTGAGTGCTACTGTAAGTCCTACTTGACACTAATTAGCTGATATGTCTTTATGTTGTACCTCTACACTCTATGGCTCCAACTGCTAACTTGGTACTCAGTTGAAGAAGTTGAAACTCCATAATTAGGACACCAAAATCAATGGGTGACATCATGGTGGCAGTTTAACCTGCTTGATTTTATGAACTTTAACACATACATATATGTAAGATAGCATGGTGGTTTGTTGCTTAGGAGTGTTTCCTCAAAGCAAAGCGGCCCTGAGTTTCACCCATACCAGGTTTGGTGGAGTTTGCATGGTCTGTAGGTGCTCAGGCTTGGTTAGTTTCTTCTGCGAGCTCCCGCCATCAGAAACATGTTAGGTTATTCTCCGATCACTGTGCCCTTGACCAAGGCAGGGGCTTAGAGCTGGATTTGGCTGCCCAGGTGCTGCCCCTAACCAGCAGCTTCTAGTCTGCATTTAACCTACCCTAATACTACAATGGATTATTCACAGAGAATAACATTTCCTCCAGGTATTACATAAGAATGTTTCATAGTCCCTAAAAACCATGATTCAGAGGAGCTCAGCATATGAGTTACCACAGTGTTGCTGCAGTTAATCTGAAAAGGATTACTGACAAAAAATTAAAATAAAATTAAAATAAACCCCTCTTCCTTCTGTGCCTTTATTATATGCATGCAGGAGTGGCTTAGCGCCCAATCAGCACCAATGATAAATGAGAAAGCAAGAAGGTGGTTGATAAGGGTAATCGTTTTTCATTTCTCACTAATATCTGCATAATTTTTCATCTCTTTGTACGTTAAAAATCCTTTAAGGGACCAGACAAGCCCAAAGTTGAAGGTATTCTTTTGGGATTCTGTGGTGGAACTTGATGACACATCATCTTTGTGTCTACATAAGTGTCTTATTAAGTGCCTTAATTTTGCTCATGGTCCATCTGGCTCCACATGCGTGCCCATTGTCAGGCAGCAGACGCTCGGTCTCACTGCCAGAGCTGCTTCTCTCTCATGACAACATTATTCACCATTCAGCACTGCTGCAGCTTCTCTTCCTGCTGCTGCTACCGTGAATATTAACAGATTACCCCTGCGCTGACCTTTCAGAGGCTGAGCTTTTAATGTTTCCACAGCAGACATCTGTAAATAATATCTCATGGTATGAGTGGATCTCTTTTCTGTCATATCACTCTGCTTTCCATTTCTCAGGTGTGATAACTGCTCACGTTATGTGTTAACAGGGGAGAATGAATGTGTCTGTAATTTCCATGAATAAGGCTTATAGCTGGAGGGGCACAATGAGTTTTAATTAATGACCGTAAGTGGACTTAGTCTGCATGGCTCAAGGGCACCGCCTCGTTTAGTGAGCTGCAATTTGGGGGGTTTGTTTTTAACAGTAAAAGCCCCTCCTCTTACCGGAAACTGTGCCAGCAGCCCTGGCGGTGTGGAGAGCTCAGCCATCTGCCACTTTGAGAGTGTGACAGCAAGAGAGAGAGTGTGTGTGTGTCTTAGTGAGATACCAGAGCTGAATCTTGTGTGGGTGTGTGTGAGCCTGTGATTGGGCAAACAGTCTGTGGCATAATACTGTTTAGAGCGCAGTCTGTGTTTATGCTTTTTTTTTTTCTCTTTTTGTGGAGATCTTAACTGATTTAGTGTAGTGTTGACAACTGTCATTCATGATCAAAGTGTTCTTATCCCAATGCATTGTATAATGCAGCTTTGTCAGATGCCTCTCCCCAAGCTGTCCTTTGGTACCCTGATATTCCAGCTGCTACTAAAGCAGCTGTTGAACAGGCTCTGCACATGGAGGCTCGAGGTGGTGGCGGGACAACGTCCTGGGATAATGACTAAGAAATCCAGGTTTGCATCCCCTTGAGAGCTTTCATGTCTGATTTATTTATTTATTGTTTTTCTTTGGTTTTTGCTTGCTGGTTTAGGTTTGGCAACAAATGTGTTGAGTTTAGATGCTAAAAACGTTTTATCACTTGTGTTGTTGAATAACACAAGTAAAAATTGTGGTGAAACCCTACCACTGCCAGTCTCGGAGCCCCTCCCCCCCACGGGTTGTAGCAGCTTTCCTGGCAGGTACCATGGATTGACAAAAATCCAGGGTAGAGCTTGCTCCAAGAAGATTTTTGTTTTATTTTAGATACCTTATTTAGACTGAGTTTTATTCATTTTGGTTTTGTTTTTTTTAGATTTTGGTATTTCTATTTTTATTATATATGCACTGATGCATTTGTCCTTTGTTTTGTTTTTTTTGTTTTTTGTTGTTGTCGTTGTTGTTGTTGTTGTTGTCATTGTTGTTGTTGTTTTTTCAGTTGTTAAAACAATGGCCTAGATTGACTAAATGGTAGGGGTGCAACAATACATGTATCTGTATTAAACTGTTCGATACAGTGCTTTCGGTTCGGTACGCATATGTATTGAACGATACAAAATTTTTAATTTATTTGATCAACTTTTCTTCTGACAATGCCGTCTGTGTTGAGGGCTCAGTGGATCTGCGTTCGATTACTCTGCCTAGGCTGCATTGTCGAGTGCAGATCCACTGAGCGCTGCCCATATGCATTCACTCAAGTTAGCATGGCAACTGCCTCAACGCCACCAGAAATTGAACCTCATCCACCGTCATTCAGATCTGGCGTTTGGAACTATTTTGGTTTTCATGTGAAGTATGACCCTACTTAAGTGCGTCGTGGACAAAAGTATAACAGTATGTCGGATGTCCCACACAATGCTCAATTACATCGGTCGGAACACAGCGAATATGATTGCACATCCATGACTGCACGCATGCTACAAACTTTACCCAAGTCATTTAGACAGCCGTTAGCACATCATTCTAAGAGGGCAAAAGAGATAGACAGGGCAGTTGCTACTTTTATTGCTGTTGACAAAATAGCTTTTATTTTGGAAAGAGCCATTTCTCTGTAATAAACTCTCTTTTCCACAGATGAGTGATTTCTCCATCAGATATATTTATTTTTTTTTATTATTTTGTTGTTTCAGCAAAATTTAATTTAATTTCTGTACTTTTGAGTTAAAAGAAATATTTATAATTCTAATAACTTAAAAAAGGCATGAACATTATTTTGTATCGAAAAAATATCAAACCGTGACACCAAAGTATCGAAACGAATCGAACCGTGAATTTTGTGTATCGTTGCACCCCTACTAAATGGGGCAAAATACCATGTGAGTGCAATCTCCAAATAGCTCATAGGTGTAGTTAGTTTTATGGGGATTTTTTTTTCAGAACATGAGCACAGAAAGATAAGGCCAATTATAAAAATAGCTGTATTTTCTAAGGAGTTTGCAAAGAAAAGCGTCTGGACTTCTTTAAGTTGCTTGAAGACGTTTCACCTCTCATCCGAGAAGCTTCTTCAGTTCTAAGGTCAAATGGCCGAGAGTCCCAGATTTAAATCTGGCCGAGAGTCCCAGATTTAAATCTGGGACAAACACACACTCAGAAACACTACCATTGCGACAGACGTTAGACGATTACACAGAAAGATGGTGTAACCTCTGTATCGCCTTTTCATAAAGCAGATAGAAGGGCTAATGTCTCATGGTGACACCCAGCTTTCTTTGCTTTACATTTTTATCAGAGAGCCACAGCCACTGATTGCAAGGTCGGTGGTCCAATCCCTGGCTCATCCAACCTGCATACCGAAGTATCTTGGTGCAAAATAGTCCCAGATTTAAATCTGGGACTCTGGGACTCTCGGCCATTTGACCTTAGAACTGAAGAAGCTTCTCGGATGAGAGGTGAAACGTCTTCAAGCAACTTAAAGAAGTCCAGACGCTTTTCTTTGCAAACTCCTTTGACTACGATGACCTGGATGACTGAGAACCTTCACAGACATATAGCTGTATTTTCTGTTGCCTACATTATTGAGGGTGACTTTGCCTGCACACCTAAACAGTAAAATGAGTACAGTCAGGGGTTGTAAGTGGGATTCAGCAGGTGGAAGAGCCCTGAAACTAGTTGTAGTAGCTCAGTGTGGGGAAAAGAATCACAACTCAAATTATTTCTATTGTGAGCGCCATTAGATTTTCTTTGTTTACAAGCTGTGATCAGCTGACATGTGCTGCTGCTGCAATTTACACAACTCAGTTGAACTGAATGTAAGCAGATGTTTCATGAATTGTGTTGACTGATTTCCATCTTCTACACTTCTACACTAGGATTGGCTTTCATTTGTTCGCTGTTGAGGCTCAAACCACATCAATGTTTGAAGGCCTGCAGTGATGTGAAATTATGCCCCTCAAGTGACTTAAACCAAAAGCGAGCCTGTTTTAAATTTGTAAAAAAGTAAAAATTTGTTAGAAAAAAATACTCAACTAAAGGTACCTGAAACTCCTACTTAAGTACAGTAATTAAGTATTTGTACAGTAGTAGCAGTTACTTCCTAACACTGCCAGAAATACAAATCTAACAGGGTCAGTCGCTTAGGTTTTACACTTTTAATGGAAGGAAAAGGTACAGTGGACTATTGCTTGTACAGTGCTTTTCTTCTTAATTTGTGGATTCAAAGTGCGTTCTTACTACAAGCCTCATTCGCCCATGCATTTTTTTATATGCCTGAGCACTTTGTAACCTAAAATTCCCACTCCAGTGGAAACTATTTTGCACCAAGATACTTCGGTATGCAGGTTGGACGAGCCAGGGATTGGACCACCGACCTTGCAATCAGTGGCTGTGGCTCTCTGATAAAAATGTAAAGCAAAGAAAGCTGGGTGTCACCATGAGACATTAGCCCTTCTATCTGCTTTATGAAAAGGCGATACAGAGGTTACACCATCTTTCTGTGTAATCGTCTAACGTCTGTCGCAATGGTAGTGTTTCTGAGTGTGTGTTTGTGAATGTTTTTAGAGGATTTTCATTTCCTCATGCAAACTCCATACAGAAAGAAAGGACTCAGGACCTTCTTGCTGTGAGGCAACAGTGCTATCCACCGCACCACCGAGCTGTCACAAAGCACAATAAATAGCAATAGCATACACGTGGTGTATGCTGATGCCTTTCTGCCTGTTATAACGCCAGTGATTTTCCTGGGGTTTGAAATCTTGCGTGATCTTGTCCAGGCAACTAACCACTCTTGCTTGATTGGGTGACGTCATCTCAACAAAAATAAAGCGTGAAGTTGTTGAATTTCATGCAGATCATACACAATTTAATTACGTTCACCGTAGAAACTCTTGTAAATGTAATAACTACCCAATTTCACTTTTTTGAGTGTATGAGGTAGAGGCTGAGGCCAGCTTGTTCCTGAGAATCACTTAAACAGTTTTTGTTTCTCTTGGCTGTTGCTGACGTCAGTCACATCAGTGTGAACTTGCTTGCAGAGTAGAAATGATACAGGGTTGAGTGTGAAAAGATAACACGGTTTCCTGTACGCTGAGCGAGCGGAACCTTCTTTCAGTTACAACATCCTGTGGACTGATGTTTAGTTGAACTGCTTTTCGTCCAGGTACATTCAGGCATTGTGCTGTAACATTGTGATTTATCTAACCTATTGCATCACAACAAACACCCAGTTGTGGATTTGCCTGCTAAAGCAGAAGCAGTGCTATAATCCAAACTAGTCACACTTGATGCGACCATCATTTTATATACAAAACCCTCTTCAGTTTCACAACAGTTCCCTAATAAGGTTTCTGGTCGCCATCTGTTTACTCAGACTCTTTTCACAGCCTGTTCTGACAGATTATTTATCACTGCTGCAGAATGCACACAACCAACAGGACAGGCCCTCAGTGATTTAGTAGAGTGTCCCCTCTTTGTGAGTCATTCTTATGCTAATCAGTGCTGGTCTGTATTTTTTATACAGTGCAGCCTGAACTCACTGCAGTAAAATAAGAGGACTTCTTATTTTTTCCAAGAACATGCATCCATCCATCTACTTTCATAACTGCTTATCCAGCATATTATATATGGTACAGCAGTTGTGTCTGTTTGCATAGGTGTTTCCCTGCACAGAGTCTAAAGACGGGGATTTTCAAAATCCATGCACTGGTGCTTACATGCAGTCTTCCAAAAACAAACAGCATATAGCTGTCATCATGGATGAGATTATACGTAGGTTAAACACTGCTTGGTTGAAAAATGGTCTGGGACAGGCAAAATCGTAAAACAAACCCACCAAAGATCAAAACATACAGTGCAAGAAGCACACATGGTTGCTGCACTGGACACTTTTTTTATGGTTATATTTCTTCTCTATTAATGGATATTTGCGCAGAATGCAGAATCTAAAGGACAGGGACGAGATTTATTTGTAGTGGAAGCTTTATGGTCTCTGTTTGTCGGCACGTTTGACTGGGCTTTGGCTCCCTGCAGGTAAGCAGTCCATATGGATAGCAGAAGAGGAAAACGATTGCCAAAATCCAGTCTTGTATAAACACTGGCTGCTTTCTGATGACAGTTTAGATTTCTGTCAACTAAAAAGTCATGGAGACAATTTTACTTTATCCATTTTAGTAGATTAAATAAATAAAAAGAAGTGTTTGCATTTATTTATTTTCCCTAGTTGGGCTTTTAAAACACAAAGAGAGGAAAAAAAAGTCAATACACAAAAACCCCAAAGAAATACAATGAAATGAGTCAAGGCCGAGGTTCAGCACTTTCACAGACAGCGACTGCCGCAAGACTCGCTGACATTCACCTTGTGTAGTTAATGGAAGCTACGTATAAACAACAAACCTCAAAACAGCAAATTTAAATTCAGAACCACATAGACAAACGTTAATTTGTTTCAATAATGGTTCTAACTAGCTAACTTAATTTTGGGATTGTGCAAGTTGGTGTCATATCTTTGGCAAGCTTTTTAGTCTTAATCACCATCTATCCACAGGCACTAGACAACAAAGATATGCAACTTAAAGAATCCTGAATTAAATTTAATGGGAGATTTCAGTAGCAAAGCAAAGATGGTGGGGTTCTTTGTTTTGTTTTTTTACATTTTGTGATTGATCATAAACTATTTGTTTAAGACAGAAGATTGACTCTTCTTTTCTGTCCTCTCTCTGCAGCCATCAAGGTCAACTGTCATGGCTCCTGTGGGGTCTCCAACACAGCAAACAGCACAACATATAATGTGGAGGAACAGTACTTAAACAGCACGCTGTCTGTTGCTGAGAAAGGTAAATCAATATTTTCACACTCTGATGGGTTATCACACTTCTAGAGACGTTAAAAACCACTGGCATACACTTGCTCTTTTTTCTAGGCAGCTATTGATCATTATTTGTACGTGCACTCTATGAAAAAACTTAAGGATATGCTACTTAGATCTGCATGACAGTAAGGCCAAGCCTATATTTTGAAAGCAGTGAACATACTGCAGGTGTGGCTCACTGGTTGAGCAGGTTCCCATGTACCTTATTGTTGAAATGCAGTGACCCAGGTTTGAGACTGACCTTCAGCCCTTTGCTGTGTCCCCTGCTCTTTCTACCCTTTTCTGTCTGCTTTTCAATGCAAAACTGTCAAATAAAGGCAAAAAAAAAAAAAAAAAATCTTCATCTAAAAAAAGAATATACTGCAAGTCATGGAAAAAAAACACTGATATGATCATTAGAGTATGTGACCTTTGCATCTTTCTTTGCTGATGACAGATTTATCTCCCAACATATCCCAACAAATATCAGAACCTCCTTGTCATGGCACAACTGTATGACTTGACTCAAGGCGACCGGCTTTTTACCCCATTCAGTTTAATGAAAATCTGCTGGAGTAGAGCTAATGTTACAGTGGCCTTTGCAGGTTTTTGCTTTCCTCTAACAGGAGAAAAAGATTTCACTGATCGACTAGTTTAAGAGTGGGAAAACAGTCAAAACTGCACCCAGTCCAGTGGTTGAGCTTGTAGATTGTATAAATATTGCTCACATATTTAAAGCCATTTTAAACAGTTGATCACATTGTTTAGAAATCATCTTTTAACTTTTTTCCCTGTAGGCTGACATGCATGCACCTGTGCACAACGTGATTACACATTTTTATGTTCAAGCGATTATATGTTCATTTACTGTGACACAACCAACATACATTGGGTCATTTTTAGTAGGTCAAAGTCATTCCCTGTCATTTTCCTTTGATTGTTCATCTTCACATCAGAGAGAGAGAGTGAGACACTGTCGTCTGTAATCTCAGCATCAGATCCTTGGGTAGCAAGAATGTATGTTTGTGTGAAAGTGTAAGCTAGTCCTGCTCATGGCAAAGCAAAAAATTATAGGTGTTAAAGTGCTTTCTACTGAGAATACAATCAAAATTGTCATTGAGCTCATTCCAGACAACGTAAAAGTTATTTTCTGCAGATATGCATACAGGTGGCTTTGAAATTTTTGCCTTGTCTTTGGTGTGCCTCGGGCACATCCCTAGTTTTTGCAGCCTAATGAAGAGTTACTCAGAGTAACAGTCCCCTGAAGCCTGTCTCCTCTCTGAGGTGAGACATAGCCATCAGTGTCAAGAAGCACTGATGAGACTGTTGGAGAGCCCCCACAGAGAGCAGGTTAGAGTATTTTTTCCCCCTGAGTGTCTCTGTACCAACATGCTGTGCTGCACTGTGTTGTTCCTCCTGCCTTCGGAAATAAGAGCTTACAAGACCTTCTGTTGTGAGTACGATCTTCCATCTTTTGTTTGTGTTGCAGCCCATAGACAGAAGGTGAAATGTGCCACGCATGTATGAAATCTGTTGTAAATGCAAATCACACTGTGGAACCCAATGACAGGCATTAGAGCATGCAGTCCGTGCTGGTTAAAACGGCAAACAGTTCAACGTGTAACTCTCAGGGCTGCGTTCTTCAGCGCATGATAGAAACTTCAGCTACACAATGCTGGAGAGTAGATTTAGTCAAGTACTTTACTTAAATATAGTCTTCAGGTGCTTGCCATGCTACTTCATATTTTTTCAACATTTCAGATTGAAGAGTTGTATTTTCAGTATTTCTTGAATTTTTTTTTTTTTAATTCACATACAAAATTTGAAGTGTTCTTTTATGAGCCTCATGGCATGTTTTATACACTCACTGAACACTTTATTGGGCATAACTGCTTGTCAAGACAAGTATTTAATCATCTAATCACATGGTGGGAGCTGAATACATTTAGATATGGTGAAGAAAACCTGCTGAAGGTCACACTGAGAGTCAGACTGGGGAAGAAAGGTGTTTTAAGTCAGCGGTCCCCAACCCCCGGGCCTCGGACCGGTACCGGTCCGTGAGTCGTTTGGTACCGGGCCGCGAGAGTTGAGGCTCAGGTGTGAAATGTATGGTTTTCAGGGTTTTTATCGGTTTTCAGCGTTATTTTGTTATCGTTTTTATCATTAACTCGGTTTTCCTGGGTCTTTTCACGTGTGTTATGAATAAATCTTCTTTTTTTTCGGTACCGGCACACCTTATTGCCGGTCCGTGAAAATATTGTCGGGCATAAACCGGTCCGTGGCGCAAAAAAGGTTGGGGACCGCTGTTTTAAGTGACTGTGAACGTAGCATGTTTGTTGCCAGATGGGGTGGTTTGAGTATTTCCAAAACTGCTGATCTGATAGGATTCCCCACAGAAACGTCTCTAGGTTTTACAGGGAATGGTCTGAAAAAGAGATAACGGTGAGTGGCAGCTATTTAGGTAAAAAATGCCAGAGGTCAGAGGAACATGGCCAGACTTGCCAGACCATTGTTGTGTTGTGTTTGTGTCGCAAACAAGTGACGTCACAGGACTTTCGGACTACCTTGCTGTAACGACCCCATTCATATTGAGGTGGCACTCACTTGTAATGGAAGACTAACTAACAGTCTTTAGTCAAGCCAACTAGGTGATAGTGGAAAAGAGGCATTAGAACCAAATGAACCTAGTTTGAAACGGAGTGCTGCTGGCCATATCCATCGCTTTATGACCAGACCGTACCCTTCTTTTAATGGCTGCTACCGTCACAATAACACACCATGTCAAGGTTCACATCATGATTAAGTGCTTTTTTTTTCCTGTTTTTATTTTGTTGACTACAGTCAAACGGCCTCCACAGTCACCAGATCTCAATCCAATCCAGCACCTTTGGGATCTGGTGGAATGGGTCATTTGCTTTATGGATGTGCAGCCAACAAGTCTGCAGTGTGTTATCATGTGAAAATCGACCAAAATTTGTGAGGAATGTGTCCAGCATCTTGTCTATACCATGAAGCTGCTCTTAGGGCAAAAGGCAGTCTACCTATTAGCAAGGTGTACATAATAAAGTGGCTAGGGGGTTTATTATGTCACTTTGCTCCAATTCAATTAACAGTTTGGAGCAAAGTGACAAGATGTACCTTTTATTAACTTTATACACACAAATAATGAGAGGCAGAAAGTCTGATTATCTTCAATAGCAGGCCGAAGCTTCCTCTTTCCTCCATCCTCCGAATGCCTTTGCCAAAAGTCATTACCAAAAATAAAACAGGAAGCAAGAAAAAGGGGAGACGAGGAAATCAACACAAACAAAACTGAGGAAGACGAAGACACAGAACATTAAAAACAAGAGAAAATAATAACTTAAAAACTTGTTTTAGCCTGTGTGAGAAAAATCACAAGTACTGTTGGTCCGCTGTCAGGCAGGGCGTTTCTGGGAGGTGAAAATTGGGTCAAACAGGAATCTTGAAATGATTGTGCAGACACAAACATGAGCACACCCACTTCACCCATTAACATAGCAGCTTTGATGTCCAAAGTTGTAAGAAAGAAAAATATATACATACAGCACTGTGAGAAAGTGTTTTCTGCCTTCCTGATTTCTTTTTTTTAACATTAGTCAGACTTTAATGTTTCAAATCATGAAACAAATTCTAATATTAATAACAAACATAAT
The DNA here is from genome assembly GCF_001858045.2 of Oreochromis niloticus. NCBI lineage: Eukaryota > Metazoa > Chordata > Actinopteri > Cichliformes > Cichlidae > Oreochromis > Oreochromis niloticus. Next base: position 30,372,516 of record NC_031972.2, read on the forward strand.
CTGAGTCAATACAAAATGCAGTTTTTAAATTTTGATTTATTTTTAAAAGAAAAAAGTTATCTAAACATACATATGTTACAATGTTACAACCAAATTTCTCCTTGTGGGACAATTAAAGGATTATTCTATTCTATATCCTAAGTGAAAAAGTAATTGCCCCATAAACCTAATAATTGGTTGTGCCACCCTTGGTAAAAGGAACTGCAGTCAAGCATCTATGATAAATGGCAACAAATGTTTCACTTTGAGTTGTTTTAATTCAGTCACATTGGAGAGTTTTTGAGAGAGCTGCATGGATGGCCTGTTTGCGGTCATGCCAAAGCACCTCTATTAGATTTAGGCCCAGACTTTGATTCGGCCACTCCAAAATCTTTTTTTTTTTTTTTTTTTTTTGGTGCCATTCAGAGGTGCACTTGCTGATGTGTTTTGGATCATTGTCCTGCTGCATAACACATGTGCTCTTGACCTTCAACTGATAGTTGGACGTTCTAATTCAGGATTTTCTGGTAGAGAGCAGAATTCATGAAATAGACCCAGACCACCACGAAAACTTTCCCAAAAGTTTTAGGGTCATCAAGATGCTTTTGGTAAATGTGGGATGAGGTTTAGAGGTACAGCCAAAGAGGAAAAGCTGTAATGAGTCTGTATTATTGTTTAACTTGATCAAAAAATTGGCTTGATCCTCTGAATTTATTATTATTGTATAAACAATAATAATAAACAAGGTTTGTCTCTGAGTTCTTTGTATTTCATGCAGTGCTGCTTATGAGTACATGAGGAAAATATCGGTTCATTTGAAAGTCAATACGGCTCAAAGTGTATTATTAGAAAGCGTTTTCACTATAACCACACACGGACCAAATAAATTCCTTTCAAATTATAAAATATTTTCTAACAGAAGGTTTTTGTTCTTTGAAGCGAAGACTCAGGCCTTCTGGCAAATATGTGATAGTAAAAGTTATTTTGTCATGTCGCCCAAATTCCTGGAGTTTAGTGTATCACATTTTATTTAATTTATCCAGTGTGTGTGACCCTTGGCTGTCTATACCAGCGTGGTCCTCCAGTTAAAGAAATTGCTGTGAGATGAAGACCATCAGTTCTCACAGTGGCACAGTCAGACATTACTCTGACTCTTTAGTAGAGAGCTGCGAGGTTAAAAATGTTTTAATCAAACAGTCAGAGTTGGTTAACTCAGTGGTCTTGCATGCAAACGTTCTTCGGTAGTTGTAGATCATTATTACTTCTTCTATTGACAGTTTTTAGTTGTGTAAAGTTTTTTCTTCTATATTTAAGAGTTTTTATTAAATGAAATGAAATTGTTTATTTGCTTAATGTTGCCACTGACACCAAAACCCAGGTGCTGCTTCAGTGCTAATCTAAATAACTGTGACGTGAATCAAACTGTGAGTTTTCGTTTAATGGTGGGCAGGTTTGAGGTTTTTTTGTTTCGTTTTTTTTTTTCTTCCTCTTAATAACAGAAAGAGACGTTGAAAGCAGGAAGTTCCTTGAAGCAATAGTTAAACTTACTCAAAGCCTTACTGTGAAACGTGAGGCACCAGAAGGAGGTGGTCATAAATAATTCATGACACACCCTCTCTCCGGGCTCCTCTTTATCTCTGCCGTTTTCCCGTATCTCACTCTCTTCCAAAAATGGGCTAGTTCGCCCCCAAGGGTCGAGCAACGGAGGGGGAGTGAGAGAGGAAGGGTGACAGAAGATCATCTCTCACACACACACACACACACACACACACACACACACACACACACACACACACACACACACACACACACACACTTTAACAAAGCAGGCGACCCTCGCTGTGGCTGGCTGATAATGTGGTATGCCACAGATGCTTGGCGCTTAGGGGAGTGAAGACCGCTTACATCAGCAGCTCTTCATGGACACTGGCTTTAAAAAGTGAGAGCTTCATATTTAGAACACGTTTAAGACAAAGCCACTGTGGAAGTTTTTTTTTAATAGTGCTATTTTTTTAATAGCATTTCGGCAAAGACAATATTTCTTCTTCATTAGGTTTATAAATGTGTTACTAAAAAGGCACTGTTTGCTGTTTTTTAGACTTTAAAAAACTTTGATTTCTACAGTGAGTAATCCAGGGTAGTAGTAGCAGCAGCAGCAGTAGTAACAGTTCTGTATTTTCAAAAGGGACAGCTTATCCTACTGTCAGTTTGTTATGTCTTTGGTCTGTGCTGCCATTTATGCATCGAGGCTGTTTTGGTGTTTCAAAGATATCTGATGTAGACACATTTGCATTCTTTGTAAAAGCATAAAGTAAAAGGATTTGGGACTTTTCTTTTGGTGTTAAAATGCCCAAAATTACATTTGGAAAAAAATGTTCTAGAAATTATTGATCAGGTTACTCAAAGAAAATCCACAAACCTTTTTGTAGGAAGTTTAATACCAGAACTGTTTTCTTTCTGCTGTCTACACCTGCTAACTAAAACAGGGGTGCATCTTAGCAATGTCTCTTTTTAGTTATCATGACTTGGTTGCCTAGTTTTTAAATAGTTTTCAGTAGGTCGTCTGAAAAATCAAAAATCAAATATATGCCAGCTGGGAACTAAGTGAACCTCGGGGCTGTGTAGGGGAGAATTGGTGTCTGTTAGGCAACAGTAAAAGCGGAATATTATCTTTTTTTTCTTTTATTGTGTCCTTGACTACACAGACTGTGTGAACCACATGAAATAGTCACAGTTCAGGTCTGTGTAGTCATCCTAGTATCTCGCACAACATGGGGCTCGATCAAAATATCGATGAACAAATGTATTTATTTTCAATTATCCAACCTTTATTTAACCAAAAAGGGCAAATAATGAAATTGATTATAACAAAAACAGGTATGGAAGAAAAATACAGTAAACTAGAATAAGCACAGGGTTCAGGATTATCACTGATCTGGGGCCAGTAAAAACCTCTCTTGGGCAGGGTAATTGGCCCATTTGGAGCCTCACTTTATAATCTCTTTATGATAATAAGTCCTGCTAGGTTTTAATAGCAGAATGAATGTAACTGTTATTATTAAAAGGTTAAATAATCATTTCAATAGGGTTAATGTTACTCCAATTCTGATGATGAGAATGGCTGTGTGTGAGGAGATTGATGTTGTTCCTCTTTTGTGACTTTTAAAGAGTCTTTTATTCTTTCACCTGTGTGGTCCTGGCCCAGTTTGCATGCAGTGTGTGCACTGCACTGTTAAGACTGTTTCTTTTAGCAGTAAACAGGATTGAGTGATATGCACGCACACGCATACACACACACAGTCTGAGCTCTTCCCTCAGGAAACGTAGACTGAAGGGGAAAAAGTTGTGCCCGTCCCTAATGAGGTGGGACATGTTGCTATCTGTAGCAATTTAATTGGGCTGCCAGCTCATCTACAGAATTAATAAGCTGGTTGACTCAAGGTGCTCTCAGTGTGATGGGGACATAAAGGCGATTGTTGCTTCCTTATGACCTAGTTATTAGTTTTAACTGAGCTTGTAAAGTAAACAGCGCATGTAATGATGGCCCAAGAAGCCAAAATTGAACCTGTAATATTAATGTTAAATAGTTGGGGCTGTGAGAAATCAGAAATCTCATGATCTCATGATTATTTGGGACAAACGCTTACATATTAATACAGATTTGAGGTTATAAAATTTTCTTCTGTTTGGAGTTTTAGTCACACCTCTCCATACCTCAGGGCATTTCCTGCTGAGAGGTTTGCCTATTGTGCTTCATTTTCTGGTGACAAGTAATAGAAGCTTAGCAGCCTGATGATGTTGCACTTGAAGAACTTCCTGCCCTGCAGCCCTGTTGACCTGTAATGTTCTCATGCATGTGAAAAATAAGTTTGTGATTTGTTAAATTATGGGTAACTTGTCTTCAGGCTAATGCAAGAATGCAAGAAATAAGATAAGATGCACTTTGACATGTTTATTTCACTACACTTTGGTTTTTATGTTATTCAACATTGTCAAGCTCTGATTTATTTATTTATTTTTTGCACAGAAGCGTCTGTCTTCTGTGTGTTCTCTTCTGTAAAATCATTGATTATAGTGACGCCGATCAGGCACAATATTTTCACCACTGACAGGTAAAGTTAATAACACTGATTATCTCTTCATCGTGGCACCTGTTAGTGGGTAGGATATATAATGGAGCAAAGGAGATATTCTGTCCTTAAATCAGGAAAAATGGAAAAGTGTAAGGATTTTAGCGAGTTTGACAAAAGGCCAAATTGTGAATAGTAGACGACTGGGTCAGAACATCCCCTGAACTGCAGCTTTTGTGGGGTGTTCCTGCTGTGCACTGGTCAGTATCTATCAAAACTGGTTCAAGGAAGCAGCAGTGGTGAACCAGCAACAGGCTGATGGGCAGCCAAGGCTCATTGATGCACAGACGAGCTGTTGTAGCTCAAATCTGGCTGTGATGACTGGTGTCAGAATACACAGTGCATCGCAGTTTGTTGTGTACAGGTCTGAACTGGAGACTGAAGAGGACTTGGATGAACAGAATCAGCTTTCTGAGACATGAGATCAACTTTTCCTCAACTTCCAGGCAACTGATTGAAAAGCTACCAGTGAGACCACGAGATACTCCTGATTGACACATTGCCTGGTGGTAAATACATTGGAGCGTTGCCTAGACCATTAGACAGAGCGAAGCAACAATTTTGAACTTTATGTGGATTTATGTGTCGTTCTGATTTCTGCTGTAGAAAATCATGCAAATTTATGTAAATCTCATGCCTCATTTGCTTATTTAAACATGAAAAATGTGAGAAAGAAAATAATAAAAAATTATTAATATTGTCTGCCTTTTAATGTATGTCTTTCTTTGCGTGGGATTCTGATTATACCAATAACTAACATTTGAGACTGGATATTCTCTGCTTTTCCATACTATCAACAAACCCCATGGAAAGGCCAAAATCAACAAAGAAGTAATCATTCTAATGAGGTTTCCTGTGCAGGCTAGGAGCTTTTATCTGCATTTCCTTTGCGCCACGGAGCTCCATTGTTGTCCAAAAACAAATAAAAAAGACATCAGTGAATCCCGCTGTTCCACAGTCGATGAAATTTTCCTTCATTACAGTAAATGCAGGTACTGTAGTTCATCTTCAGCCCTTCTCACTTGCGCCATCTGGCTGTAAGCACCAGTTTACCAAATGTGTACCTCTCCCAGCAGGTTTCAGGTGAGAGTTGGGCTTCACTGAGGGGAGAAAAAAAAGTTTATGGTCTTGGACTAGGCTTAAACCATTTCTGGAAAACTGACCCTTTATATGATTGAGTTTGAGTAACATTTATTTTAAACCAGAGATAAACGTTCATGAGGATAAAGCTCAGGGCTGTGGCTTTTGTTTTAGGAATTTACTAGCTATGAAAAAAACAAAACATGGAGCATTATCTTAGCTTCAATCCAAAAGGTCATACTTGTCACACTGATGCTGGTCTGCAGATGTGACGGGATGGAAGAAAAAGGCTTGGCTTTGCTTGCTGCGGCCTCGCCAAGCCTATAAATGATTGCTGAGAGAACCTCGAACTTTGCCACTTGTGTCACCCAGCAGTTTATCACTTCTTATTACTAACCATTAATAGTCTAAGTCACTAGAAAAGATACCTCAGCGTAATTGTCTCAGCTAAAGCCTGTTTTATCTCAGAAACCTCATCCTGCTGGGAAAGCAGGTGAGCCCTGCTGGCACGCTGTGTCCTTGGATCATCTGTGAATTAAAAGTTAATGAAAGAATATGGACATAAATCATGAGATTATGAGATTTTACAGCACATTCACTTTAATTTGCCGTTTTTTCTGTCTACTAATCTTACTGTAATGATTTTAGCGTATGTATATTTATTAGTATGTGCCTCTGCTCCTTAATGGGAGGATCTATTAAAATCTGTGTTTTGATAAAAGCGTCATTATAAATGTAAACCTTTTTGTTTTTACAGGTGTCCTGGGAGTGGGCGAACACAGTTTCCCGTTCCAGTTTGTCATTCCAGGTGAGTGAAACTTCATTCTTCCGAGTGCCCAGCACCGCCTCAGTTCCCGTAACAAGTTTTCTTAGATTTGTTTTATCACCCATCTAGGTCAGTTCAGCGAAGGGTGCATGCTGATGCAGGTGTGATATCCCCTGTTGACAAAGCAGTTAAGGTCCAATTCATGTGAAGGCATATGGAAAAACATTATGTAGTCAGTGTTTAAAGATTTAGGAGTGGTATGCTATTTCCTGACACTTTTATTGCTACTTAAAAAGGTTTTTTTGCTCATGATAGATAACAAAATCACAATGTGTAAATAACCCTAAAGATCAGCTGACCATTCTTGGCACCTGTAAGGCCACACATTGTGCAATCTGTCTGGTATCTTACACCCTCTCTGAGGCACAGGCTGACACACGAAGGGGGGTAGCCGGGGGTTATTTTTAGTTCCCTCTCCTTTTGTGCAGTCACTGTTTAATTGGTCTTCATGCCTCCGTGCTTTGTCCTCCTCTCCTTTCAGCCCACCAGTCTTGAGAACATCAGTGAAGGGCATGTTAAATATCAGGCAGAGAGAGGTGGATAAAGAGGCTCCTGCTGCCCCCTGCTGGTACCTCAGAGAGGCTAACCAACCTTAATATGAACCGTGTGATCCTTAAGACTTTTTATGGTTAAAAAAGAGTCGACCTGAATTGTAACGTGGTTTAAAAATTGAGCATTTATCAGATTATCTTAGCAAGTTATTCTTTTCAAAGTTTCTCAAATAGTCACAAAAGACATCATAATAAAAATGAATCTTCCACAAAAACAGTGTCACCAATAATCAAAATACAATAATGCAATTTATTTTTCGTACAATTGACAGTTGGTGACGAGGCTTGCAGATTGCGATTTTTGGCACTACACACTGTTAAAGGCAAACGGAGACTCCAGCTCATACAAAATGCTCTGTTTCGGGCAGTTTTTCTTCTACTCTTGGCTCTGAAAACCATATAAGAGATGGGATCTTATGGCTATTCAAACCTAATGTTTTAGAGGGATATTCAATTAGAAGAAAGCTGGCTTAAAAGGCTGAAAAGCTCAAATGACTTGTTTAACTCAACTAAGGAGCTGAACGAAGGCTCAGTGTAGGATAAATAAGGATTATTTTGAACTGTGAGTAACACAGAGCTACTCAAGTAGAGTCCAAGCAAAAAAAAAAAAGAATTATAATGGGTCCACTTTAAGGTCAAAAGATGAATGGACATTGCATATGAAGGGCTTTGACATCACCAAGTTATTTCTAGGCTCTTATGTTTCCAGTCTATGGATTTTATCTGCACTCAAAGGAGCAAGCCAGGCTCTACAACCCTTAGCCACTTTCAGTAACCACAAGCAGCCCAGTCCTGTGTGTCCCCAGGGAAATTCAGCCTGATATCAGCCATTGATGGCTCCATTTTAGTTGCCAGGCTGTCTGCAACCAAACAACAACAATCTGCCTCTCCTGCTTAATTCTTATTGACAGCAGCAGCAGCAGAAAGTCCCTGGAGCAGCTGGCATTAACATCTGAATGAGGATCAAGGAACACATTAGAACAGAGACTGCGCCAGGGGGCTCTGCCATTATTTTGACACCACATTAAACACTTTTGTGTGCATTCCGCTTGGAAATTTATACACATGGGCAGCATCAGAACAGGTTTTGAACCTGTTGTTTTGGGGTTTTTCCTCTTCACTGGATCTGAACATCTCTCCCCTTCTGTCTGTCTCACTGCTGTCTCCCCAAAATAGTTATTTTTCTCTTCTTGAATTTCCTACGCTCCTATGTTTACCCTCACAGTTTCCACTTCTTCACTGTCCTTTTCCCGAGACACATAGCCTGTCCTTTTTATCACTGAGGACACCTGCAGGAATCCATCTGAAAGTTTAGTTTAGTGACATCTCCGAGGGAATGCATACAGACAGATTTCAGCTCGGTCTCTGCTTGGGGGAAATATGTACGAAAAATAAAGTGTAACCCTCCATTTTTCTAGAATTTCTACATTTAATTTTCCTTTTTCTCCTTCTTTTAATTTTTTTTTACCTAAATTTACAATTAAATGTGTTGAATTTAAACTTCTTTTTTCCCTTTTTTCAATTTAAAAGAAAGTTTTTGGTAATCCTTAATAGAAAATACCAAAAAGAAAAAAATGTAATTCTAAGTATAACTTATTTTAGTGGTTATTGTTATTGTGTATTTCATGAATTTTAAATAAGGAAAAAAAAACCCAATAATGAATTTGTAATTGTGATCTTGGACATATATCACACAAGGTCTGTTGCATATGGAAGACTAAAACTGGCAATGTTCAAAGCTTGTAAAGAAATAAACAAGTGACTTATTTAACAGATTAATATGCACCAAAAGTAATCATTTGAAAAATTACATTATGCAATTACTTATAAAATAACAAAAAAATCTCATTGTTTTAATTTGCCTTTTTTTTTTATTTATCAAGTCGTTCTTTGAATCCCTCGCACTAATTAGTCATCCAAAATATATAAATTTTTATGACTTTTTTTAATATTTCTTGTACTTTCTATTACTGTGCACTTTTGCTTTATTGCAATAGTCCAGACTAACAGCATTGTTTTCAGTCTAATTTACTTCTTTGTTTTTCCTAACCAGAGGCAGCTATTTTCTTTGATTTGGGCGTCAGTCACCCAAATGTGAAATGCTGACTACTTAAGTACACTTTGTAAACCAGAAACAAACAAGTTTGTGGAAATGCAAAAGCAAAATGATTCAGAAATAGATGTAGAAATAAATTCATGCATTTAATGTGATGTTATTTATTGGCTGTTTCTGACCTCCGTAGTTTACAGGCCGCAATAGAACAACTCATTGGTTGTGTGAGAACTTGAAAATATAAGACCTTTAATCACATAGTTTACCTGTGACCCACTTAGTCGCCACCTATGGAGACAGTTTTTGTTTGTTTTGTTTTTTGGACAGTCTGTCTTACTGAGCTTGTTAGCTTTCTGGTACAGTGAAGGTGTGACCCTCTGAAGTTGATGAAAGTTACAGCTTTATTGAGAAACTGATGTGGGCTGGATTTAAATTCCCAGTGTCACTCATGTTTGTGCTTTCTTTCCCCCCCAATCTCCTCCTTAGCTGCTGTCCCAACTTCCTTTGAGGGACCCTTTGGGAAAATAGTTTACCGAGTGAAGGTGACTATTGATACGCCACGCTTCTCCAAGGACTACAAAATCCAGAAGCCCTTCTACCTACTCAACATGCTTAACCTCAATGAGGTTCCAGACATTGCTGTAAGTGCTTGATTCACATTTGTTTTCCTTCACTTTGATCTCAGCTTTATTCTCTTTGATTCTTGCCAAGTGCATTTAGGACTGGATTGAAAAGAATGCTGTAATGCATTTCTTTATTTAATAAACTTTTATCTTTGTCGAATCTTATTTGATTTCGTGGCAGAGCAGGAAAGGGTTCTCTCCCTCCTACTCATAATTAAGTCTCTTCTCCTGATGACTGTCAGTTTCCTGTTTATCCTGCAATAAAGAGTCTGCGCAGCTTCTGCTAGCCAAACTTTTTAATTACTACCAACGTACGGACAGACAGACATTTATTCAACAACTCTGCCTCTTCAGTATCACAGTTCTGTTGTGGCCACCAAGAAGTTCAACTACCTCCTGGTGAAGTCGGGGACTGTGATGCTGAAAGTTGGCAGTGACATGAAGGGTTACATCCCCGGTCAGGTCATCAAGTTATTGACGGAGATCCACAACAAATCTGGCAAGGACACGGGGTGTGTACTGGCCAGTCTCATACAGGTATGTTATTAAATGTAGACAGTTATATCAATATTTTTTAACTCATCAATGGTTGGTGTAAATAATCTTTAAGAAAGACTGAGAACTCATAGACTTCCTGAATAAACCAGAATTTCCACTCAAGTAACAAATCTTTTCATGTGGACACACACAAAATTCTTTCTACCTCAGATAAAAACAGTTATCTTGATCATTTCCAGAACAGTAAGTTATCCTGCGAGCTTTCACGTTAGGTGTGTGTGAAGCGGTTTGAATTTGCCATTACATCTTTTCATGTTTGTAATTGTTTGACTTTGTCACATCAGAGAGTGACCTACAAGACTCACAAGCCTGTGGTAGACCTACGGACCATTGCAGAGGTGGAGGGAGCCAAAGTGAAGGCAGGAAAACATGCAGAGTGGAAGGAACAGATCATCGTTCCTCCACTCCCTCAGTCACAACTGACAGGCTGCAACCTTATAGACATCATCTATTTCATTCAGGTCTGTGTGTGTGTGTGTGTGTGTGCATGTTATACCAAGTTGATGGCAGTTTTGCAGGTTTAACATATGTTAGTTGAAGCTTTTCAGCTCCAGCTTTTCATTTATCTACTTCCTTTATGCTGTCCTAATTGTTTCTGAATCAGACCACAGAGTATTGGTGGCAGCCCTCTGGTGGGCTGTGAAGGTACTACAAGTTAACTGTAAAAAGTCATTTAAAATAAATAATAATAAATACATTTGACCCTAAATATTTAAATATCAAATAAAGATTCAAACTTTTCATTTTCTGAGCTATTTTTGGATCTAAGTATGGATCTAAGTAGTAGGAAAGAACTAAAGTGGAGCTGCAGGTCTTATAGAGCAGTGAAGCTTTTAATGGATAGTTGACCTTAACAAGTAAATTATCGTAGGATCCAAATGAATCAAAGGAAGGCAAAAAAATTCATGTGATTGTCCAAGGTCAAAGTATGAGTGGGTCACAATAGATTTTCGAAGTAGGAAGAAGTTCAGCAATTCCTCTATGATGATATTGTGATATTTTGCAAATGACCATTGCAGCTAATAGCGGATCATCTGATTTTTATTTTTTCACCCTCATCATTTAAGATATTTTTTACCATTTTTAGTGCTACATTGAAGTATGATTTCAAGTTTGGCAAAATGGTTCGATTTGCCAGAGGAAGCAATTTGCAAAACTTTCCAGGTTGCAGTTTCTTGGTGTTCTTGAGTGCTGCTGCTTTAAGAGGAACTTATTAAAGTATGCTGCTCGTGTCATTTCTAAACTGTTAAAATGGCGGATGCACATATTAAATGTGCTTTTAATTCTTGGTGTCAGACACTTTTCTACAGAAACAAAGGGTCTTTGCTAAGGGTACCCAAAAGGGGTGGTAACTTTTAAAGAATAGAATCTACAACAGCTTTTTTACGACACAGGATGAACTTGGGTGGGGGGGAAATAAAAATTAAATAAGGAATATTTTTAGCTGTGAATAATGCATAGTTAACAGAAACTGATGCCGCTGCTCCCTTCATGGATCTCTGTTTGTGTTACAGGTGTCACTAAGATATCCTGAAGCAGCTGTCACTCTACCTATCTACATCGGGAACATCGCTTTAAACCAGTCTCCAACGAGGTCTACACCAACCAGTCCAGTGCGTGCAGCAGGGGTGATGCCCAGCGCTCCACCAGCGGAGGAGGATCCAGGCGATGATTTATGTGCAGGAGGCTTTACCAGTGAGGAACTTCCCACAAAGAGTCACTCACAGCAGGATCCCTCAGGCCAGGCAGTCACAATGTCTCCCAGCGCCTTCAGCTACGCACCGGGTGCGGCGGCGGCGCCTAGCCACAATCACCCCAACGCATCTGCTCCCCTCTTCTGTTTGTCCACTGGAGCCACCATACCTTTCTTCACTGAGGGAAATGTTGCTCCAACCCCCACATCCTGTTCACTCATTCTCCCTCCAGAGTACAGCACTTCTGACTACCCTCACGGTTAGTACTTAATGTACTTAATAAACCTACCACACCCAATCAAACACCTGCAAGGTGTAATGGCTAATTGGGCATTTATGAGTTGCATCATCATCATCATCATGCTTCGAGTTTTCAAAATATCGGCCGATATATTGGGTTTTTTTTTTAAATCACCAAATATCTTTACATACCAGTCTTTATGAAGTCCTGTATCGGCCAAGCTCCACTCACAGCAGTCCACAGAATTTGTCAGATAATAACAATACAGATACTCCAGATGTGGTAGAAACTGTTGTTATGCTGTACAGTTGGGCATTTAAAATTTGCAGCCAGCCTTAATGTGGACACTAAAGGACCTGCAGTTTCTTGCACTTCCACATTTTCAACACCAGAGGTCGACTTCGCTGCTACTCATGGAAAGGCTGTGACAGCGCCCCCACTGGCCAAAATGACCAAGCAATGTGTTTTGCATTTTCTGGCCTATAATCTCCAGTAGATTAAATCACAGTTAGGTTCTGAGATAACCTTAAACTCTTATCTAACTCTGTTTACTTTTTTTGCCTCTGTGTGTTCCAGAGCCCCCACCTAGTTATGAGGAAAGCTGCAGTAGTGCCGACTCCAGTTTCAACAGTAGACAGTAGAGAAGAAACAGGTGGATGAAGAATTGTGACCACTCCCACCTACACCTGTTTGCACTCGCCTCAAAACGAATCCAGAGACAAGCTGGATGAAAAGAGGATGGATGCTTCAAACTCCCCAAAGATTGATTCTTTGTCCTGCAATGAGTTTTTAAAAAAGGGATCATTTCTTATAATGAATATAATAATTAAAATTTTTCCTCATGTCCCAGCAGATAATGTCAGGTGAACATCACTGTGCCTAAAAAAAAAAGAAAAGAAGTATTTCACATTGTTATACAGCATTTAGAATAATCAGTCGTTGGACACGTCTGTTGTTTTTATTTCCAACATGTTGTTGCATCTGTGATGCCTTGAAACTAATGCTGGTCACCGAAGACTTGAGACAGATGAAAGCTTACAGTCTGGCCTTTTTGTGTTGGTGGTAGGGGGTCCAGACATGCGCTTGTTAGTGTGGTTCGCTGTTGTTTGTACACGTCTCACCTGTCCTCGTCATCGTGCAGGCAGAGCTGCCTCCATCATGGGTATAAAGAGAGGAATACACAGTCACAGGTGATGCCTGTGATAACAGCTCCTTTTCATAGCAAAATCTTTTTTTTAAAATGCCCATAATGGTTATAAAGAGAAGTGGGTCCTTAGGGAAACCACTCAGCTGATTAACTGATTAAAATAATTAAAGGAACAAATTCAGTTCATTCAGTAGTTTTCCTCTGGTCTGTTGTGCTGTTTGTTTCTTTTTTAAAATCTAGATCATCTTGAGTTAATCGATTTCAGATATCCTTGTTATGGAGCTAGATGGAATTTTGAAAATAATACATTTCAATAGGTCATCAGCAATCATGAGCCAGTTTCTCAAAAAAAAAAAAAAAATCATAAACCTTTTATTCTACTGCCATCATTCCTCTGTCAACGTTTGCCAACCATATCCTTCTGCAGAAGTAGGCATCCAACAACAAATGACAAGAGGCTGACAATGTAATCATTAAAAGCCTCCACAACAGCTGAGCTGCTTCTTTTCTTTGGCAGTTGTTGATAATGGAAATAAAGTAGTTCCTAAATGAAACTGCTTATGACAAAATCAGGGTATTTTGTTGCATTACCAGGTCATGATGTAGCTATTCCTTATGTTTTGGGCTTTTATGGGCTGTTTGGTCCATGTACAACTGTAGAGAGAGCTTGGTTTGCACTGCTGGCAGTAATTCAGATGTGTTCTCGATGGGTTTTGGCTGCCCTTCTTCACAGATTCTGTTCATAACCTTTATTAATTTATAAATCCATCCAAGTGGTGGAGGGTTTCTAGTTTGGTGACCTCTGGCTCACAGTGAGGCACTTTGCATCAGGACTGAGGACATGGTTCTCAGTCGGAAAAGGGTACAGTGTGCACTCTGGGTCGGGGAGGGGTTTAAGTGTCCCGGGTGTTGAACTGACAATTGAGGGAAAGGGGAGCGGGTGATTGATAGACAGATGTGTGTGGTACGGGCTGTACCAGTCTGTTTTAAGGAAGAGAGATCTGAGCATAAAAATGAAGTCGTCAATTTACCAGTTAATCTACATTCTCCCCCTCGCCTGTGGTCATGAGCTGTGGGTAGTAAACCAAAGAATGAGATAACAGATATTTGAAAGGTGTCTGGGATGAGGAGCTCACATCGCAAAGAGTCAGTCGAGGTAGTTCTGGCTTTTTTTTTTTCTTTTTCTTTTTCTTTTTACAATGTCCTACTGGAAAGATGCCCCCATGGTGGAACCTGAACACGCTGGAGAGATTGCATTGCTCAGCTGGTTGGGAACACAATGAAGAACCCAATGACAGGCAAGTGTGGGTGTCTCTGGGTAACCTGAACTCAGATGAGCTTCAGAAAAAGCATGCATGGATATTTTCCTTTGTTTGTTTTTTTTTTTCTTTTTGTGTGTGTCTTTTAGCTCCAAAGGTGCCGTGGCATTCAGTTCCACTATATCCAAGAGTAGGCAGACAGCTGCAGAGCTGATATGTTGGAAACTGGGAAACTCACACCAAATCAATATCGATGGATAAACAGCACTACAGACCAGAGGAAAATTAAATGCAAATTAGATTTTAAGAGGAAAAGTTCTTTTAATCAAAAGCGCTTCCAATGCAGTCAAACTATCGTATTATTTATTATATGTTTTATTTCATTACTTCTCCCTTGCATTGGCTCCTTAAGATATTTTTCTTGCCTTACCACTTTTGTATTCAGAGGGCAGCCTTATTTTCCCTGTGGCTGGTTATGAGGACTGCAGTACCGAAAGTCGTTGTCTGCCCCCTTGTGGGTAATACCGGTACAGGCTTTATCTCTTTTGAGCCTGCTCTTGAAACTGGAGACTAATATGACCGGCCACGTTAACTGACCCACCTAACTTAGTCCTTGTTTCTGTCATTCACCAGCTGAGGTCTGCTCTAAAAATGTATTTCTTTCTTTTCTGTTGAGAAGAACTTATAAACTGAGGTTGAAGATGCATGTGGTTTGCATCATGATGATTTATTTTATTCTTCCCCTCTTTGTTGCCTTAAATTTCTTCTGGTGATTTGAGTGTTTCAGTCAGTGCAGATGGTGACACACATCTGAACAGCTCAGCACTTCATTTACTCTGTGCGTGTGTGTGTGTGTGTGTGTGTGAGTGAGAGAGAGAGAGAAAGTAAAATGCAGTTTAACCTCAATCACACTTGAGTTCGAGCCGATTTCTGATCCAACATCTGTAAAAGTGGAGATATTTTCCTTTTTTGTCCATTTCTGCTTGTGGTCAGCAGTGGGTTTTAACTCTATTGTATTTTGTGTTGTTGTACCATAATATGATCTCAGCAGTGCACAAATGTCTGCTATTTTCTGTTGTATGTATAGATATTTGTTCACCAAACCTTTTGTTTTGCACGTATAAAAACTCTTTTCTCATTTCATTCATAACAGCAAAATAGACTTCAGTGCTGCAGTTCCACGTAGTTGCATACATTTGTCATATTGTGTCATATATTGATGACAAAAAAAAATTCAGCCACATCCTCCAGGCATAGTAATGCCTAATGCCCCTGAAAATCTGAAGCACAACATCTGCACTGAATGTTTGTGTGACTCTTCGTGTGTTTTCGTCTTATCTTGCCACTCCGCTTCAAATCACTGCACGAGTTTCTGATAGCAGAAATCTTGTGGCTCTGCATTATTGTGAAAGCATGCCTTAAACAATCTGGATACCCTTCAACATTTATATCAGCCTGTGGTGGACTACCTTCTTCTTCTCTATGAGGACATCAGGACATGCTCCTCCTACTTTGTCTCCGGCGGACTGTGCAAAGTGCATTTGATGTACACAGATGTAGCTTTCAAAAACAGTAAGACACTGGACTTTTTAGACCTGCTGAACTCTGTTTTTAACTCTTTGTTTTAGAAAAAAAAAACTTGTGCAATTCCTTCTTTCTGAAGTCATTTCACGCTGCCTTTACCAGCCCTCATTCTGTTCAAATCCTCTTCACCAAAAGGTACTATAGCTTTATGAAACCCCTCATATTATGTTATCTTTTCATCCCCCTCCCCTCACATATTGATGAGTGGTGTCCAGTTTTGTATTTTTCTACTATATGAGCTGTTTACAGGTGCAGTGTGGATATACTAATAGTTGCACCTCAACCATTACGTGTACAGTTTCAGCTTACAGTGCAGAATCAAAGCTGTACTGCATAGAATGACAATAAAGTTATATGACATGTCTTTTGATCTTTATTTCTGCCTAGTGCGTTACTTTATGGCAAACATTTTCATTTGTTCTCGTGTAGAACAGATGAAGCTATGCAGATGACTCATCTGGAGCCATTTGTAGCTACAATAAACTTAAAAGTAGGTTTGGTAAGGGGTAGCTTTAGCAAAGCACTACATCCACTCACATTTCTGTGAAAAAAAACAAAAACAAAACAGTTTGATTGATTGATTGATTGATTGATTGATTGATTGATTGATTGATATACCTTTATTAGTCCCACAAGGGGGAAAGTTTTCTGCTGTATAAAAAAAATAGACTGTTTATTGTTACACCTGAACGTTTTGCCAGACTTTCTTATGTTGTGGCAGGGGTTTCAAAACACAAGGTATGGGTCTAGAAACGGCCTGGCAAAGACTGCAATCTGGTCCAGTGTATAATTTTAAAAAATGTGAAGAAGGGCATAAATTTCTCAATTTTAATAGTGTTTTCACATGATTTAACAGCTTTGGCTACTAATAAACACCTCCCCCACTGCCATTCATACTAAAGTAAATAAATAATAGATAAACATTGCAATGACAGAGAAGTCCCTGTTTTTTCCATAATCCGCTACAGAAATGTATTTTCTTTTACAATGGGCTCAAGTAAAAAAAAAAAAAAAAGGCATTTTCTGTGGACAAAATATTTCTGCTTTATAATTACAGGACACTATGCAATGAGCTACCAGAATTTATTTTTTCTTTTTGTTTCCTTATCAGGTAGAAGAAGACATTGCTTTTACATTTGTAGTTCTTTTTCTTATATCTCAGGTATTACATGTGTAGTTAATCTTCTTTCCACTGATAGAAGGGGGGGTTCCCTGGTCCGACCTACTTGTATGCGGCCCATGATGTAAACTCAGTTTGAAAACCCCGTGTTATATATGAATAATGTTTTCATCATTGAGAAAAACAGGATAGTAGCACAGGTCTGCTATTCCATCCATCCACATCCACACACACACACACACACACACACACACACACACACACACACACACACCTTTTATTTATACAGGTGGTCCCATTGAGACCCAATGTCTAATTGCAAGAGAGAACTGTTCCAGACAAACATGTATACATCAACAGTACGGGTTCATGCTGAGGAAAAGAACTGCAGATGTGATCCACTCTCTTGGTGGATTCTAGAGGAAGACTATGCTGGGGTGCCAAGAGAGGAAGTGTGGGACTGCATGAGGAAGTCAAGAATGGCAGAGAAGTGTATGAGGGTGATGGTAGAGCAGGGGTGGGCAACTCCAGGGCTCGAGTGCCGATGTTCTGCAGGTTTTAGATGTGTCCTTGATACAACACAGCTGATTCAAATGGCTATTACCTCCTCAACACGTCTTGGAAGTACTCCAGATGCCCGGTAATGATCTCATTTGATTTAGGTGTATTGACCCAGGGTGAGATCTAAAACCTGCAGGACACCGGCACTCGAGGCCTGGAGTTGCCTACCCCTGGTCTAGAGATACTTCATGGACATTTCCTATGCTGGCATGCCCTCACCTGGAACAGCAGTGCATGTTATGGAAACACTGAAGCAGTTAATCAGGTAACTGCAATTTTAACCCTCTATAAAGCCGGTTGTGGCCGCAGGGAATTGCAATTAACGCCTCTGAGCTGCAAGAATTGTGTGAGCTGCTTCCGTCTGTCACATGACCACAGAGTTCTGACCAATGAAGTTCTGACTTGCGCATGCATAATATGGGGTGACCATATTTTGATTTCCAAAAAAGAGGGCACTTGGCTCAGTCATGAAGAACTTTAATAATGCTGTTTGCTTAAAGGAAAATTGTAACATATTTAAACGATACCTTCTCTGTGCGTTAATGAATAGTGAAATAAAAAATGTCAACAAGTGGAAAAAAAGAGGACATTTGGTCACCCTAGCATAATACATATTCATTAAACGCTTTAAAAGCTTCAATTTCTGCTCAGTTAGCGGTCTTATTTCACTCGTTTTTAAACTCAAATATTTGGGGTTGTAGCCGCCCTCTTTAATCTGAAGGGTAACGTTTGTTTTTCCGGGACTCTCTATTTCGACTGCGCAGTCGCACTCAGGATGTTTGCCTTCGTCCTGCATGTTGAAAAACTACATTAACCGTCAACCTTGGTTTGTTAGGCGAAGTCACGGGGTACCACAGGCTACATACATAGCGTCTTTGGGCTGAGTAGGTGGGACGCTGGCTGTTTCTGTTGAGGGATATTTGAGAAATGCACGCCGACTATGTGGAAATGGCTCGTGCTTGAATGTCCGGACCGAGACTCATCTGTGATGGAAGCTGCACTCAATAACCGCTGAAAGTGTGGTATCAACGTTAGCTCAGCAAGCTCGTCAGGATGCGAGTAAGTTCTCTTTGTGTGTGTTTGTTTTGTCAGTCAGCCGTCTAGCATACGCCATATATGCTACTTTAATAAGCTGTTTTGCATTTGGGACGTTTCTTTGCTGGTTAAATTTGTGGCATTGACTCACTCAGTGTGAGGAAAACATGTCATGCACACTTCGGGGAACCCAGGGATTTGGTGTAAGCAGTACTTACTGGTGTCTGACACACTGCATCTAATAAACCCAGTCAGAAAAATATGAAATAATCTGCTGTGAAACTACTACTACAAACTGCTACCGTCTGACCTGGTGTAAGTCTGGGAGATAACACATCTTAGTTTTTCAAAGATGAGTTAACTGTACTTTGAGTCATGTTTATAGTTGCCAAGCTAACGAGAATGGACGCTTACTGAGACCTTTATTTCTTTTTAAGAGTCTAGTACAAAACCACTAAAAACAACAGCGTCAGTGTTATGTAACCATATGATTAACTTTATACCTTGTTGACAGTGCCATCCAAAGCTGGACATTATGTTACCTGTGCTGTTTTCTGTTTAAAGTGTCGATTTCTGAGAATACATGAATTCAGGTCAGATCAGTTTAGGTATGGAAATTGCAAATGTCTGAATTCATGTGTAGGTGCTGCTGCTTTATGCACTTGGAATTCAAAATAAGCTCAATCATTGCTTTAGGGTCTTTAGTGCATTTATGCCACTAAAACCTGAGTGACTTTTTTTTTTTAAACTATACATCCCAACTAAAACGTGTAGTTTCACTGCAGTTGTGATATTTTTACCCTAAATAACCTTTAAATGAAAGTTATCGGTTAAACCTAAATACTGCAAGCACATTTTGAGACTCGGAAATTGTTCTGTATTCATATAAAAGTGCAGAATACAGTAATTTTGAGTGCTTGTAGTAGCAGCACTAGTTACACCGTTTTCAGTCCCAACTGTCACCTTGAAAGCAAACACCTGGTTTTTCCAGTGTATTTGAAAGATAAGCTCACAGTGCTTTCCGAGTCTAGCCCCCAGTTGGATTGTTGACTCAAGCTGTCTGTATTTGATTTTTTTCCTTTGTTCTTTCATTGTGTCAAATACTTCGGCTTTTTTATCACCCATGCTGTCCTGTGCCATTTTAACTGGAAACTTTGCCCACCATGTCTCTGTTTCACATTAAAAGAAGTGATAAAGACTTTAAAACTGATATAAATTTATTGTTTCTCACTGTGCAGCAAAGTCAGCTCTTTCTAGCTCTTACATTTTTGCCTTTAAAATAATAACTACATTTATCACAAATTGGATGCTGCTTTTGTAGGTTTGTTCATAATTTATATGGGGTACAGTTCACTCAGTATGGTAATTGCTGAGATTTGAGCTAAAGGTGAGCTCACTAAAAAGATAACGGGGGAGCTGATCAGACAGGTTTTAAACAAACCACGTTTGGTTAGGGTTTGAGAATGAAGGTGAATTCTGAAGTTAAAACCCAAACTAAATAATTTTAACATTCATGTAAATGTACAGACTGACTTCATAGTTCAGTTTTGGCTCAGATTGTACACTGCTTCTCTGTGGAACTGCGTTTTACCTCCAAAAGTCCTTAATTTGATAAAACATAAAGGAAGTGAAACTTGGATAGGAAGGTAAGTGGTTCTTGGGTTAGCTTGAGCCTTGTGGGTGTTTGAGACCTTTCGGTGTGGAGGGAGGTTACTTCCCACAGTTTGGTAGGTATTTGACAGCCTGACTAGGGTGTCAGCGATGGATGGGTGGAACTCTGCTGGTTCTAGTTGTTGTGATAGATGACTAGCATGTTGAGTAAAATGTTATAAATCACAATAATAAAGTCCAAACCTTTTGTAGATTAAGAGCCAATATAGGATTATCCTTTGACTGCTTTACTTGGTTTTCTATAGCGAAGTAGTTGTATATGGTATAAGAAGTGTCAACTTGGGTCTTTTCTTAGGCCTCCATTGTACCTGTCGCATTAGTCACTTAATCGAGAGGTAAACGACCGGCACCAGAGGATATGACATGACTTTTGTCGTATAGAAAA
The DNA here is from genome assembly GCF_001858045.2 of Oreochromis niloticus. Lineage (NCBI taxonomy): Eukaryota > Metazoa > Chordata > Actinopteri > Cichliformes > Cichlidae > Oreochromis > Oreochromis niloticus. Next base: position 30,393,013 of record NC_031972.2, read on the forward strand.
GTAAGCATAATGGCCCCAGAGGAGAACAGTAAGCATAATGGCCCCGTTACATCATGTGATTGCCCAAATATCTAAACCTCCAGGATGCCTGCCGTGGTTTGTCTTTTTCTTTGCGAATGTCACAACTAGACAGGAATGTACATGATGGAGTTAATTAGCTTTGATCATCTAGTCAGTTCAGTTTTAGTTATACATTGCCACTGCACAACAAGGGTAATCTCAAAGAGCTTTTATTTTAACGACAATTTTTGTGAGCGGGAACCCTGATGAGCAAGCGCTTGGTGATGGTGGGGAGGACAAGCCTCCTTTGTAACAAGAAGGAACCATCAGCAGAACAAGACTCAAGGAAGGAAAGCCATTATTCCCATCATTACTCCAGGAAAGAGAAGAGGAAAAAGTAGAAAATAAAATCCTTCCCTCTGTGATTTGTCTTGTACTTCATATTGTGCTTTCTCCCTTGTTAGGTCCATATTCTAACAAGGGGTCATTACATTCGTCCATCAAGTTGTTTTGGGAAGAACTTTGAGGATGTTTGATTATCAGCACTGCACTTCTGAACTTGGTCATCCGGCCTGACTGTATAGTTGAAATTTTAGAAGTCCAGAAAATAAGGAGGATTAAGGCATCAATTGTTTTTACGTCACAGCCAGTGGCCACAATACCAAACAAAATAACTCTGTTTACTGTTGGACAGATGGACCTTTGTTCTTAAGCTTATTGATTTGGCCTCCGGATAAACTGGATAATCCTCGCTCCGATAACCTTTTGTACTGCATTGTCTTTGCTGAGAGTAGTTCCAAGATGACCAGACTCATCTGCATAGTTAACATGACTTTAGGCTTAAATGCGCTGTTTTCTGTTGGGCATCAGTTTTCTATTACAGTTGGTTATACTTTACGCAAGATCACCAGCAAAGTCTAAAACTGGCTTCAGTGGATGGCTCAGATCGGTTCTTGTTTTCCACCTTTTAGAGAACCTTTCAGGTAGTTTCCCATTGACAATGGTGCCGCTTTCGTAATGACATTGTGAAGTGTTTATGATCCCACATTGGTATCTGTTTGTGTAGGTCTTCGAATACGCAGAGGATACGAAAATGTACTTGTGTGCAGTCCTCCAAAAAGCTGTATGTAGGTTGATTGTTCATTGGTTAGCTTAGGCAGAAAAGGGAGACTGTTGACAAAGAAAGAGGGCACAAATAATAACTGCAGTAGATTTTATTTTATTTTTTTTAATTGCTTTAAACGCTCAGTGACCCATAACTACAAATGTAGATGACTAACTACAAAGCTTTGTGTAATTCTACAGACAACTAATGTACAGCTATGCTGAGCACCTCAGTGTGACCATATTTGGAAAGGCTTTCGTGGTCTTCCTCTCAATAGTTGAAGGCTTCCCTAAAGTTGAGTGAGGTACTCCATTCAGTGCTTTGCTTGATAATCAAAATTCATAAAAATGTTTATGAGGAAGATGAAGCAAAAAGAGGGAGAGAGGCAGAAAGAGAAAGATATGGAGTCATGGAGAAAGAAGCCAAACGGTGGTTTGGGGGCATGAGGGGCCGAAGCTGCTCCCAGATTTTTTTGATAGAAATCTCGTACGTCTTAAGTTTGTCATTGGAGGATTTCAGAGTGCCCTGAGATAAAGTGATAAACCATGGTCCAAGACCATCTAAGGCGAGAATTTTTAGGTCAGTGTGTATGACACTGGAAGCTAGTGTAGCTCTGTTAAATCTGGAACTTTATTCTTATTTGAATAAAAAAGATTATAATCAGTCTTTTTAGAAAGTCCAGCAAAAAAAGCATTGTGGTAATCCTGACCTTTTGAGACTAAAATAACTAGCATTTAAAATAACTTGTGTTTGGTTTTTGGGACGAAGTAGAACAACTTCCATTCTGTCTTTTTTTTTTTTTTTTATAAAGTGCACAACCATTTGTTAACTTTCGGTATATAAGAGTCTTTGGTTCTATACCTGATAAGGCTGCAAAGTGATTGATTTTTTTTTTTCTGTGTAAATGTTTTTGTTTTTGTTTTTTTTCATTATTATTATTGATTTTTTTTTTTTCAGTGTGTCTTTCTCCTGAATCCTGCCTACTTCTTTCTCAAGTTGGACTAGCAGATCTCAGTTAGGCAACAGCCTAACTGAGATCTGCTAGTTTGCAGCTGGTGAGAGGCAGTCATGCCAAGACAGGTGGTGAATTATCGGGGATGGAGCTGGGCTGCTGAGCAAGCAAGAGCCACAGACGGTGCATTCCTCTGTCAGCCCATATCGACAGCAGCAAGGCTGAACAAAGTGTGCCTTTGTGGGGCAGTATGTCCTCTAATTGTTAGAGAAAATCATGTCTATATACAGTATATTTGTGCAAAGTAGTATAAATTAAATTCTTTGTTTTTGACTCGGTACTCAAAATATTTTTGGTTACTATTGTACAGACTGTTCTTGGAACATTGGACAACACTCCATTCAGTAGTAATGTTGGCCCTAAACTCCACTTTACCAGTGAGCAACACCTAACACCCTTCTCATTTTTCTTTAGATGACTTTTGGGGTGTCAAGCAGTGTGACGCTGCTGTTCGACTTCTGGGATGTGCACACCCCTGCAGGTAAGCTGCACAGTATTAAAAAGTCTTGCGAAAAAGCCTTAGAACCAGTTCTTGTGGATTAGAAATTGTGTGGTGCAATTCATATACTTATTTCTGATGACGGTGAAGTGTTTCTGTAATATTGTTTACATCACTATACAAACTCGATCTACCATGTTCATGAACTGAAGCTTGAATAAACCTGTTCAAACTTGTTTTTAACAGGTTTGTTTGCTTGAGAGGTGAAACTATGGAAGTTTTTGCATCTTTTTATTAAGTGTTTCTTTTTTCTTTTCTTTTTTTTTTTTTTTTTTTAAACTTGTAGCAGGAACCAAAAATGTATTAATTGAAGTTGGTCTTTTAACAGTTTTGAAATGCTGTGCACCAACCCCTTTCTTCATTTGTCAGCCTTGAAGTGGATCTGGATTGGATTTAATTACATTAAGGAGGTTTAAGGGGTTAGAATTAGTTCTTAAAGTGAAAAATAAATTTTTAATACTAAAATATTACGGTAGTAGAGGAGTTGCCAGAACAGATACCCCCCATGTATCCCAGGGGAAGAAGGGGAAACGTTGTCAAGCTATATGTAGAGAAAATGTATTGTTTTCTCAATGCTTCCAGTCCTCTGTCTTTCATGAACCTGCTTTTGGCTGGAGCTTCACATTAAGTGAACAGATGTTGGTGTCAAAGTAGCAAAAATAATGATGTACTGCATAAAAGTACTTTTTAATAGTGACTTTTTTTGTGAGTTAACATTTTGTATTTTTGTACCTACAGGGATGGTGGTGTCAGTGCTGGTGGTCTTGCTTCTGACTGTCTTTTACGAGGTGCTTAAAGTATGGAGATTGTGGCTGGGGAATCCCTCCAAGCTGACCCAGCCTCAGTCTCCATATGACGCCCCACCATCTTCCCGCTGCGACAGCATCTCTGTCCTGGACTGCAGCCCCTCTGAATCCTCACTGACCCCTATAGCATCAGTCGTTACACCTCAAAGTACCAGGAACAGGTAAGCAAACATAGTCATTTCTAGTAACTTTTTTATCATGGATCGTACTGTGAAATGCAAATCACTGATTAAAATAAAGACATGCATCTATTTGAACTGTATGGTAGTAACCTCCATAGCATGGTGACGCTCTTTTTTTTTTTTTTGTTGGTGTATCCTAGATTGCAACTATTATTATTTTTAGGCAGTGTTAAACAAAAGTCTGTGGCAAACTGACACCATTACATACTGGCAGACTGAATCTCGAGACCTGAATGATGTATTTGACTTATTAGTTTATTTATAAATAGCCCTCTCCCTCTTCTTTTCATCAGCTGGTTGTTGCACATCATACAGACGGTCCTCCACATGCTGCAGGTGTCTCTGGCCTACATGCTGATGCTGTGCGTCATGTCCTATAACACCTGGATATTCCTCGGGGTCATTGCAGGGTCGGTCCTCGGTTATTTTATCTCATTTCCTCTCTTAGGTCGGATGTGATGACACAGACATTTAATATAGTGAAATAAAGTAAAAGCTTTACTTTTTACCACCCGAGGATCTCTGAGGATGGAAAAATTGGTGGAGAATGAGCTACGTGACACTAAACTTTGCCTAAACCTCATCTGGATATAGAAACTGAAAATGATTTTAAGCTTCCAGAAAACAGGAAATGCTACATTTTAACATTTGTCCCTAATTAACAAATAACTAATTTCTGGTACATAATGTTAGGAAAATACTCAGTTTTTCAGTCTATTAGTTTTACTTCACTTTTAAGTCAGCAGACTATGTGAGTAATACCTGTGGAAAAATCTTTTCTTTTTTTTTTTAATCTCCAGAAGTAATAGTTGTTCAATTCTGCTTTTTTTTTTCTTTTTCTTTTTTTTTTTAATTGTCTTGAAAATCTAAACAATTGATTTAGAAAGAAGAAGTGCACTGGAGTCACCCAGAGCATGATAACACAAAACCCAGAGATGGGAAGTCTGCACAGCTTGTGGTGTGTTAGGATGCTATGTTGTTGTTGTTTGGTTTTTGGTTTTTTTGACAGGGTTTATTCATACTGCACCAATTAGTTTTATTTTTGTATTTGCTGTCAAATGATTCAAGATGGAACCTGATATTTGATTCCCGTGTTTTGGACTAAAATCTTACAGCTAAATCAGACATTTACAGTCACGAGTCATGAGGCAGTATTGCATTGCGCTATAGTCCGTATGAGGAACTGATACATGTGATTCTCGCTTGTAAAACCTTGTGAAAGGTCATCTTGGTTTGTTATTATTCATGGTCATGTGGTTCTGTAGCAATTGTTTAACCACAATCAGAAAAGCAAAGTGCCTTGAAGCTGACAGTTGAGACATGTTTCAGATGTTCCTATCTTTTGGTAATATTTTTTTAAAGACATTTTTTTTTTTCTTTAACTGATTTTAGAAAATCACTGACACTAAAGGCTTATACAGATTTGTCCAACTGCTTTATTTACTGTTGCATATCAATAAGATTTTTTCTGGTGATGGCTTCTTTTTTTCTGTCTTTGAAAAAAAAGAATAAAGAGAAAAAGAATGAAGCCGATAAAGTGTTTTGTGCTTTGTTTGTTTTTTATTCATCCATTTCGATACATATTTTAAGTAAACATAAGTACAACAAACAGGAATAAAAACTGTTTACACCTGAATGTTATAATCCACACAGGTTTTATAATAAATAAAAACAAGGTAGCCCTCCATTGGAAATAATGAATCTGGGTCCTGACTAGATAAAATGGTTACATTAATATTAAATTAACTGCTCAGAATTTAATGGTAAAATACGACTTGGTCAGTTTCTTACACCCAGAAAAGGGCTAAATATGGACATTCTGTATTACATGCACTATCAACCCAATGTTTCATCTTTTCTTGCCATAGTTAAAGACCCATTTTTCTAATTGCTTTTGCCTCCTTCTGCCCTGTTTTCCCTTTTTTCAAAGGGAATCGATGGTCTAAGGACAGAAAGTGTTGTCTTTTCGAAAAGTAATGACAATGTGTAAGTTCTGTTGTGCTTATGAATTAAAAAAAAAAAAATGTTATTGAGTGTTAAAATGTAAATCGCACGCAGGTCTAACCTTGAGTCTTTCAGTTAGTACATAGCAGGTCTGATCAAGGCAAAAGCATTAAATTCAACAACAAGCATACTGTTGCGCACATACAGAACTTCAATTTTCCCCCGTTAGTACCAAATTAACAAGTTCTTTTCATGAAACCACTCATAGAAACTAAAAACAAATTATAACCCCCTAAAATAAACGGTTATCTGTAGGGTTGCCAAACAGACTGGAATTAAAACCTATTATCTGCGGTCACATAAAACACAAGCTAAATTTACAGCTTGAGATCACTACAGCAGTGTGTCTGTTAGATGGATGATTTTAAATAAAAGATGTAATATTTGATGCAAGTGATATAATCTATCGATCACTAGAAGCCAAGATTAAAGGTTTTCCTTCTAATAATCAAGCGGGCTTCCTCCAGAGCTGTTGATGGTTCTTCAAGAAACTTCAAGAAGCTTTATTTTTTAAATGTGTTAAAAAAAACCTTTGTTTTAAAGTTACTGTAGATGTATTTACCATTCCCTGCCTATTTGTACTGAAATGCATTGAAACATAAAGGCCATAAAGTAAACAAATTGCACGCTTGTAAAGTAACATTTTACAAAAAAAATGGATAAATACAGTTCAGGATGAAGAAGAAAGTATTGCTGTAGCACCCCCTGCTGACCAGATAGAGGCTAAGAACATTAGGCAAGGCTCCGATTACCTGCAGTAAAGTGTAAGTTGTACTTACAAGAGCATTTAATGTTACAGATATTCAAATTATTTCCTGCTATTAAAAAAAAACTTTTTATAATTTACCACTGTAATGGACACAGCCTTGGACATGGAGGGTTTATAGAAATTGGATATGACTTTACTGACACATGCAAAATATATAGAAAGACTACACTCACCAATCACCAAATCTACATGTCAAAAAACTGGAGGACTGGGTTCTGGACTGTGCAATATCAACAGCAACAAAGGAAAGGCATATTTAACCCCTTAAATACAATCCATATTCATTCAGCTTCTCAATATTTATGCAATCCGCCATTCGTCTGCAGGTTTCTCCAGTTTATTCGGAGGAATGTCTTCTTATGATAAAACAACCTCCACTTCTATGGGGTCGACGATCTTTTCCTCTCCATTCAGACCATTTGTGACTGGTCCCTCGCTGGTGGGTGACTGGAAGCCGCTGTCCTCACGTGAGCTGGAGTCTGTAACCAGTGGTGGGGAGGACTCATTATCTGATTCGGCTGCAGAGATCTCGGTAATCTGTTCACTTTCATCTTCCTGCACTGCTATCTCTAGCTTCTCGATGGCGTTCTGGATGGCTGCTTCGTCCTTATCGACTTCCTGCTTCTTGCTCGCTGCCAGCTGCTGGAGGATTGCCTGTGGGGACGTCTTCTCTTGCAGAGACCCCTTTGGAACCGTCTCCACCACAGTGGTGACGTGAGTCACGTCCTCCTTGACCCCATCCTCCACGGTGATGCTGCCAGTGGTCGCCTCTGTTTTGTTGGTGATTTCACTCTGCTCCACCTTGGACACTGGCACCACCACCTCAACCACCGGATTTATCAAGTCCCTGATTTCATTCACGCTATCAGGAGACTTGGGGCCGAGGTCCTCCTCTTTTCCCAACTGGTCCTCCTCATTCTCCAACTGGTCCTCCTCTTTGCTCAGAAACATCTCAGCATCCTCCTCGGGGATCAGCTCCACCCCTGGGACCTCCAGGCAGGACTCATAGGGCAGAGGCACCCCGTCAGGCTGTATCATTGACACCACCTGCTTGCGTCTTCTCCCAAAAACCCTTCCTTCATCTGCACTGCTGACAGGGCCCTCCGGCTCATCACCGCCAAATTTGGTGGCCCAGTCCACCTGGGGGTTTTCCCCAAGCAGGTGCAGGTTGGGGTCGCTGTTGGTCAGAATGATGCTGTCCCTGTAGAGGTTATGTCTCCTCTGCACAGCTGCCTCCTTTACAGCTGGACACAGGGGAAAAAAGGTAAGGCATGTTATTACTGCAGCTATCCATTGACGCCATCATCATGAAAACTGTTTCTAAATCTTGATCCTGGCCCTTACCCATCATTATGTCTTTGGAGACAGACTGCAGCACCACTTCCTCAAACATATTTTCTATCAACAGAAAACGCGAGAAGTCCTCAAAGATTAGCTCCTTGAAACGAGGCAGCTCCTAAGGAAACAGGATTCAAATAAGATCAGGATGTTTATAGCACCAATCCTTTTAGTTGGTCAGCAGGTGAGGCTGAAATCATAACTCTCAAAAATGCTTTTTAAATGCATCCTCAACTCTTTTTTCCTCATAAAGACGGCATTTAACGTGCTCCCTGTACCCTTAATGATGAGTCAGTATTTTATCAGTAAAGACATCTTTTGATGACCATTACAGCAGTTTTTGGGATTCTCCAAAGGTTTGCAGAAGACGAGATCCCCCTCACTAAGTTCTGATAGATAGACAGTCATTTTGTTCTCTGGGCAAGGCTGAAATATGACTGAAAACTGCTCAGTTCACAAAAAAGCTTCAAGCGTTACTCATGGCAAAAATTCCTTTTAGAAACACATCTGCCTACTGAGCAGCCATTTAACTACGCTACCTCTTTTTCCGATGTGATTCAGTGATTGTCGCTAGTTCAAAACCTGTTCTTTAAGTGATTTATGAGAACTAGTCTTCTAGTTTGGAAACTGAATGCTATTGTGAGACAAAAATCAGGACGGATTAATCACTGAATTTCTTTTGGTAGTCATGGGACTGGTTCTAGATTAGACACAAGCATCATATTGATGAAGTCAATAGGATCGGGTAACAGGATGACAACAGGTTTTTTTTTTTTTTTTTTTTTCCTATGAGCCTATATTTATGCACTTGCAAAAACTGTTTGTTTTGCCTTTTTTCCTCAAATGTACATTTGCTGCTTTGGTGATTCAAATTTTCTACTTTTGCAACCCACTCATATATTGTATGCCGCTTGTGTTTTCTTATTTACAGTTTTTATCCTATAAATCCCATAAATTATATGTAAGCAAGGAAAAGTTTGTAAGACCGTTCATTCACTTTTATTTCAAGTGTTACTCACGGGTGAGCAGGATGGCGCGAGCTGCTGCAGCATGTAGGGGATGATGATCTGCAGCAGAGCCTCCCTGAAGAACTTCTTGCGCACCGAGCTGCTGTCATAGTCATATTTCTGACAGGAAAAACCAGAAACACAAACATAGCTTAAGGACATGAATTACCTTTAGCGATTCAGACCTTTCAACACTTAATTCTGTGCTGCTGTAAAATCCACTCCTCTTTAATTAATTAAGAGTTAATTTGAACTTTGATTGAGTCAAACATCATTAACACAAACAGGTTTTTCCTGGAATATCTAATCTGAAAACTGTGAGCAGCATAAGAATAATTTTAAAAAATATATGTTTATTTGACCGTCTCCTCTTTTGATCTTTCCATGTGTTTGTTTTACCTTGAGAACTCTGTCCTGGCATCTCTGGGTGATCTTGCACATGTCACTGTCTCCCTGGGCCTCTAAGGACTGGTTAAGCAGCTGTTCAAATGTGTACACTGCATTGTCCATTTGCTGTCAAAATGAAATCATTATAAAAAGGTTAGGTGTGCCATAGCTCAGATTCAAATTGCATATTCTTTTTTTGGCCAGCAGGTGGCAGTAGACAATTCAGCAGAGGTAGTGTGAATGCTGCTGTATTATAGCTTACTTATAGCAGGGAGTGTTGTCAGAGATCCTGACAGGATTGTAATAATGGATTGCATTTATATAGCGCTTTTCTAGGCACCCAAAGCGCTTTACAATTCCACTATTCTCATTCACTCTCACAGTCACACACTGGTGGAGGCAAGCTACAGTTGTAGCCACAGCTGCCCTGGGGCAGACTGACAGTGTCTTGCCCAAGGACACAACGACCAGGACAGAGAGAGCAGGGGGATCGAACCGGCAACCTTCCGGTTACAAGATGAGCTTCCCAATCCCCTGAGCCACGGTCACCCCTGTGGTCGGATTGTGTGATTGAAACTAATATTTCCCATCATATTACAGAGGAGGGTTGTTGCATCTTACCTCCCTCATAAGGATCTGAGCCCTACTGATGAACACAGATGGACTGGAGACGTCGAACCTCTGCTGCAGTCCTTCCAGGTTGAGCTCTTCCACCTTCTCGTAGCAGCTCTGCATTTTCACTGGATGGAAGGCAAGCATTGACAGCCTTTCCATGTTCTGAAAGAAAGAGAGAGAAGAGCAATGTGGTGAGTGCGACTGACCCGAGGAGGGAAAGTTAACAACAAAAGGCTGACTTCTGATTTACGATAACGCAGGTTGCACATGCCTTTTCATTCACTAACCTCTCCCATTTTTTCTTTGCCCCCTCCGTTGAGTGAGTTCTTGCTGATCTCCACCATCTCCCTGAAGAAAACATCCCTGACCTCAGCGAAACCTCGGCTGGTGGGGTCCATCAGCGCCTCCAAAATGGAGTTGATGTAGGGCTGGATGTTGGTCCGCAGGATCTGCTCTGCTTTTGGCAGCACTAGAGCTGCACAACAGAAGCAATAGATGAAGGATGGAAGAAGGGGGAAAAAGTAGTTAGTTACTGAAGCTTGTAAATAAGCAACAGATGCTGATGACAAGAAAAACAAAGGTGTGGCCCCGACTTCAAATGAGCTGTGCTAGAAAGTCACAACAATATCAGAAATATTATTTGGTCGTTGAAGTGGTTGGTATGCATGTGGTGACATTTAAGTAAACACACTAATGCTGCTTCCATGGAAGGGCCACACCTTTTGTTTTTATTGGTTTTTTACCCAGTGTGACGCAATGCGACTGCAGATGCTAAAAAATATAAATATAAGAATAAATCATAGCTACAGTTACACCTGATGAAGCCATGCATAAGCCTCACATACATTAAATAACCCTTTGTTATTTTGCTCAGTTGATTTACAAAGTCAGAAATGGCCTTTGCAGTGCTGGTGAAGGAATGCAGTTCTTCCACTTGAGCTCAGTGGGAAATAGTACACATGAAGGAAACAACCAGCCTGCGCCAAAGACCGGGTACTCTGCTGCTTTAGAGCTCAGCACGCCAAACAATATGTGAGTTACAGTGGGCAAAACAAGCTGTGACGACAATGTGCAAACGCCAGAAGAAGTGGAAAACGCCTGCTAAGGAGGGAGGTTTAGTTACAGAGGAAATGGACCTGTTACTAAATGTCCAAAAAGGGTTTTCAGAATTTTGAGCATGCGGTGATCAGACTAATCACTCCTCTCTGCCAAAACCCCTGATTCAGAGAATCCACAGCTACATGTCACTGAGTCAAATAGTGGGCGAACAATAGAGCACACATCTGAGATCAAGGGGGTTATGTTTGAAGTCACAGCGAGTACCGAGTGAACCATTTCCAACAGCATGCTGCATACACACGAGTGAGGATGTAAACTGAGGCAGTGTACGGAAATCTAGCTGGGGTACTTTTTATGCCTGTGACAGCTGAAACTGGAATATCTTCTTGCTGATACCTCGGAGCTTGCTGCTGACATGTTCTTTAGACGTGATGAGCTGGTCCATGTCGGTTCGCAGCCTGGCGTCTAGTGGGCCTCTCTGGGCCTCGCAGGCTTCAACTAGAGCTTCGTACTGCCCGGTGGTCTGAAACAACACCTGCTTGTACACGGCATCCGATATCTGGAGGAGTTCAAGAGCATAAATGGTTTGCACTGGTTGACTTGTGTGTTTTTTACAAGTTTACTGTACAGATTGACAGAAACTCACCAGCATCCAGTTCTTCTGCCTCTGTTGCATCTTCCCCTTCAGGCGAGGGACAATCATGTTTCTTATGTCAGGGTGGAGGCTCTCCATCACCAGATTAGCCAAAATCTGCGCACACGCAACACGTAGAATAAATGCTTTTACATTTATAATTAGATTGACTTGCAAAAATTTCATACGATGAGTCATGAAATCATCTGCCTGTCCACAGCTAACAGGATGATATAGTTACTATATGTTTTTTTTTAAACTGTCCTCGAGCTAAAGAAAAACAAAAAATAGAGCCTAAAAAAAAGCTCCTCTTTCCTGTATGGCTACATGAACACAGTGGGACACTGGGAGGCAGGAAGGCTGCTTTTACTGGCACTGCCCTCACAACTGACAAACACTCATGAAGCTCGGATCCTCCATGATGCTTTAACTAAGCTAAACTAAATATTTGGCGATGGCTATGTTGCTGGGTAATGAACAGCCAGACAAAAGCAGCATAGATTTTCTACACAGCGGGCTTTACAAATAACAGATATGTTGTAGCCCGAAATCCAGCAGCGTTTTTCTTCTGTAGTATATTTGCTCTATTGATTGCTGATATGTTATCCTTCACTGTATAACTTGACTTTAAATTTACAAGGCCATAAAAGCCGACCCTATTCAACCTCAAACGGGCTCACTGATATCAAGATTAAAATGAAAGAAGTTATCCTCTTAATACAGCAAGCATTAATGGAAAGTAAAGGTCTTTGCTTTTTCTGTCGCAATAACGGTTCAAACTGTTAACTGTTATTTCAACTGCTGTTCTGTCTGCATCTTTGGTTAAAATGTGGGATGAAAATGCAGTGCCGTCACATATAAAGTGCAACACCAGGTCAGATGTAGCCCGAATTTCATAAACCAGAGCGAGATGAGGCAGTCAGAGTCAAAATTACAAGTACAAGCTACATTTAGACCAAACATTTGATTTTATTTGGGGAGTTATTCCATGTTTGTCTCTATATTTACTGTAGTAAGTTAAAATTGGATATTTTTAAAGGGATGGTGCCAAAAACTAGCACTAGCACACTGCCAGAGAAATATTTGAAATACAGTACAAATAAAAACCCTCATAGCTAGCCTAGACATATACCTGCAATTAGTTACCATGGTAACTCTGGGCCTTTTGTGAAAGGCCTTGAATTTAAACCACTAAAGCCCCGCCCCTTTGATTTGATCCTTCATGCTAATCTGCTGTTGCTAACGTAGCATTTCATTGAGAAGTTAATCCACCAGCAATATGACTATGTTGCTGGAGGCCTGTTCTGTGGGAGAACTGGTTTGATATTCTGGCTGTATCACCAGTGGAGTTTGAACGACACCTGGAGGGTTTTTTTTAGGCTCTCTGTGCCTCCATGTGAGTTAAACAAGGTCAGTAAATGTTTGCTTGCGAACTGTATTCATTGCCTCTGTTTGCGTTTGTAGGCCTGCAAGTAAACCATAAAGCTAACAGACTTTTTTTTAAAACACAGCACACACCACTAATAACAATGACAATTGCTCAGTTATGTTCAACTTATATTTCCCCAGTGAGCCTGTTTCATGCTTTATGGCTTGTTGATGGGTTTCTGTTAATGCCGCTTCCAGCTACCCGTGTGCTGCATTCACTCCTTGTTGTTTTCAACCAGCCCATTTAGCATCGGTGCTTGGCTTTTATTATTGGAAGGTTAATCATAACCACAGAAGTACTGATGAGTGTTTGCTGCATAATTTCTCTTATAATGTAAAAAGCCAAACTATATAATAGGAATCAGAAAAATGATTGACTGCATCTCAATAAATACCCCGGAGACATAACCCTGCCATCTGTTTCAATTAAGAAAACATTTGAGCCCATACAAAGGATTCCTTTGTATTACCCATGGTACTCCATCTGTACTTGGAAATTAGGCCTAAACACATTGAACTTTACATAATGGAACAAAGAGGAAATTTTACCTGGAGGCACTGACTGTGTTAAAAGTTTTTTTCAGAATTATTTTACAGTTGGTTTTTGTAGCAAAGGATAAAAATGGTTGCATAAACTGGCTGTATTTCTCTCTTAATTCCCTATAGATGTTTATCCAAAGTGTTTGTAGCATTACGTGCATGAGCCTTAATGCCAGCGTCTCTGTTAGACTGAAATAAAAGGAACATTTGGCCCCTTAAAAGTAGAAAAGCCCAACCTACATCGATATCACATTTCTATTCAGTGTCCATGTGGCATGGAGTAAACACTGTAATGTTCAGGAAAACTAAATATTAAACTGACATTCAAACTGAAAGTGTTTATAGCTAAAAGGTGGGTGCCATAAACACAGGGCTGTACTCTGCTCTGGCAAAGACTGAGACAGGGTCCTTGTAATTGCTGGTATGTGGGTTGGGGTGTTGTTGGCCTCTTTGAAGGATTTGTGTAGGTGCATTCTTGCTCTCTGGTGTGAGGAGAGGGTGTGTGTTTCATTTGTCATCGTGGCCTCTCAACAGCTTCACCTATAGTCCTGACCCGCACTACTCGCAGAGAAAGATTAATTGCTCCTGAAAATGTTTTTTAACCATAACCTGTCTTGTTATTTTGAGTTTGTGTCAGAGCAGCCGCACAGAAAGAAATTAAGGTGTGGCCCCGGAAGACAGTTCCCTGACAGAATCTGCGAGCAGAGTTAAACTTCCTGAAATGAGGCGCTTATCATTCATTCTTTGTGACCCGACTGGAGTTTTTTCACATGTATTTATGTTAATTTGACATCCGCAAGTAACGTCAGCCACTGGTAAAGGGCTTAGATACCCAGGTTGTGGCATTATGTCGTGTACAAAAAGTTTATGATTACGGGTCAGCGTTTTCAGCAGTTAGTTTCTGTGTTGCCTGACTTGACAAAAGCAATTTTAACAGAAATGATTTAAAAAATAAACCCCACTTATCGAAACACCTGATTTTTTTGGGCCAAATAAAACTGTGGGAAAATGTCTGACTTGGACAAGTCAGCCAGGTACATTGACTGCTGCCCAACTGCATTTTGTGACTCATTCAGCATTTTCAATACATTTAAGAGAAGGATGCCCACGATCCACTTCCTAGTGATTAAGCAGTTAGCCTGAGGCCTAAATATTTCCCTACTGCTAGTTACTTTTGTGCCAGTCTTCCACATCCTCTCCAAAAACAGTTTTATAGGCTTCTTGGACTGCCAGTAGTCCTTGTTCTGTTTCCCAGCACATTAACCAGTTCTCTGTGTGTTGAAGGTTCTGGTCAGAGTGGTACCGCAGCTCAAAGTGACTCTCCAGAGCAGAACAAGGACTTTAGTCTATCTGCTCACACTATTTACTGTCACAAAGTATATAAAATATCTATTCCTCATTGTAGGTGCTGTGGAAATGTGTGGTATTGTGACTTATTTGTGATTAACCTGTGGTGGTGTTCCACACATCATATCCCAGGTCCCATATTGTCCTCGGGCTTGTCTGTGGAGTCTCACAGCGTCGGTGAATGCCGGCGTCTTAACAGTGCAGTTCTCCGGCAGACCTGTCGGGGGCAGGGAAGAAATGGGCAAAAGCTGAGAAACAAGATATCATCCTTTCTCTATTCATGAGAATACCCAGTAGACTGAAAAGTGTCTTAGTAATTGGGTGCTGGATGATGTCTTTGTTGTGCAGAATAAAGGGTGTGGTGCTGCTTTATCGCAACAGTTTCTGCAACACCAACAAAAACCGTTTCCATCACATCTGAGTCACTCTGTGGGACAGTCTGGGAGTCTAATTTTGGTCAGCGGTATATTCAGTCACAGTTCCTGGAGTGTGTCATCTCTCAAAACAGGAAGTAGCTGGTTTGTTGAAGGACAGATTCATATGGTTGCTGTGGTTACAGCCCCTCGGAGTTGACAGGACAATAGAAACGGCTCAGAAAGCACTCGGCCACATGCGTGCATTTTTTAGGAAGTTTGTTCTTATCGTGTAGCTGGTGTGATGAAAATACACCCGGAGCTGAAGTCAAGCGCGGCTTCTCTCACTTTTTGTCAAGGTCGGAGCATAAAAGGACTGAGTGCGGAAAGTCATGCATCCCACACAACAGTTTAAACAGGTGTGTGGAATAAAATATCCCTGTAATTAGCAGCTTGTTATTCAGAGCAGTTCTCCCTTTCAATAAAAGTGACCAATGTTTCAGTTGTGTTTTCTCTGTTGCCAACAAGAAAGAAGCAGTCCTTTGTAATTAAGGAAGTGATTTACTGTTTTTGTTTTTTTTTTTTTGTTTGTTTTTTCAACTAGGCTTTCATTAAAATTACATATTGTAAATTTGTACCTTTAAAAATACTTTCAAAATGTCACAGGATGTTTCATTAAAACAGAATGTGAAGAAACAACTGCTGTAATTTTGTCACAAACACCTATGTTGATAAGATATCGGCTAAAGTTGTGCTAGAGCTCAGCTGTACTTTCACCCAACACCACTTTGTACTACAACATGGTGCAGAAAATCAATGTGGCCTTGAGCCCAAACACAACTTTTATTTCCAGAATATCCAAAGCCTGCTGTCTGCTGCTTCTGCATCATCAGTGGAGCCAAGGGCCAAGGTGTGGTGGGTTGAGCTGACCCCATTCCTGCAAGGTCGTGTTTCCTGACTCAGAACATGTAAACACTTTTATTTGATTGAGCCAAGATTGAAAAAAATACATTTTAAAAAAGTATAATTTGTTGCTTTTTTATTTTTTATTTTTAAATATTTAAACATCATCAAAGTCTGGTACTATCATTTATGACAAAATCAACTAGTATTTATCATATTATTTGAAATAGATATACTACAATTATATAGAATTTTCAAATAAAATGATAAACCCTAAATGCTCCAAGAATTTTTAAAAACTATGCATGTACTAACTGTATAAAATATCTAAATATCTGTGCTGATATTTTATGTTTTTTCACCTTTTGTATCAAAGAAACTAAAAAAACTATATATATAGGATTTTAAAGTCTATCAGGTTTCATCTCATTCATCGTTTAGCCTGCACAAACTTGGTGGTGTACAGTAAAGGCCGTGTTGTTTGCTGATACCAGTGTTCAGCTTAAGGGAAAGATCAGCTGAATAAACATTATTTTAGTAGAAAAAAAAAATACAAGAATTTCCTCGTGCTTACATGCTGACCTTCGTGTCAGTAGAATTTATACCAGTAATGTTTATGATTGCAGGTTGTGCCAACTCAGCCATTACAACCATTAATATATTAAAAATCAGGTGAAGTCTTAACTGTATTACTGTGTAACATTGTCAAGACCTGTCTGTGTACTCGAGCCTGTCAAAACATCTTTCCCAGTGTTTATTCCTACTGTTTCCGTGACGCTGACTTGTCTTGAAGTGTCAGTAATGAGGTAACCGAAGTAGCAAAGTGTACTGTTCTACAAATGGATGAATGGTTTGTTAGCCCGAGCATTCCTGAGTAGTGAACTGCTGTCTGTGAAGTCTACAGTGCACAAGGCCCACCATCCCCATGTGAGTGTTTCTTCTGTGGCTGACTCAGACGAGGTTGACAAAGACAGGAAGTTACCAAGAAGGAGTGAGGAGGGGGAAGGGCAGAGCCAGACAGGAAGCATTCAGCTAACAAATTCTGATGAAAACTGAGGGCTGGGGGTGCTGGTTTGTTTTGGCACAAGTTTTAATGAGAAGTCATTGGGCACTGAAGCTAGAAGCACAATGGTGGCACTAAGTTAAGATGGCTGCCATGCTGACAGGTGGCAAGCCGTCAATAGGATGTGAAATGCAATGAAACGCTGTTTTATGGTTTACCAGACAGGTGATAACTGTCGCCGTGTGGAAAAATACAATTTCTGCTGTTTTCAAGAAAGTGGTTGATTCAGTGATAAACAAAAGGTTTCTTTTAACTGGACAGAATAACCTCAAATGTAAAGTAATTGCCATTGAGCAGTAGGACACATGTTAGGCTGGCGTTTGAGCTATAAATGAACAGCCCTTACTCGCCTTCATTACACTCTCAACCCATTGCCGCCAAAAGACCTTCAACATCAACACAACAGACAATGTTATCATTCATTTAAAAGAATAGAATAAAATCCTTCTCATAAAGGCCATCCAAATTGTCCATAAAAAGACAATTTGGATGGCCTTGACTCAAGCAACTCAGTCGCTTCCAGCTGCTGAGCGAATAGCTTTGGGAGGGAGATGGGCTACTAAAATACTGATCTTCAAAGCTGGTAAATATGGGAGGTGTTATTTCATCTGAATGCGGCACAGATCTCAAGTTAGAGTAACTGATAGATGATTTAGTTTTGTAACTGTATCCAGAAATATTGACTAAACAGAAGTAGCAGTCATCAAAGTGATTCAGTGACTCCCTCCGAAACCCAAGCGCCTCCTCTTTTTCCCTAGTCGATGCTTGGAGTTTTTCGACACTCGCCCAGCAAACTCAATGACGTGCCCGTCGCTTGTCTTGTCACAATTTCATACCAAAATAAGTAAAAAATATTCCTTTCTCACAAAATCAGTAAAGTTTTGTGGTTGTTTAGATGCGAAAAAGCATTCACAGATATAGCAAAAAATATCTGGATCATGTTTACAATTGCAAAAAATATGATGTGAAAGGGCAAAATGGATATTTTTCAAATCAGCAACCCTAAATTAGTAAAAAGAATGCTAGAGTTTATACAGCAACTGTAATCATACCCATAAAATGATAATGTAGCGATAATAACTAGCCACTTGGCCTTTTAAAGCTCATTGATTAGCCACTGAGAGGGTCCAGGGGTCGATGAAATGTAGGGCCCTTCTGTGTGGAGTGCATGTACATGTGTGGGTTTTTCCCCACGAGCTCCAGTTTTTCCCACAGTTGAAAACAGACTAGGTTCATTCTGCTGATCTGATCCCAGGCCATGCTGGTAGCAGTAACTCTTAATGTCAAACATTTTTACATAACGGTTAAATGAAGGTAATAACAACAAATGGCGTTCATGATCCAGAGATTAAGTAGGTTTTTTTTTTTCCTTTCACATTTCAGTTTTTCTTCTACAACCAGTATGCTGTTGAAAGATAAAGCTGCATTCCCTTCTGGGTGATGGTTAGATAAGCGCGCACAGGTGTTTATTATGCTGCACCTGATATTTAACTGTCCCCTAGTTCAGCTTAGAATAACTCTTCAAAAGCATAAGACACACAACTTGTGATTACTCAGTCATCAACCGGGTGACATCATACCCGCTTGTGCTTTTTTTTTTGCTTTTTTTTAAAGGTACATGTGTGTTTTGTTTAAATTCAGAGTAACTAACTACCAAAAGAATGACTGACAGAGCTACGATTGCTTTAACTTTGCTAAAAGTGTTTATGTATTGCGTCGAAGAGATATTAGGTGAAGTTGAAACAGGCTGTACTTTTGTGTAATACTGATCTGTACCACCAGATGGTGTAGTGAGTCAGGGTAACCTTTATTTAACCAGCATATATCTACAACTATGCCCTGGCCAAAGACCAAGCTCCTTGAGGAAAATGGGGGTAGCTCAAAGAAATGCCACTTAAATAGCAGCACAGAGCTGAGAACATTTCAACCCACCCATGTGTGAAACGCTGCCCCTGCTGGTGAAAGTTTTACCTAAATTCTGTAGGTGGTAAATGCAAAATGTACCTCATTAATTATGTTTAAAAATTTGTCCCAATGTTCACTTATATGAGGTACGTTGTCACAAAACTGGTAGAAACCAATAATAAAATGTCTCCCTCACTGGGACCATTGGAGGAGCTACATCTCAATACAGTCCCTAATGTTACTGTATCATAGATCATTAGCTATTTCAGTACATCCTACACACAGTCTTATCTGCCCTACCTCACAGCAAGAAATCTGAAATATGTCTGAGTCATGATGTTGTTATTTTTAGATCATTCAATGAGCTTATGCGAATGTGAGGTGTCTGTCATCAGTCTGTCCTTCCAGAATTCACAAGAATCACCACTCCTCAAGAGCAATGGTAAGGTTATAGTAAAATTAGATTCATTTGTTCTGGACATGACTGACTGTGAACCTCGTTGACTTCTCAGTGATTCTAATTTCAAACTATTTTAATTCGTTTGTACAGCCAACTGATAGCAGCAAAACTTGTAACATTCTTTCTGTTCTTCACACATTACAGGAAATTAAACTGCAAATTAACTGCGATAGATCATGAACTGGATGAGCTAATACATCCCTGACGTTCTGGTCAGCTCCTCTTAGCCTGCTAACAGTAATGAGAACACACCCCATCCAGGATGAGCAGCTAAACGAATGCTTACCAGATGAAGTTAAAGAATAGATGGCAGGTTTTTTGCACCCTTAAGTATTATTCTTAATATTTAAAGGCATGCACTGGGACCACATCACCAGTGTGATTTGCTTGAAAAGTGAATTTGCTGCATTCCCAGTTTGATGCCCTTTTAAAGAGAAATGTCCTGTTGGTGCCAAGAGAAAGAAGAAATATCTGCCAGGCCAGTAAACCGCTACACATTCGCCATGTGTCTGAACCAAGCTAGATCAAGGAGCAGATTAGAGTTTCTCTGCACTTTGTGTCTGTGTGTGTGTACGGTGTATAAATAGCACATGTGGCAGCACTTACCACAGCCTTTTTATTTAAGGCATTTCCCCTCCCTGCCTTTCTCACCACGCTCTGGTTGATGGGACTGCAGCAGAAGCCAGGAGATGAGTTCCCAGGCCTTCATCTTGACAAATGTCTCTTTTTTTTTTATTTATTCGACATGTCAAAAATGATCTGAGACTTCATCTTCAGACCACCTGCCTTCAGAATAAAGCGGTTTTCCAACATTTCCTTTCTTTCTTTGAGTCAAAGTGCTGCTGCTGCTGCTGCTTCCACTGACATGCATGAGTAGGATTGCCCCATATGGTGCAGACCCGTGGAACCAGCCAAACCCACAGTACAGTAAACACTCGCTGAAACTTACCATCAGCTACAGACTTCACAACTATGACTGAATAGGTCCTAACATGCCATTTTAAACTCCTGAGGCCAGCAACAGTGAATGCAGGAGGCCTTGCGTTTGTTCTTTTTGCATGTTGGCACAGCATGATGTACGGTAACAGTGCCATGTAATCCATTATGTCTCTATTTTGAACTACATTGCATGCAGAGAAGGGCAATGCTCTGCTACTAGAGTTATAGACCTGGATTTATTGTTCTCTGAATTTTCCCATTGTAGGTCTGTTCTTGTTCAGTTAATTAGTCTGTGGTCTGTGGATCAGAGCACAGGATGGCTGACTGGTTTTGGAGGCTGTGGGTGTGGAGAGTTGGCCACGATTGATGGTTCCCTAGCGGGAAGCTTGAAGCAGGCTTTGACTGTATGACTGTGATTCCCTGCAGCATGGACAGCTTTCTGCAGGTCAAACAGCGAAAAACTAAACCAATTTGGGGATGTAATAATAATTTGAATTATCAGGAAATATCTTGATTTGCATTAAAATCATTGAGATGCAAAAAAAAAAAGTAAAATTATAAACCGAGACCAATGGTGATGAGGTCAAAGTGCTTTTAGTTGCCTCTAACTAGTGTAGTAAAAATACAAGCTGCAATTCTGGATTTACACAGATAGTCTACCAGGTCCACTTTCAGTCATTACCGCATTTTACTCTCTATGAGGATAACTACAGTGGAGTGGGGGCAGGGACAGTTTTTTCCTGAAACTCGAGCACCCAGACTGTGGTTGCACACTACATTTGAGCGCATGACGTAACACCTTAAAATGGACCTCTCATGCTCATTTCCATCCCTGTATTTTTATTCTTATACTCTTTTGAAGTAAAGATTTAATTGACCCTTTCCTCACTTTTCTACACCCTAACTTCCTGTCCTTTTTTCCTTATCACAGATTGCTTTTTGTATTCCTTTATCACTTAACTGAAATCTTGGCTTAGTTTCCTTTCCAGAAAAGCCAATATTCTCACATTTAAGTGTGTCTTTAAAATAAATCTTTAAGTCCTGAGGTTTTAGTTTTATGCATTGTAACCGGATGTCAATGATGCCGCCAAATTTCAACCTCATCTTATTGGCTGCCCCTCATACAAAGAAGGTTTAAACAACAGCTAGGTGGCGATGCCGCAGTGTGCCTTTGTTCCATGTTTAGCATCAGCCTCCACCATCGTTAAAAGTACAGATGTATGACAGAAAATCAGGAACACAATTACATGGTATGGGTCCCGTTTAACTTTGCAACTCTGTGATTTTAAATGAATGAATTAATGAACTGACATCGTGCCTGAAAGCATGCCTAACTGCTGATTTCTTATAGTGATTGCTCAATTATAAGGCTGAATTGCCACATCCCATCTCGGTAGCAGAACTGGTGTGTAAAATGTGTCAAAGTGACTCATGTGTAGTCACTTTAA
Source organism: Oreochromis niloticus (assembly GCF_001858045.2). Taxonomy (NCBI): domain Eukaryota; kingdom Metazoa; phylum Chordata; class Actinopteri; order Cichliformes; family Cichlidae; genus Oreochromis; species Oreochromis niloticus. The sequence continues at coordinate 30,414,816 of NC_031972.2, forward strand.
CATAGACCAGCTTTTGGTTTCATCCATGAACACATTACATCACTAGCCTCTCTGACGCTGTGAGAACATCCAGCTGCTGTAGGTCCATCTCTCAGCAGCATAGTAGTATAATACTGAGCTTAAAATGCTGACCAATGACATGTGATGATGTCACCTGTTAGAAGAGCTGATTAGCAGGGCGCTTTGCAAATCATCCTGTTAAGGTGATGCAAAACAGTACCCAATTGTTTTATAGGAGAATTGTTAGGGCTAAAGCAACAAGAACTTTAGTGCATTCAAATATGCCTTTGGTGTGTCAGCGTGAGCATTTTAACTTGTGGTTTCCGCTTATCAAAGCCAGCTGAATGGTGTCTGTGTTCCGTTAAGGACAGCTTTGCATGTAGCATCTATGCTGATACCATTTTATCCTCTGTACCCTGACTAATACGGTCTGTTTAATGTGTAATTGCCTAAATTACAAAATGTAAACTCTGCCTTCAAATATGTCAGAGAGACATTTAACTACTGTCTATTTGTGTGACTGAATGAGAATACTAAGAACTAAAAGGGCAAAGGTCAAGTCAGAAAACCATATATCCTTCTTCCCAAGAAGAGTCTTTTATGCGTTCTGGTTTTCCTCAGAGCACTGAAGTGAAGCAGGCTGTGTGCACAAAGCAGAAAAAAACAAGAATGCAAGTTCACACACCCAAAGAGCAGCGAGGTTACCTTTAACAGCCACGGGGACCCTGTGCTGCTTACAACATATTCGCTAAGCCCAACCTCAGAGTTGGAATGCGCGGCAAAGACTCTGACACTTACTGAGCATGCCCAGGCAGGCAGTGTTTGGGAGTAACAGGTGAGTTGGTCAAAAAAGTCAGTTGCTGACATCTAATTTCTTCTTTTGGAACAAAAGGTACAGAGAAACTATCATGCGGTGGATGTATTTAAACGAATACAAATGAACACAGCTGTGAGCATCATACTGTGTTGTTAAACAGAACACTTGAATTCATGCAACATGGTTGGCTGGCAAAATGGTTGGCTCTTCTGCCAAGCCTGAAAAAAACTGAATCAGGTTGAGCAACTTTGTCAGCCCGGTGATGATCTTGGCGCCATTTATTTATTATTTTAAATTCTGTGTACAAAGTTTAGTTGCATTAATTGTGACGCAGAACTGTTTAAGTTGCATTGGATACAGCTGTACAAATTATACACACGGGTGATTGGCATTTTTCTGTAAGTGCTGACTGATTTGATGCAGGTGACTTGATTATTACAGTGACACCTAATGTGATCAATGCACTTACTTACTTAAAACACAAGTGGGGATAACTTAACCGCATGCTCTGCCAACCGAGAGGATCCAAACAAGCTAGATGGCTTTCAGTGCAGCAGCAAATTGTTCAAGTTTGTATTTTTCTTTTCTTTTTTTTAATCTCATCTCAAGTGAGGCACGCTGAATGTGGGACTGCATCCACGTGCAGTCATACCACAGAAACGGGTGCCCGTGTTCCTCCTGCCAATCAGAGCTCGACTTTCCAGCCAACGTGCAAATTAGCTATTGGAAGAAGGCGGGTCATTTATATCACGGTGCTTCTAAAATGTAAATCTCAAAATGGTCCTGGAAAGCCAAGTGTTGCAACACACATGCATGCGCACACACCCACAAAAATGTATTACACTGTTGTTTGCACATCCTCCAGGATGTCTCTCTTCTGTCTTAATAACAATGACACATGAGTCACACCTTTACAAGAAAGAAACTAATATGAAGAGGAGTCCTCCACCCTAATTAAACAATTTATCCTTTGACTGTGAAATGAAATGCTAAAAGTGCCCACAGTGCTGTATCTTCCAGAATACCATAAAGCTCAAACAAAAGCTGTGAAAAGGATCTCGGGGAAGGCAGCAACTGTATTGTAATGTCTTAGTGGTGAAATTCATCATTTAACAATGATTTTCAGTTCAACTTATTTATTAATTCATTCTAATTAGTGACAAATGAGTTATAATGTTTGGAAACTTGTGGCTAACTACAAATATTTCACACAAAAATTGGAGCAGCAGCACATCGGTATAGGTTAGCTTTAGTTAGCTAGTCTTCCCTGTAGCTGCGTTTCCTCAGAGTACTCGAACCTTCTCTGAAATGAATGTTGAGGCGTAGGACATCCAATTATTCTAAATTGGCAGTAGTTGTGGTTTTCTGTCTTTTGTGGCTTTGTGTTAGCCCTTAAGGTGTACATACATGTTGTACCTATCCATTTCCTTAAGGCACAAAGTAATTGGAATGGGACTTTGGGGGTTGACCATGTACTTAAGCATGATTTGGCGATGTTCTTTAAAAAGCATAATGTAGAAATTTGATAATATGCTATAAAATGATATGGCAATACTATGTGATACTCTGCACTTCAACCATCAAAATATACCCTGGAAAACAAACTAGAAAACTACTCTTCTCTCAAACATAGAATTGTTCCTCTTGTGTTTCTAATGTTGTCTACTATTTGAGCGTTTCAGATGCTGTGATCCAATGGCAACAACATTTACAAAACAAATACACCTCATTCCTTCAGCATTTCATATGCACAGATCGACCTGCTCACTCAGATGACATGTAAAAGCTTCACACTGTGACGCACACCCTCATCTGAACTGCCAACAAAGGTACAGAGGAAGAGCGGTTTGCCAAGGCGGAGAGAGAAACACCCTGCTCATGCTCAGAAGATGTACATATAATCCGAATTGCATTAACTTCACACAGCCTCTGGCTTTCTGGTCGTTTCTGTCGCTTCCGATTTATGTGCTGCTTTGTGTTTGCATTGTTACCATTGTTACTGTCTCTGACGCAATCCTGCAGCACAGCGTGCCACTTCTTCTGCTCCTTCTCAGTCATCACACAGAAGTAGTGGTGACGGGCGTATGGGTGCCACAGGATGAGGGGGAACCCAGTTTCACACTTGATGAATGGGTTACTGCCCACTTTGGCCTTGACACCTGCAACGGACCAAATGATGAAATGAGATTTCAAAAGCACTTTAGGAGAGGGAAATAATGATGTTTAATATTAGTATAACAATCAGACAAACTGTGGAGGGGAAATAAGATTACTGATATAAGACTATTATGTAAGACGGATAAAAGACTACTGATATAAGCATTTATTTTTGTAGACGTGACGCTAATTGTGTGATAACTTTCCACCATTATGGATGTATTATGCATGTATGCATTATGGACAATCATGGTCACATTATAGGGTTAAATGAATAAGGTTCCAGTCACACAGACTTCTAGTCGAGTCAGTGATCCCTGGGAAACCCCAGTTGCTGGGCAAAAATGTGTATTCCCCAACAAGTTAGAAATACCTCTTTGCACTTGCTCTGGCTGCTAGCAAATTGCTGCAGTTGGCTGTAGTTTGCATTGAACACGATGACTCACCTACAAATGCTCACCAGCAACTCTGGGCGGTAGTGAAACTGTGAATGGAGCAATGCAAACTAGAAATAACATTTTGAAACATGTTGGCTGCAATGCTGAGACACACTTTTGAAGGTGAACTTACTTGCACTTACTGCCATGTGGTCTTACTACCACTTGGCTAGTTAGTATGTATTTGTGGACAAATCTGCGTCTTCAATGAAAACTGTGGGCTCTTGTGGCAATCTGCTAGGGGCCAAATCAATCATAAGGAGGTTTTTGGTACAGCACTCCTCCTTGTGACCGATTTTACCTAGTGACTGCCAGCAACCTCCAGGAAGCACTCACCAACCAGATGGTGAATTCACTTTCTTTCTTTTTTTTCATTTTACAAGCCATGGTTTTATTATGTCCAATGTGGTGGACAACTCTTAAACAATGTGGAAATAACACCACAAAAACCCAAAGAAAGAGTCATTTTGAGCCCTTTGCATCTTAAAACAGGCTTAGTCATTTCAGAATTTGATGACTAACAACTGAATATTGTGTGTTATTTTCTAACCTGGCAGGCTTTTATTAATCAGCTCCATGTACTCCTCCATTGAGGTCAGGGCCTTGTACCCGGCGCAGTTGATGGTTACTTTTGGGTGCAGTCCCCGATCGTGTGCCTGTTGGTGGTGAAATGGTTTTAATGCAGGTGCTCAAATTGTCTAACCGGACATAAGTCTAGTGCATCAAGTAGCTTTACTCACAGCTTTGCTCTCATAGAGGTTTATGGTGTAGTCATTGGGCACGAAGACAAAACGGTTCCTCCATTTCCGATTCTCCTCCAGGTACTGAAACAGACTCCCTGAGAAGATGGTGCGACCTGCCAGAGGGTCCTGAAAAATGCAAACGCGCACACAAAAGATTGTATGTGTTACTGTACCTTAGGATACAAAATATAACAGGTGTGTATATTGTGCATTATTGAGACAATTGGGTGTTGTTACAATCTCCCATAACTAATCAACTTGATGCTTAACAGTTTTTTTCCAAACAGGACAGGGTGGAGTTCTCTTTTTGTTTGTTTTTTTACTGAAACATGTTTACAAAAGGATATACACCACCTACTTTGTTTTCCTGTCTTGGATTAAACAATAATTGCTCAGATAGGAAGAAAAAACACAGGCTTACTGCTTCCGAGCGACTGAAACGGTAGGCCCAAAAAACAATGATAATTATAAAATGGCTTGGCTTTTGTTAGCTAGCAGCTGCAAACTTTTATGTGGATTTGTGGTGGGGTCACTGGTGGTGGGGGTGGGAGGGTAAAAGTCCCTGATCAGCTCATAAACCAATCAAGTATAAGTAAAAAAAAAAAAAAAAAAAAAAAGGAAGAGGATTCAAATAGATTCCACTACAGTTAAAAATTAGAAGGGTTTTTACACATTTAATCCAACATTTTAATAAGTCAGTCTTTTCAAACAGGATAGTTTCTTGCAGTGTGCTGGATCACACGAGCAGCTGACTCCCACACAGTGACCAGAAAAGATGAACTTGCATAAGAGAAACAGCACCTCTGCTCGTGTGTAAAATGAGCTCAACTTTCCCTCCACAGTAAAAAAAAACTTGGATTTAAAAAAAATAAAATAAAAAAATCCAGCCTTCAACAAGTGACCAAAAAGATAAAAGGGAACACAAAGACCACTGAGAAATAAAGCAGGGGGCTTGCTCATTAGGTAATGTCCTCGTACATTCCCAAAGGTGACCTCATTCAAGCACTGTGTGCATCATCAAAGTCTGTTGGCCTAACAAAGACGGCACTGAGGTGGGTTTATGTGACCAAAATGTGGCTGAAAAAAGGAAACTGGGTGCCAAAGACAAAAGTCATGATTTGTTGAATTACTGATTTTTATTATTTTTGTCCACAGGAACTACATTTTTCAGCTGCATTTCATCCCTAGCAGTATAATGATTATTACAGAGAAATGATAAAGATAATTTAGTTTTATTAGAACAAGGAGAATAGAATATAATTGCCTTGGTTACTCCAAATATGCCAATGTTAACTGAAAAACCAAAGAGGACCAATAATGTTATTATTCAGCTATCAATTGTAAATATGTGGCACTACTATCTCCGCCGTAGCTCACAGTTTTCTTGTGAACTGAAGGAAATAAAAAAATAAATCACTGGTATTCACTGTGTAGCTCTTAATAAACATAAAAGAACATAAAACTGCATTTCTACTTAATCACCATGGGTGTGTAGATTTTGGTTTAAGCCGCTAATACGCAAATTCAAGTTCCACTAAACGTGGTAGCAAAGTGTAGATGAAGGAAACCTTTCATTGCTTCATTGCTGTGGGTCGCCACAGCAAATCCTCTGCCTCCATCTCCCCCTAACCCAAGCGTCCTGCTCTTTCATACCAACCCCCTGCACGTCCACTCTCACCATATCCATGAGTCTTCTCTATGGGCTTCCTCTTGCCTGCCAGATCCATAGTCGGCATCCACTGTCAAAACTCTGATGTACTAATTTCTTACTTTGTCCATCCTGCTCACTCCCAATAAAACCTTTAACTCCTGTCTTTTTGTCAGTGCCACCATCTCCAAACCACACGTCATAGCAGGTCTCACTAACATCTTGTAAACCTCTCTTTCACTTTTGCTGATATCCTTCCTGACACTGGTTTCCACCTGCTCCACCCTGCCTGTGCTCTCCTCTCTGCTTCATCTCTTTAGCACTGTCTGTTGCTTTGGATGGTTGACCCCAGGGTTCACTGTTTCACCCTTCCCCATCACATTCACACACATGCATTCTGTTTTGCTTCTATTGACTTCTATTCCTCTTCTATCCAGAGCATACCTCCACCTCTCCACGCTCTATTCCACCTGGCTGTCTCTTGTGCTTTGCATGGCTTTATTAAATATACAAATGTTCAGAAATATAAACAGATTCTGAGGGGGTCCAGTGGAGGCCACTATTTTATGTTTTTTTTTCCCCATTGAATGACCAAGTGTCATACCTTTCTGTGAAGCAGCTGAGACTGCGTCCCTCCTCCTCCTTCTATCTCAAAGCGGACACTGTTGAACAGGGCGACTGCATACTGCTGCTCGTACACTTGGCCGAACTCTTTCATCCATTGTCTGGTCCGAACTGCATGGGGAGAGAGAGAGACACACACACACACACACACACACACACACACACACACACACACACACACACACACACACAAAATCAGGGAATGTGTCGTCTTCTGCACCAGTGCATGATTAACACAATCTATCTTATGTCTTACAGTAGAAGGACAAATGATAAGTTCTGCAGTTTTGTTTCACAAGGTAACTTTAGACATTTATAAAGTCAGAAATTGACCTAATTATAGTACTTAAATGCTTAATGTTTTGTTTTTGAATCTGGCAACCCAAGTCAGAGGGAAAAGAAATTAAATTCCTGAAAGGACAGACTGGTTCACTCTAATCTAAGCATGTTTTTCAAAAGTCACCAGTACTGCAGTTTAAATTTCATTGTCAAAAATTAACTGAGTTAGATAAAGAGCTGCTGTTCTCGTGTGAAGGCATGCTGTCTCTTTCGCTTGCTTATTTAAAGGCCTCAACCTTTACTCCTGCTATCGGTTCTTTATGAAAACTCCCATATAATAAAATGTAAAGTGGACATTTGATATAGCGACTCTCAGGCAAAGCTCAACAAAGCGGCACCTCTCACGTATGATCGGCACAAACCGTCGTATAAGGTGAAGCTCTAATAGGCTCACAGCTGAAGTATTACTTCAGTCATTACATAAATTTTAAAGCAAGACTTTGTTTTGTTCAATTTTATTTTAATTGTACTGAATTTAAACTATGACACATTTAAAAGACTCCAGTTTATGGAATGACTGCATCGCTGGAAATATTGGTTTTACACACACAAACCTTCAAAAGTCAGAACGAACAAAGAACTATGATCACAGTTAAACTGTATGATGAATAAATGAAAGTATTTTTAGTTAATACTATGTAGTTATTGTAAAAATAAAAAAACGAGTCACTGTAATTCCTATCATTACGCAGGCATGTGTAAATATAAAAATCTTAACCCAGCCCTCATTTCTTAATATTTTGCTAGGAAAATCGGGAAAAGGTGCAGCAATTTATTGTAAGAAGTGACAAAACACACAGAAATGCAGTATAAAAGGCAAAAGCATTTGTACAATCATAACAAGTTTTAAAGTCAGTATTTGGTTCGACCACCTTTATTCTTCAACAAAGCCTGAACTGTCTGAGGCAAGCCGCCTTTGAAAGTCTTTAAGAAGTCTTCCGGAATAATTCTCTGGGCTTCTTGAAGGTCATTTAAAGCTCTCCTTTGGATGTTGGCTGGCTTTTGCTCCATCCTCTGTCGAGATGTTCCCACATTGTTTTAATTACAAGGATTTAATTATGGGCTTTAATTATGGGCTCTTGGGAGGCCAGTGCATGACCGATAATGTTCCATTGCATTTTTTTCTATCCAGATATACTTTCACTGCATTGACGCTGTGTGTCACTGTCATGCTGAAAAACGAAGCTGCTGCCGATTAGATGATTTCCAGGTGGCGTTGAATAGTGGATCTAAACCTGATGGTACTCTTCTGTGTTCATAATTCTACCAATTTTTTGTAAGGTTCCCAACAACACTGTCTAAAGTGCAGAGCCTCCACCATGTTTTACAGATGGCTGTAGAAACTCACTGATGCACTTCTCTCTTGACCTCCTCTGCACATATTGATGACAAATTTGAATTCATACCTTGGTTTCTCAGCATTTTCTCCCACTTTCCCTTCCTTATGAATTTTGGCTAACAGTTCTTGGGGAACCACCTTCTTGGTGGAAAAATACTATTTCTTTTGCTCTGTCATTTTTGGCATCTTTCATAGATTCAACAAGAGAAATAGGAATAAATTATTTTGATTATTTTATTTTTACGACAGGCTATTAGTAATAAAATACCTAAAGATACAATTTAAAACTCGTCCTTTATGAAGTTGTCTGTTACGTATAAACACAACACTGTTAGCTGCTTTTGTGCTTGAACGATCAGTGTTATCAATAACAACAAAGGAAAGAAATTCCTGAGACAATGATAAGGTACAAGGACTGGGTGGAAAATGAGTGAAAAAACAACCAATGTCCAAAGAAAAACTTTGAAAGACCTTCAGAGAACCTGGAGCGCTATTGCTCAAGATCACATTCATTTACAAGAAAGTCTGCCTCACTGGAAGCAAATTATGAGGAAATGATTGGTGAATCAAAACTTTAGCAAAACACCCTAAATATGACTCAACCTGAGTGACTTGAGAGCAAAATGTAGCAACAACACTGTATATTAGAGCATGCATTATATTTTAGCCAACGTTCATAATTTATTATGGAAATAACTTGAAATAATGCCGACTCTCATGAAAAAATACTATCAGGTAAGTGCACAATACAGTAGAAAAGTACTCTGAAATCATCCTTTAACCTGTTTTAAGTCATCTTAAAATCTGATCTTTAAACTCAAACTTGAATTTCTAAAAGGAATATTTAAGTTTATACTAACGAACCATTTTTAACTTTGAGCATTTCAGACTATGGCAGCTGGTTTCTCTTCATCATTTGTATACATCAAATTATTATTAAGTTCTGAATATATTTGTTAGCTTAAGTCCTTGTTTGTATAAAAGCAAAGCTCCTGGTATTGCTGAAAGACTTTTCTGTGTTCCACATATCCTCGAGATTTGTTATCTGTTGTCATTCAGCTTCCTAATAAACAGACTGAGAACCTGCTGGAGGACACAAAGGCTTTTCCCACGTTCTAGTGCTGGAAAAGAGTTGGTGTACGAGCCGATCGGTGTCTTCGGCTCATTCAGCAGCATATAGTGTTGACTATGATCTGTTTATGGAAGGAACAACGCAGGAAGGAGGGAGCCGGCCTGCAGTGGGAGAGCAGGAAGGAAAGAGCTGACAGGACAGGATAGATGGAGGGAATGCGGAGGAGACTGGGGACAGGGACACACATTTAAAAACACCATGACATACCAGGATGAGAGGGGAGGACAGGTTAAGGGGCTGCAAGATAGCGAGGCACCTGGAAAAACTAAACATCAGCAAGTACTTTAAATTGTTCCAGGCGATGGCTTTGAATCTCTCGTCAGGTTTGTCATTCCATTCCTTTTATTGAAGGATTTTTTTTCTTCACCCTCGGTGGGTTTATCAGACAGGGTCTGCCTTCAGAACAGTTGGTCTCAGAAAAAATGCAGAGGATATCTGATTCTGGATGGAAACTCTCTTTATCCTGGCTAAATTTCCTCTAGATTACGCTCCGGTTACTGTGGCCTCCACTGCAAACTTGCAGAGAGTTGGTACTTTCCACTGTTCGCCTTGCTGAGCCAAAATCAGCAGACTTGGAAGCTGTAAATGAGCACTTAGAAATTAAAACAAAGCCCACATCATAAAATACATACTCAGTTCTCTCATTCAAACTGTACAGCCGTGCTATAGTTGTTACAACCCTCCTCCATCCCTTGTTTGCTATTTACTTTACATGTGACATCGTGGAATAGAGTAAAAATGGAACTCTACTTTTGGTACTTTTTATACGTCATACTTAAGTATTTTCCAGTGTTTGCATGTCCTTTTAGAGGATTAAATGAAACAGGAAATGGTTAGGGTTAGCTTCAGACTCTGGAAAGTAATTTATCACAAATACCTCCAACAAAAAAAGCACATATTTTAGCTTTCTTTTTTTGTCTTGTACAAGAATTACAGACTCTCTATCAGTGCTCCCTATGCTTACTTAAAATCTTAAGCCCATAACCCAGATTCATGACATTGATGTAAACCTTTTTTTCATTCCTTCAATTCTTTAAGTGCATTTGTAATGAATAACAAATAACTGTAGACAAGAGCATGGACGAACTGATGGCAAAAGGACACTGCAGACAAAAAGGCATTGTTCAGTAGATGTACACTGAAGTGGGCTTAAGATTAGCAAAGGACAGCAGGGCCCACAATCTTTCCAAGTAGGAAAACTGAAGAACAGCAAAGGAAAAGCAGTTTGCACTGACAAATTCTTTCAGGAAATAAGTCTTGAAACTCTGCAGCCAACTTAAAATGCATTCATGCACTTCTATTTTGGAGCATTATCTAAATTGACTTACATTTTCAGGCCCACTGGAGCATAACAACTGTGTGTATACAACGACCCTTAAAACATGATTTAAGAAGGCTTAAAAGGTTTGCTGACTTTGTTCCAAAATAAGATTTATGAAGTTTTTTTCCCAACTGGAAGTTCTCCTCTCCTATTATCCCCAAGGTTTGAGCTCAGGATTCTTTGAATACCATGGCTCTCTTAGAATAATTACAATTTCCTAAGGCAAATATAATATTTGTGGAATAAATGTATGATTAATAAAGATGAGTTGGATATGAATTCTGTCGGTGCTTAAAAACCAAATTATGCATTTTTTACAGAAGTGGATTTACAGTTTTGTTGTGAAGGAGAGAAAGAAAACAATCATCATCAGTCACTAACAATCATCACCACTTGTCATTAATCAGTCGTCATTGTCAGTGTCGTCATCAATTACCAACCCTCATTATCATCAATCACTGCCAGCAACTGATGATGATTAATAACAATCAGTCGTCATCAAGCACCAGTCCTCATCATTATCAATCATTATCAGTCATCGTCATCATCAATCATCCACTATCCACTGTTTAACATCAAAAGGTTTAGCCAGATAAGTGAGTATATTAATAAAAAATGATAAAATACTAATAAAACTACAAAGGCAGACATGTGCGTGAACATTATTTTGAACAGCTTTATAAAACCGTGTGCACAAACAGTCTGAGGTGTGCCTGAGTTAGGCATGTTGTCCCTTTTTATAATTACCTGTTTTGCGTCATGTTGGCAAAAGTCATTTATGCATGCACAAGTTGTTTCTATATCTATCGGAGGGCGGTGTCGCTCACATAACATAGTTCATGTTTTGTTGCTCAATTTAACTATTAGCTTCTTATCTTTTTTACTGCAGTGTTGGTCCATTTTCTATTGATCTCTAATATAAATACAAATTTATTATTATTTTTTTAAACTGATTTTTGATTTTTTGTTCCCCCGTAACAGTGCTGTCATGCTAATGTTTAGCATCAAAGCTACCATCTTCATTTCTTTTGTACCAAATTTCAGAGCAACACGTGCAGCTCCTCAAAAGGTGAACGCTGTGACGCGATCCAGAAAAGTCAGCTGATCACCAGGAACAGCTGACTGGATCTGACTCTGTTTTTATCTAAAACCTGCTGTGAAACGATTAATCTACTAACTAATTCTTTGAGGATGATCGCTTATATTTCAAGGGTTTGATAGTAGGCAGCACATATCAAGGCCAAGGTTTGAGTGTGTTGGTTATTTCTGCCTTAGGCAGACCACAGATGGATGAACATGTGGGTCAGCAGGCAGTTATGATTTGCATGTGTGTCACACACATGGGATTGCTGTGTGGGTCCTATAGGGGAAGAGATCATTTTATCAGGGTTTGCGTTAGCAGCGAGCGTTGAGTAGTCGCCTTTGTGGGAGTTAGACACAACAAGCTTCCTGACTCAAAAACGCTGACTGTCTTCGCCCTGTCTCACACACAAACTTAAAAGGTGCAAACACATCAACACGTGAGACCTGGATAAAAAGAAGGAGTTTTCTTTTTTCTTTAAAGACATGCACAGGTGTTCACTTGTCTTCTGTTGACGTGGGTGTTTTCACTGTGTTGATTTGTAGAAGATACTGGCAGGAACAACGCAGAGAGGGGTGTGTGTGAGAGTCAGACGGTTTCAGCTATTAAACCTGTGACATGTTTCTACCTGCTTCACTTGTTATCTTCCCCTCTCCCTCTGACTAGTCTCTTTGTATGGATCTTTTTCTGAGTGGACTCATAAGCAGGAAATACTGCACTCGGGTACTTTAACGATGAAGGTCTGCACGCAGCTAAAATTAATATTTTCTACCCTCGTAGCTTTCCACAGTCATGAGAACCTTACATTTGATATTTTTAACATATATTTTATCATTAACAAGACTTACAGTAAGACACATGATGATACCTGACTGAGTGAATGAAGACCAGCACATGTGGCTGAGGGCTCCAAAAAGCCAGTAAGACCAGATTGCTTTGCTTTGTTCCTAAGGTCAAGAACATTCACATTGAACACCTTGCTTGTACTTTCTAAAGCCCAGTTTCTGCTGATTCTGAATGTCACACATCTTTGGATCAGTATAGGACAACAGAAAACATGTATTTCTCTGGCCAGCAGCCCAAAAGTCAGACAAAAGGCAAAGAAAACCCCTCATATCTGTGAAGTTACATTTGATATTTATCCTTTTATAAGTGAACTTAGCATTTTTATTTATTTTATTTTTATTTTTTTTTACAACAGCCAGATTCTAACAGGGTGATTCTTCCCACTTTTTTTTCTATTTCTGCTCACAAAAGGAAAATCCAACAAACACACGGTGCCTCAGCCTCTAGAGAATAATTCTGGGTTTCCTCATAGGAGTGCTTCTGCCAGCGTATGCACACAAACAGGATTACAACCCTGCACTAAAGGGGCATCCCAGCTGAGACTGAAATGACTGACACAAAAGTTTTAGGAAAGGACAAGTCTGGACAATTGAACTCCACGCATTTAAAAAACAAAACAAAAAAACCCACTAGTTTTTCCCCAATCCCTGAAGTGGTTTTGATCCTTGAACGCATCACCAAGCTACTTCTAGGACAGGGATCACGTTATACCCATTGAAGTATCTCAGTGTCTGTATTGTTCCTCTACTCGCATGACTTTAATAGACGCCCAGACCTGCTGCCCAGCTCACTCTGTGGAGCAATCTGAGACTTAAATAGCAGTCAGTCCATAACTTATACAAACATGCTGCAACATTGGAAACCTACTTATTATCTCTAAGAAACAGGGCTGCAGTGGAGTTGAGATTCAGGGGAAGCCTTCAAGTAAAGCACACCTACAAGGCGGTGGCACAAAAGTAACCGTCTATACTTAATTTCTGCAGTTTAGATGATAAAAGTAATATAAATCGATTTTCTTAAAGGCAACACCGAGGCAACGACATGCTCAAAACTCTGTAATAAGGTTGTTATAAAGCGCAACGGTACTCACCTGTAATCATCTCCCGCCTATCCTCATCCAGGTGAGAGGAAACCACGTCCCCCATGGTTACAGGAGAGCCTCTGATACCCTCTAAATATCCTAGCTCGGCAGGTTTTACTCCAGGTGAAAATTTCCAGCAGTCTCCGCGCAAACCCTCTGGGAATTTCTCTCACTTTTCCCCCCTTAGAGAGGAGCACTGTTCTGACGTTGCTGCGTTGAGTGTGGGCGCCTTCAGCTTTTTCTAAAAAGCCAGGAGGAGGAGGCGGTGAAGGAAGAGGAGGAGTAGGAGGAGGAGGAGGTGCTGGTGAACAGTGCTGCGTTTCACAGCAGCGGGACACACCCTCTGGGAGTCATCACTGGTCCAACGTGTTCAGTCGGCTATGCTAAGGGTGTGGCCAGAACCAGGAGCTTAAGCGTATCACAGCCTATTCAGTGCGTACTGTGCGCGAGAGTTTCTGTTTGTAGCAGCCCACTTAATAATGTTAAACTTGACAGATGTTAAAAAATACAACCTGCGTTTATTAGTAAGCTCCTTTAAAATGTGTCTTTTAATGATTTGATGATATTTATATTGTGGTTAAAAATCAGGAGAAATGAACTAAAGGCGTTTTGAAGTGCGCGCGTTTGGCTCAGCGTTAGAGCGGCAGCCTGTGGTTGGACCCAGTAGCATTTTGCCACACACAGATAAATACTGCCCCCTTGTGGAAAACATATTTCTTTACTCTAATTTTGAAGCAGGCCAGTATCCAAACCAGCTCTTCCAAACATATTGAATAATTCAGTAAGCGAGTTGATCCTTTTAAAAAAAGAAAAAAGAAAACATCTAAAATGCTGGATGTTAAATTGTTCACATTTCTGCAATCATCTCTAATGCTGCTGAAATAGTCTATGAATTTATGGTTTTATCAGCAATGAAGGCTGAAAATTAAGCTCTGCAACTTCCATAGCTGAAAATGAAGTGAAAGTAGAAGTGTCATAAAAGGAAACTGCAATGCATCACATCTGCTTAGTAGAGTCAATAAACTGGATGATTTGATCATACAGTCCCGATCAAAAGTTTAAGACCACTTCAAAAAATGGCAAAATATTTTGCATGGTTGGATCTTCCAAATAGAGCTTCAAATGCAACAAGAAGAAATGGGAGTGAGACACAACATTTTTTGAGCATGCAATTTTCTGTAAACAATGCTTAAACTGAATGAACTATTTGTGTTGATTGTGTCTTTTTGTAGGTTTTAATTGAATTATTAAGACCTTACTGGATGTGCTGAGTGTTCCAGTACTTTTGATAAATTTATGGTCCAGTTTTTCTTCAATTATTATGTTTATTAGTTCTAATTAAAAACCTGTCTGGTCATCTTTGCATCTCACCTGTACAGTTTATGAATGCAGTTTGCCAAAAAGCTGAGAACTTACGTCTGCTGTCATCCCCATTGACTGATTTAAGCGTAAAAAGGGCACGCAACTCAAGGGGATGAACCAGTGTTGTCTTCACATAACAGACAGCTTGGCCAAGAACAAATTTTAAACTGTATCTTTAGACAGTTCGTCCATTTACTGTTCACTGAAAGCTCATCAGACATGGTCGGAGTAGAAGGGTGGCTATTAAGAAGCCCTTCCTAAAGAAGGGAAAAGGCTGAGTTATGCATGAACTGCACAAGAACTAGACTGAAAATCAGAGGTAATGGGTATTATGGAGTGCGGAATCCAAATTTGAAACTGCTGGTTCAAATCATTGTTAGTATGTACGAGGCAGTCAAGAAGGGTAAACGGTGAGTATCTACAGACATCGATACTATCAGTCATGGATTGGCTTGGTACCTGTACCCCAATATTACTAAAGCAGTGTGGGATCATCTAGACAGAGAACGGGTCAAAAGGCAGCCAACATTCAAAGAAGAGCTTTGAATGCCCTTCAAGAAGCCTGGAGAACTATTACTGAAGACTACTTAAGCAAGCTTTCTTTGAATATCTTTAAGAGTATATGACGAACAAATGTGCAAGGCCTTAGCAAATATTGACTTTCAAGCTTGTTAGAATTGTGTATACTGTGTTTTTGTCTTATACTGTACTTCCATTTATGTTTGCACATTTCACTAAATCACTGACACAAGACTTTTGCACATCACTGCCTTCCTGTATAAATGTAATGCTCCACTATATTACAGATCCATAGATTGTTTTTTGTTTTTTTTTAATATATACCATAGATTTAAAGCTTTGGTTACTTTGCGGATCTTTGCACATTTGAAACCTATTATAGTGCCATCTGCTTAAGGTTATATGCATTAAAACCTGTTTAAAAATGAAGGGTCACTTTATTTTCTTATCATGTATTTATTTCAGGTTCTGTTAAAAACAAACGTATTTTGCAGGAATCTTTGAATTCTATTTAGACAAATGAGCGGGTAAAGCTTAACAAATAAATGCCTCTAGTAAGAATTAGTTTGAGCTAATAAACACACAGCTGTAGCCAAACGTCCGCACATCACCAGTGTGGATGATGCGGAAGGATACGCAGTGACGTTTCCAAGTGGAGGCTCCTCCACAGCGGTGTGACACGATCAGAGAGGAGGAGGAGGAGGAGGGGAGAGAGAGAGAGAGAGAGAGTAAGCAGAGGGTAATCAGTCGGTCCAGCACTCAGAGGCAGCATCATGGCACCTATCGGATTAAAGGCGGTGGTCGGCGAAAGTAAGACTTTTTTTCTCCTAATTTATGGTGCTCAGAATTTGTGCGGGATATGGTTTTGCTGCACCCCGATTCGGCTGTGTGTGTGCCAGAGAGCGAGTATATATTTAAAAAAAAGAGGGGCGGGGGGGACAGGATGCGGGTGCCTGCTAGTGCATCTAAGTGGTGATGATGATAACGATGAAGGTGATATTCCATTGTATCCCGACGTAAACCGCAGAGGTGTAGTGAGGAAGCACTGGATGCCCTGCGGAGGCTGCTCCGTCTCCTTGGTCTCCTGCGGCGCGGATGCGCAATTGCATTTCAAGCGATAGAGCGTAAAAAAACGCTGTTGACAAGCGATGATTAGCCCACTAATCGAAGATGTTGGCATCCTCCTCCGGTGGGATGAGAAGCCACAGAGTAATGAAGCCCGTGTGCGCCCCTTTTAGCCACAATCTGCCTTTATTTAAGGACTAATCTGCGTCTGCCTGTGAGCTGCATCCCGATCTGTTTCTGCCTGAATATTGTGCCACAACATGCAGGATGCACGTACTGCTCACACGCTGGCGAGCTAATAATAGCGAACACAATGTAATGCGATGCTGTTTATTGCAAAATGAATAAGGATTAGCGGTCTCCATCCGTGGGATTCCCCGACTTCAGCAGTGCCTCACCCCATCCGATGGAGCAAAAATCAGCTGCGTAAAACACCCTTTCTCAGCCGGAGAGCACCACCTATGCTCCGTTTCACGTTAATGGCGGAGTGCACCAGAGTCGAGAAAGTTGCCTTAACAGGCGCTGCGCAAGAAATTCCGCATTTTTTGTATATTTTTCCGCTGTCCGGTAACGACCAGCGGACGGCTTTTAGTCATCGTGCCCTTTAGTAGAGTCGGTGCGGCACCGGCAGTCTGTGTAATCCTGCATCATTAGGACACTATTAACTCAAGGTTCAGTATTCGATTGTGTCATTTCGGCTCATTATATTTGGGCTGGTGCTCTAGCGGTAGGTGTGCGGTGATGAAACAGGCCTGACTATGGTGGAGGCGCAGGAGGTTCAACTGGGTGCAAGTGTTAGTGGTCGTCGAAAGGCTCAGGAACCAGCCTATAAAACCTGACAGAGATGGCTTAATGTGAAGACATGTATCCAGTTCGTGCCTAAATTCTTACACCAAGCTGCTCATTCTCTCTCTCTCTCCTCTTTTTTTGTTACCGTGCCCTGCCCCTGCTGCAGGATTTGCTTCATTTGGCGTCTGTTGTTCATAGTATTGATTCGGTGTCACATTTCACTAATCCAAATCCACACAGATGCTCTGTACCAGGAGCTAATGTGTCACTTTCTGGTCATGACATTGCTGGAATCTGAAAATTCTTAAGCTACACCCAGCTCTGCTCTAAGGTATATTTGCCTCACTGGTGCTGCTGCAGAATTCTGGCTCCCACCCACCCCATCCCATTAAACACACACATAGATGCACATGCGTCCATTCTTGGTCATCGAGATGCAACATATATATATATATTAGTGTATATATAGTATATTTTTCTGTTCTTTGACATAAAGTGAAAGGATTTGTGCATTGTCACAACGAGGAGCTTCAATCATCAGTAATTTCACATCTACTTTGAATCCAAGAGTACAGTATTAAATTATAAAAAGTATTCTGAGCCTGCTGATGATGCTGAATGATTGCACTGTGGCTGAGGGCAGCCCAGACCTGCATTTGTGTAAGTTAGTCTACATTTTTTTAAATACAAGGCCAGAAGACTGAGTTTTGATAGAAATGATATCATCTGCACATCCTACTACATTACACAATGCAGCTTCATATGCCAATTATCTGCGCGTGTTTTGCATTCTTTAATTATTTAAGCACTGTAACTGGCTATTGCATAACCCAGTTTGTGAAAAGCTGAAGGCAGGCCGAGTGAATCATCTTTTTCCTGAGCAATGTAAACACTGCGTGCATGTTTCCCAGTAAAGACAAGGACGCAGCGAGGCAACACCTGCTCTACGTTTGGCTAAGGTGAAGCGAGGGCTGTGATTGGTGGAGGTGACGGTGTTGGGGGCAGAGAGTGAAAGAGGGAGGGTGACACCATCGCGGGCTCTCTCACGTTCTCTCTCTCTCTGCAGCAGTGGATGTAGCAGCCAGGATGAAGGAGGGAGGGAGGGGGGGATGGGCAGCAAGCTGAGCTTCACCCTCCCTGTTTCATGCCTGTATGTGAGCATCAGTGCCAGAGAGCAGCAGAAGGAGAATAAGGCTGAGTGACGAGGACCTCATCAGTCAGCAGTGACCTGAGTCATTTAGAAAGAGATGAGCTGCTCAAACTGAAGGAACGCAGTGTTTAGAGCGAGGCGGTGTTCTGTATTTGAGCTATACACTCTATGGTGATGTCTGTGGGGTCAGATGCAGTGGATATTATTATGTTTTGCAGGTTTTCATGGAAAACCTGCTGACCCAGACAAATAATGTTCCGCCTTTCATTCGATCATTCAAGCAGATGCTGAAATACTTCATAGTACTTTATATGTTATTTTGTAACATGATGAATACCATAATATACTGAGAAACCGACCTCAGAATCAATTTACATCACCAGATCCTGTAAATCCAGTTAATTTTGAAATATTTCTGTAACCACAGACAGCTTTATATTTATTTATTCACCTCTCATCTTTACCTGCGCATTTCTGCTCAAAGTTGGCTCGTAAAGCATGTGGAGTGTTATTAAATCAGTGGTTTTCAAACTGCGGCCCCAAAGGTGGAGCACAGACAACCAGGTGAAAAAGGAAAAGTTCAATGATTTAGTCTGTTGGGGAAAGTGAACAAAAGTTTTAGCAGCTATTACGTTAACCTTTACCTATACAGCGCCTTTTCTAGTATGTCCCATTCACCCAATTGCACACAAATTCATACAGGGCTTTTTCTAACATTGTCAGTCACGCACACACACTCTGATGGATGGGAGCAATTCGGGCTTCAGTATCTTGACTAAGAATATATTGACATGCGAACTGGAAAAGCCTTTCAAAAGCAAAATTAGACATTTGTTATTGTTTATAATGGATAAAATCTCCGGGGTGTGTGATGTAAACTTCTTTTTCCTTCTGAAGTACAATGCACCACAAAAAGTTTGAACAGTGACTGGCACTCATTCAGTCTTTGCATTACATACTCGTCATCGCCATGCAGCCATTTCAGGTTTAATTAATGCAACGGCATCCTAAAAGGGAAGGTGGCACACTGAGGTAGCATAAGACCTCAACTCTTCTGGAACTCTGTCTGAAAGCTAGACCCACTTTGAAAAATCATGTGGAACACCTTTCAAGAAAACTGAAGAAAAAGAATGGACATGTTTATCGAAACAAATACAAATAGATCACAATTCAGTCTGTGCTTGACTATGGTGACATTGGTCATATGCATGCTTCTGTATCTTTTCTTGCTCACTATTGCATCTAATGTGAAAAAGCGGGGTGGTACTCCTCAGTGAATTGGAGAGAGCAGCTTTTTATGATGTTTATTTACAAGCCTCTGCTGCAAAGATTGCCTGTCTACATCTGAGCCTTGACTGAATTTAAACACCGGACTTACAATGTCAGGACATACGACGCTTTAACATTAGCTGTACTTCTTGTTCAGACCGATTTTTGAAAAACTGTATTCAAATACTTACCTGGATATGAATAGAGCAAGCTACAAAAAGATTACAAAGTTACAATTTTGGATTTAACTGGAATATTTTAACAGGTTCTTCGTCTGCAACTAGTTTTGCACACATTTTCTTCATTTGTGATTATTTGATAATTATCATGTGGCTGTCTCATTTTTTTTTTTTAAAAAGGATTTAATAATAATAATTTGATAATTAATGAAACTTGCTACTTCAGTATCTTTCCATTATGTCTGTGGTAACCACACAGTACACAGCTGTGGGTTTGTCCTGTATGCGTGGACATTTTTTTCCTTTATTTTACAGAATTCACATTAAATAAAAAGTAAAAACCGTACATGACTTAATTTTGATCAGACTCTCTTTTAAAGTAGTCTTCTTGTCCGCCTTCAGACTGTTTTCAGGGCTGCTGCTGCTCTTATTAGATCATTTGAAGGATCTCGTCCAGTGTGTCACAATGGTGACCCTGCAGGGTTTTTTAGCTATCAGGTTGTTTATTGTCATTTCTCACTTGTTCTTTAGTTGCTCAGTTTATTAAACAGAAGATATAAAATTGTGCTACTTAGTGGTGTGACAACTCAAAATGGTTTTTGGTTGTTTTTTTTTATCAAAAAATGTAGTTTTTGGTGAGATTTTATCAAGTAATTAGCAAGTCAGGCAATCATTTTTGATATACGTTTTGCCAGTTTGCTTGCTTTTACCACTCAAAACATTCACCTGTCACTCCTTCCGTCTATTTGTGCTCACTGAAATGAAACGGTACTAGAATTTGTTGCTTCACTGGGTGCAAAATGGATGCAAAAATGAGCCCTAATGTTGCCTTTTATTTTTTAAGACAAACTAAAAGGTAACTCAAGAGGCTGCGTGCTGTAGGGATGCACTGATGTAGTATAATGCCTGGTTGACAATGCTGATGGCAGTGGCTGATGTTTATCAGTTGTGTCACATCAATTTTGCGCCAGCTAAATGTTCAGAAATGGTGTGATGGAGAGCTAAAAGACTTCGAAGCAAAGCTAGGAAGTGTTTTGTCTCCAGCTCGAATATACTCACATCCCAAAATGTCAAACAGAGTCTGTTCACTCTTTCTTGGAAGTTTTTGGAAGCATGTTGTATTTACTCTTCTCTGTTTGGGGTAGTGTGAATAAAAAGAAGGAGGAAGGTGAAATAGAAAAGGACTTTTATGCACATATTTGCACACACACGCCTTCTATTGACCTTGGAAGCATCACTGAGCCACAGCATCACACACACACAAGTCTGGATTCAGTCTGACGCAGTGCCTGCAGCCCCTGGGCCTCTGTAAAACACACACTTACACACACACACACACACACTTCCAAACAAATGCACTCTGAAATGTCATGTCACTGCAGTAATAGAGTATGAAGAGCTGGCTGAAATAGAGCTGTGTAATGCAGGGTCACAGTGGCTCTTAATCTTAATGAATTCCCCTTCTCTTTTGCTGAGGATGAGTGCTGTGTCAGAGCTGGCAGACATCCTCTACCTCCCACTCTTCTCGGCAGCACGTGACCACGCTCTGTCCTTTTCTTACATGCATACACACACGTACGGTGGAGACATATTTAACACCGCGTGACAGAAATATCTTCTTATGGAAGATCGCCACAGCACCAGAGCCTGGATGCTCTCGTCTTCCAGCGATGTAAACAAAAACAAGAAATATAGATGGCAAAGTAGGATTTTGAATATCCTACTTTGTATTTTACAAATTACTGAGCTGGCAGTGACTGCAGAGCATTCAGAGCTTCAGACAGGCATCCAGACGGGTTGCCTTAGTTTCTTTCTTATATCCATTTCTGCTGTATATTATCTGGTGTTTTCAGCACCCTGGGTTTATTCACCATCTTCTTAGCTCTCTCTCTCTGGTGATTGCAGGAAATCTAATTTGTCTTGCTTTCTTGTTACTCTCTTAAATTTTCCTGCACTTGTATTTCTGCAATAGAACTAGAATTAATATCTTGTGACAAAGGTTGGATGAAATTAGGTTAAATATTATTAATGTTGCACGAAGTCACAAAATGGGTCAAGAGAGAAATCTCACAATTTCCCTTAGAATAAGCACTTGGCAGCACTAAGGAGGGGAAAAAAACAATTTAACCAGCGACCATTTTCATGAGTGATTACTTTAAAGTCACAGTGAAACTGGTTTTAGAACGTCTTTCGCTCCTGAATGTGAGAGATTCAGATTAGAGTGGAATAATAATGGAAGGGATTTGCTGACATCATTCAGGGATTTTATTTGATTTCTTGTGGGTGCAACTTACGAGCGCACAGAGAGTGCGGTAGCACCTCTGGGCTCCCCGCATGCCATCCACGCAAGGCTAAGGGAGAAACAGACACATTTCAACTATGGCTGTTTGATCATTGGAAAAAAGGAAAAAGACAGTTTCTCATAGATGCTCTTAAAATAGTGGATTAATTAAACGTTAAAATAGAGAAATCGTATTGTTTTTATTCAAGCTGATTTTCCTAAACTTTAATTATGATTCAAATGCAATAAGTTAATGTAAACCAAATTAAACCTGCCACAGTCTTTCACTGACTGAACTTGGATTAAAGGAAAGGCAAAAAGAGAAAATTATTGCAAAACAGTCATTTCAAGATTTATAGTAATATAGGCAGATATAATATCCAATCATGGAAAAGATGTTGCTGTAAAAAAAATTTTAGGAACAGACAAGAGAGGGAATATGATACAAATACAAAAACAAGTATGTGTTCACATATTGTATAACAAAATTATCATTTTAACTTTACATGATTAGCTTAATCTAATAAAATCAGTATGAGACATCCTCTTAGGGCTTGTCACGCTTTTTTTTTTTCTATAGGATCGTGAAAACAAAGAGCTGCTGCGTTTTCTGCTCTGGAAAAAAAGCTGGCTTAAGTAGGTCAGCACTGTGTGTTTGCACAAAAGCAGTTTAGTAATATCAGATTCTCATTAAAGGGTGTGTAGTGTTTCCTTCCCGATCTTTCCATTTATTCCATTCGTTGGTTGGTCAGCTGGTTTTCGCTGACCTGCAATGCCTGATAAAAATTCTGTGCCATATCTTTGCAGATGTGGCGTTTTGTGCATTTGCCCTTGATCAAGGTATCAGCTTAGAGCTGCATTTGATCCCTGGAAGCTGCACAGCAGCTAGCTTCCAATGCTTATAATAGCTTCAGTGCAGAGAAGGAATTTCGGGTATCAGTAAAGAGTTCTTTGTATCTTCTTTCATGTTCTTGTTACTGCATTAGTAACTTTTAGCTGAGTTTCCCGCACTGACACTCCTCCTGTCAGGGGAACAGAGGTGACAGACAACTCTTTGAGGTGCATGTGCGTAGACTCCATGAGAGTCAATCAATGTTCTGCCCACACACGTCTTTAGAGATCAGTCCACCGAGACAGCATTTGTGGCGGGGAGATTTCTCAGTGGACCTCTAGCATCTTTGCTGGGTTTTTTTTCTCCTGCTTTCCTTCTTTTTTTTTTTTCCCATTTTACTCCAGTGAACTGCACTCCTGACCTCTGACCTCTGACTTTCTGTCCACTGAAGGTCATAAATCTCTTCTTCTGCTTTCCTTACAGCCATTTTGTGCCGGCTGGGGCCAGTTTAGGGTGTTGCGTAACTGCAGATGGATCTGAAGAGGCTGTGAATGGAAGGATAGCTCCTCCTTATGTCATGGAGTGTTTTTAGGTTTTGTTAAACCAGTGCTTAAGGTGTACTGAAGAGTTGGAACATAGAAACCATTTAATTTGTGGTTAGCCTCATTGTAAAGCTATTTTTTTTAATTAATATTAAGTTATTTTAATGTTTTGGTTAATGTAATCTATTGAAGTGTATAAACAAACAAAAACTCCTTGATGTTTGAAAATAAAAAACCTATGACATGGTGAGACTCTGACCATGAAGCTCTGTTTCATTTTTTTCTTTTGTGTGTTTGTTATATGGTGAAGGCTTTGCTTGCATTTCAGTGCAAGTCCTGCTGATTTGTCTGCGTGTCTCTTTAAGATCAAGCGTGTCACATTCCCTCGGGAATGATGCTGCTGTGAAGCCGAGATCCAGAGAAAAAAAATGGGTCATGTACTCATAGGTGAAAGTCCCAGAAGGGGGGAGAACCACGAGGCAAAGGGAGAAACTGTCAGCCCAAGTCGATGCTTAGGGGGGTGGAGAGTACATCAACACAATCGGCAATATCATTGACTTTAGCTCATAATACTGCTCCTTGATATGGCTAACTGTGCTCAGTTTGTCTGGGTTTATAGAGAAGACGTATGCTTTCCCTTATTTTGTACATGTTAAACATCTAAACACAATTATAAATTAGGTCAACATGCGTACAACTAATCCCACTGAGCCAAAACCAGGCTTCAGGATCTAGGTACTCAAGCATAATTACTTTTCTCATTCTCAACAATCAGATGGCTCCATAGGCCAAAGCACATGGCAACAGTGGGAAGGAAAAACTCCCCTTCCTTTAGCCTCTAAAACCTCAAGAAAAAAAACATCAAGCTACCAAACACTTATTTCTTATAGTTTTTTTTTTTCTTTGCATTTTTACCTCTGTATGATGCCGCAGAGAACAGCTATCCTTATTATGCGATGACCTCAGTCACTGAGCTCTGGCTGTAAGCACAGAAGCCCCACCCACCTATTGTTTAAACCTTCTGTTTGTGAGAGGCAACCAATCAGAAAAGTGAAAGTGATTTTAGTTCAGTCTAAAAACAAAAACATGTACGTGCAAATAAGCAACAGTATATCCAGCGGTGGTCTCTATAAAATTTGCTTATTAAAGACAGAGGGAGGAGTGAAGTCTGTGTGCATAGCACATATAAATGCAGCAGGTGTTGATCAAAACTGTGGAAAAAATAACACAAAGGTTAAAAAAAAATATGAATATTAAGCATTTAAAAGTGATTTGTATTAAAGATTACAGTCATTTCTTAAGATAACTAAGATATTAGAAACAAATGATGATAATTTCGAAAACTACAAAAAGGGTTAGGAACATTTTAGCACATCATTCGATCCACAAGGGTGCTTAATAATATAAACAAAAGATAACTGAGCCTTTACTGAAAAAGCAGAAGATTTTGGGGGGGTTTGAATTCTGTTAGTGAGGTAGGAGACCAAGAAAATGCCACAACTCTTAAAACATACAACCTGATGAGATAAACAAGTGTCTGCTGAGGTGCTGAAGATGTAATATTTTAGTAGTATTTTTATTTTTATGTCTTCACTGTATATTTAATAAAGTCTGCTTAGTCTAATTTATATTTGACTAGTTTAACAAAGAAATTCTGAACTTTCGTCCCTGCTCTGACGTGATTATATTGTATCCTGTTTAACTGGATATGAGATGAGGTGTGTGTGTGTATGTGTTTCTGTGCATGTTTGGTTGACACAGCTGCTGCTTGTGTTTGTTCAGGTCCCTTCCCTTCTTTCTGACCGGCGTGTTCCTGTTGTGCCTTTATCAGGAGGTCAGAAAGGAAGAATCCGCAGTCACGCCTCCCCCCAACTCATTTTCAGTCTTCAGTTAGAAAAGAGTGCAGTCCCTTCACTATTAACTTAACATCTCTATTTTATTGACTGTCTGGGTCATATCACTCAACATTATGAAGGATAATCCCATTAGTCATCCTTTTAATTGAAAAAATGAAACAAAACCGAAGCTAACAGAAGAGGAGATAAATTGAATTGGTATATTTGTTGTTTAGTATCTATCAACATTATAATATTTTTTTTAACAGAACATAATCCAGACAGGGTAGTGTTCTTGACTTTCCTCAGCTCCATATTCCACTGAGTAGAACCACAGAGATGTTGATTTGATAGTACAGACACTCTGTTGTACTGAGGTGACTTGTGCTGGATTCAAAAGCGAGACAGCCCTCATAGAGCCCCGTGTTAAAATGTTCTGTTTCTCAGCATTAAAAAGCATATTTATGGTCCGGTAGCAAAAATGCATTGACTTCTTTGGATCGTTAACCCCTTAGTAATAAATCTGTTGGGGTCAGTTCTTTTATTATCACTCTTCTACCTCCATACTGGACTTGAAGGGCTTCCAGGGGAGATCATCAATATACTGCCTTGCAGTTAATGTTAATCTAATATTCTGCTTGCAAACATATTCAAACCTTCACCTTCACCTTTACAAACCTCAATTCAACTGGATAAATATTAAAACGTTACCTACAAAAGCAATGACAGTAATTGGGGAAAATGCTATGAATGAAATTTAGGGCTGCCCAAAAAAGGGTTCAATGGGGGCTTCTAAACAACAAGGTTTGAGACGAATCTAAGGAAGAGATGTTCATATGGAAAGTGTAATGTTAAAGCATCGAGCTGAAGTAAAGGTTTTGTTCTGAATCGACATTAATGTTTAAGAGATCGATGGATTAAAGAATTTGGACCCTGGAAAAAAACGAAGAATAGTTAAAAATTCAATTTATCTGAATAATTGTAGCTGCTTTTATCTGAGCTCATTTATCAGAAGAAAAAGAGGAAACAGATTATCAGAGGAAAAGGGAGGACGAGTCACGGATATCCTCAGTCCTGCTTTGTTTTCTGAAGTGTCTCATCCTGTGGCCTGGAGCCGCTGCTGGATGAAACACAAGTCGACTTTTCAGGAATGAAAAGGAACCTGCTTTAAATTTGCAGCTGTTACTTGGAGTGTTTTACAGCGATTTGTCAGCAGCTCCACAGTGACTGCCCCGACTCCCCAGCTGTGTAAAAGTCACAGTTTTTTTAGGCTTTTTTAGGTTGTAGTTTGTACTCACACTGCTTCTTGGCTGACGTAGCAGCTAACAGAACAGGACAAAGGAAATGCTGGAAATAGACTGAAGCTGAGTTGGGGAATCTCTCATTTAGCAAGAATATTTCTACTATATTAAGATCATCTGTCCCACTGGAGGTCAGATACAGTTCGTCTCACTCATAGGAGGTTCAGGCTGAGCTCTGTCTGCTTCAGCTATAGTACATACGATAACTTATTCACTTTTAATCGACCTTTATTTGCATGCATTCTAGCTTTCTTTTATCGTATAATTGGTTTTATTTTCCATTTTTTTATGCTTCCATCCTGCTTCTGGCATATTTCTCAATTTTTCTGAAAAGGTCATCATCTGACTTTGAGGAGCATACTGCTTATTGTTTTCGAGGCAGCAAACACTTGCATCCCTCATCTTTTTTTTGCTCAAGCCCTTTTTAATCTGTGGTAATCCATCAGTATCTGTGTGGTCGCAGGTTTTAGCTGGGGCCGGGAGGGCTTAGCGGTTTCTATTCACTGTGATCCAACATGATGTTCAACAGTAATTCACCCTTAATGGATTTATCTTAATACGGCTGGCAGATGGTTGGCATACTGATCAAGCCAATATCAGTATTGTGGCACAAACGGGGTCATCGTGCCATAACCTCACAGTGGATACTGTCTTTCCCTTATTGGGTTTCCTCGTCTTTTTAGACACTCATCATTGAGAGAATTCATTCCACTGATGTAGATCTGTGGTGGCTACCCTTGTTGGAGGCATGAATGCATGGTGCGTGTTATTGTAATCGTAGCATTATTGGATTTTGAAATACATGTGAGTGGAATCAAACAGTTCAGGGTTCAGATATTTTAAGCTTAGTTTAATTTAGTTAACCATCCATCCATCCATTGTCTTCTGCTTATCCTTATCAGGGTTGGCAGGGAGCTGGAGCCTATCCCAGCTACCATAGGGCAAACTTCCTGTTGTTAGACATGGTTTTTACTCCAGTGATTCTCACGGTGTAAGAGTTTGACAGTCATACCCAAGGGATCTAAACAATTTCTATTAATCATAAAAATGGTCTTTTAGTAGTAAAATGTCTATGTCTATTTTTAAAGATGGGACTGATTTACTGTCATAAAACAAAAATTTTTTCTTGCTGTTTCTCCTTCTCATGTTAACTTTGGGCTGATAAACACTAAAGGCTGTGTGGTTAATCAAATGTAACTTTCAGTGATTAATAAGGCAAAAAACGTGAGATAAAATAATCATAATGCAACATTTTGAATTATTATGATGCTCTTGGTTCATCTTTCAGTGCATCCTTTCCCTAGATGCCCTTCCTGCCAGGCTGTAAGAGCTTTGCTTCAGAAACTAATATTTGCAGTTGAATTATAATGATGATGCAAAAATCCTCTGAAAAATAGTAATTTATTGAACAAAATTCAGATTTATTGAAAGTTTCCTCTGAAAAAGTCTGTGAGTTGGCTTCTTCTTTGTCTTTATCTTCTTTTAGCTGCTTGTTGTCACATTAGCACATCATCTGCCTCCATCTCACCCTATCTCTAGCATCCTCCCACATCACACCAACCCTCTGTCCTCCTTCATCCACGAACCTCCTCTGAGGTCTTCCTCTTTTACTCCTGCCTGGCAGCTCCATCTTCAGCATCCTTTGACGATCCCTCCTCTGCATATGTCCAAACCAACTCAACCTTGCATCTCTAACTTTGTCTCCAAACCGCTCAACCGGAGCTGTCCATCTAATGTACTTGTTTCTAATCTTGTCCCTCCCGGTCACTGACAAACAATAATCATAGCATCTTTAAATCTGCCACCTCCAGCTCCACCGGCTTATTGTCAGTGCTTTCCAAAATCTGTTAGTTAAGAGTTTTACATATTTGCGGTCTCAATATTGATCTAAATAATTGTGCGGCCCTGATTAGGGAACCCGTGAACCTTTCCTGCTGCTATGAAGTTTGCATGTTTAGTGAGAAACATTGCCTCCATGTTGGTTTTTGTTACTTGTTGTTATTTAATCATGTTTGTTTGAAATAAAATGAACAAAACAGTGTGGCATAAAGGTACTTGTTCCTCTAAATAAGTGTGCCTGTAGTAGAATAATGTGTAGTGTTGAAAGGAAAAAAAATTCAGCATGGCATAGTGCAAGACAGAGTTATGTGTACCCTTGAGAGAGAGAGACACACACACACACACACACACACACACACACACACACACACACACACACACACACACAGAGGTTATTCTAGCTTTCATAAGGCTAGAGGGAGAGTGCACACTGGACAGGTCATCAGTCTGTCTGAGATAAGCATAAAAGGATGGATGGGTGCTCAGATAACGAGCCCATCAGATTTCTGATGATTCTTTTTCTTTCTTTGTTTTACAGAGATTATGAACGATGTTATCAAGAAGGTGAAGAAGAAGGGAGAATGGAAGGTGAGAGGACAGCACTCTGGGTCACGTGTAGTTTTGGGCACCGATATACAACAAACAAGTTGATTAGAAAGCGTTTATATATTCTTATAAATTCTGTTTTACATAGTGTCGCAACCTTTTTTGGAAATGGGTTGTACCTGTTCATTACTTTAAAAAAGCGCGAATACAGGTATTGAGCAGTTTTCTTCAAAGAAGCATAACTGGACTTTGCGCTGAATCTGTAGCTTATGTTTCAAAATTAGACCTGAGTCAGTAAAAAAAAAAAAATGTACTGGTGAAATTTGTGGGACTAAATAGATGGTTTGCCAAACAGTGTCTTGTTCCAGCTTTACAAATGTGCAGTAAATGAATTGTTTAGCTTAAACTTGTATGTAAAGTTAATGTCTTGAGGTTAGAATATTTATTTGTCAATGTTTTTCTTTCTTTTTACAATTGCTTTACACTTTTTTGTTAGACAAACACCTATAACAAGAAGAAAATACTATTATTCATCGCTAATGGAAAAAACACTGCCTGCCTTACATGCATAGAATTATGACTTGTTGGATGTAACTGGGTTTTGACAAAAAAGGACAAAGAAAATACCGGCCCTCACTGTCTAGTATAAAATAATAACATTAATCCTATTTAATATTTAATTATATTTAATCCTATTTAATATCATAGACAGATTAAAAAAAATATCATGAGGCCTTCCAGACTCTTCGTAAACTCTTTACGGAGACACAACTAAATGTGTTCTTTTCGAGCAGCTGCACTATTTTGGCTCATTAGATGAAATGGATCCATTTCAGATGTTGCTAATTTGCTAAATGTGTCTGAGTAAAGACTGTGCAGAAATACCCAGCCAAATAATCTATTAGTCAAATATTTGAATGTCTCTAGAATCGGTCTTTATTAGTCATTTAACGGAGGCTTTTGGGCAGACCAATGGAAGGAATGATTCTCACCATCCCAGGAGATTACATTTTCAGTAGCTCTTTTTTAGATGTTGTCCAAAAAGACATTAAAAGGCAACAGTAGAAAATATAATAAAAGATAAATGGATACCAAACCTATACACAGTGTATATGTTGATGTGTAAATATGCAGATGGAAAGACGTTTTTCATCACAGTGGTGCACATTAAATAAGCCAGAACAACTAAGACACACAAAGACCTTGAAGCCTGGATGTGAATAAACCTGAGTCATCACTGCACAGTGTCTGTAAGGGATTATTTGAATAAGACTGTTTTATTGTCAGCTACATGTAATGAGAGTAATAAAAAGTAGTTACTGCCATCTTGTGTTGCTAGGCTCTGATTGTGGACCAGCTGAGCATGAGGATGTTGTCATCCTGCTGCAAGATGACAGACATCATGACAGAGGGCATCACCAGTAAGAGCCCGTCACATTTAACTATTTCTCTGCACTGAGAGGCTTATTTTGATCGTACCTGCGACTCTTTAACATGTCTGTGCCTGCTTCTGTAGTTGTGGAGGACATCATGAAACGACGAGAGCCGCTGCCGAGCCTGGAGGCCATTTATCTGATAACACCCACAGAGAAGGTAGGGATACCCCTTCTTTTACAACGTAGATACATAAAGAGGCACGTCTCTGGCAACAGGTATGCACTTTTAGAAGAGAGATCAGACAAGCCGTCATATTCTCAGGCAGCTGTTGA
Source organism: Oreochromis niloticus (assembly GCF_001858045.2). Taxonomy (NCBI): domain Eukaryota; kingdom Metazoa; phylum Chordata; class Actinopteri; order Cichliformes; family Cichlidae; genus Oreochromis; species Oreochromis niloticus. The sequence goes on from NC_031972.2 coordinate 30,445,599, forward strand.
CTTAGTCAAGAAAGATCGCACATGCTTCTTAGTTTCCATGATCTATCTTTACATCCAAATTTCTTTTATTTGTTGAAAGTTGTACAGAGTTTACAGTCTACCTCGAGATGAATGTTGCAGACCACGAGAGAGAGAGAGGCTTCAGAGCTTGGTCATTAGGGAGGGACTCAGAGTAACGGTTATCCCTCCATATTGAAAGGTGTTAAGGTAGTTCTGGTATCTGATTAGGATGCTCCTGAATACCAAGCGTTAGTGCCCAGAGCAGCTCTGGGACATTCTGGAGAGATTATGAGTCTTACCTGACTGATGTTCCCTTGGAAGAAGTAGAGGTGGTGGCTGGGAGAAGGGAGTTGTAGGCATCTTGGCGCAGACTGCTGCCCCTGCAACCCGAACTGGGATAATTGGAATCAGAGTCAGAATCGGCATACTTTAGCAGCGATAGATGGATGGATTTTTCTTAGAGAGAAAAAAAAGGTGAAACATCTTCAAGAAACTTAAAGAAGTCCAGTCGCTTTTCTTTCCAAGCTCCTTAGATTCATGAATTTTACTCTTCTACTTTTACACTAAAGTAACTTCACAAATTAACAAATGGTTTGGGTAAATGAAAGTGAATATTCAAAATGTAACACGTGGTAGGGTTCTCCAAGTCAGGAAGGCCAGAGCACTGCGGACTCTTGGGACGCTGGAGAATGTAAACGCAGCTCATGGTTTGAAAGGGAAAGACTCACACTCACTAACATCCACTTGCAGCTTGACTAGCTACCAAAATATTGATCAGAGAAGCTCACATTACAAAATGCACATATTGTAAGGATTGTCCTTGCTTCATGTTATCTTGAAGATTAAAATACAGAACTTTCATCGCAACACATTTAACCTGTTTCTCTCTCTTCAGTCTGTCCACACCCTCATTGCAGACTTCAAAGACCCTCATTCATCCAAATACAAGGCAGCCCATGTTTTCTTCACTGACTGTGAGTACACACAAGGACTTTACAGACAACCTTCTATTTGATGTAGTGTTGATGCTGCTAAATGAGACTGTTTTGGATGTTGAAGGTTTTTTTAATTGTTGTAACTTTTTCTTTTATAGATACGAATACGAATGCTCTCATTGATGTTGTTAGAACATCTAATCCCACAGTTCCCTCAAAGTTCTTATAGTCACCTGTTGTTTTCTTGTTTTGAAACTCATGCGAGCCGGTTTTATTAGGTCAAGTAAGACAGGATCTTTTTGTGCTAATAATCAAATATTCCCCTAATTTATAGTGGTTTGTAGAAAAATTAAAACTATACAAAAGTAGTTATTTTTCTTTAAATATGCTTTATCCCTGCACTATTACAGCAGGTTACAGCTTCATAATAAGAGATTGAGTGGCTATGATGTTCCCTTTAACAGAAACATCTTGGCCTTAGAAGTATCTTTATAGTGGAAGAATCTAAAGCTGCATCATGTTAAATGAAGGACGAGCTTCCATTGAGCACTCTGTCAAAGTAATATGAAAAAGTTTAGTCAAAGATCATCTTTTAGAGACATCATAGGTCGACTCAAACTCTGGTGTTTAAGTGTATTTGTCTGTGAATGTGACTGAAACTAAGCATCATTTGATATTTTCCAGCCTGCCCCGATCCTCTCTTTAATGAGCTGGTGAAGAGCCGGGCTTCCAAAGTCGTCAAGACTCTGACGGAGATCAACATCGCCTTCTTGCCCTACGAGTCTCAGGTAAAAATACTGTGCAGCCCTGCATGGTCATGGTGCATAATGAAATGCAGAAATGAAGAAAATGTCCTCAAAGCATGTTTAATCTCTATAAAAGATTCTGCATATGAATACGCATAATCAGTAGGAAAGTTGTGCCCACTTGTTAAATGATGATAACCCTGAAGTTCAACTGTGTCCTGCATTGGATGAGCCTCTTGTCTTGAATAGACACAATCACATCAATAAGTATTAAGACATCATTCTCTGCTCCTCCAGGATACAGACAGCTCATCAGGAGCTTTTCATAGCAAGTAATTCAAATGTTGCAGCAAGATATTGATGACTGACCTCGTGTTGTGATGTGATCATCTCAGATGTTCACTTGGCTGAAGTTTTGTCCATTTCTGGTGACTTCTTGGTGCAATATGACAGCATTTCTCTGTGCTTGTCCCTGACTGGCCTTTTAAGAACCCTCCTCCGACATCTTCTCTATGCTAATGTGTTTAAAGTAACCTATCCATAGCTCTGTCGCTAACCATGAGGCAGCAGATTACAATATATCATGTAGCTTCACTAACCCTAAAAATGTTGATGGCATCATCATCAAAATATTATCTTAAGATACTTTAATGGATGCCTGGATGTTAAACTTTATTGTAACACCCGGGAGAACAGTCACACTGATCAGTTTATTGGAGGTGAAGCAGTTTGGATGGTTTCTTGTATCTTCTGTGCTTGTATGCTTTTGGGAACTAAAAGAGCATTTTTGACATGAAAATGACTAATGAAGTGAGATTTAACATGCAGTCTGACCAGCCACATCTGAGCGTGCTGTTCAGGTAACAAAGTCCATGTGATGGGCAAAAGAAAATAAATCCTGCTGTCTGATTGGAGTTTAGCATTTTAAAGCGCATCTGCATTTTCAAACACTGACAACTGTGCAGAACTAAAACTTCCACTTAAAGTCCATAAATATGCCTTATTGTCCTTAACTATTGGCTAAAACACCAGAGCCAGTGGTTTTGGTCCAACATAGTTAATGAAGCTTTTTGTTCACCATTTATAGAGATGGTTCTGGGAGTCTGCATCTATTAACACCTACATGTAGGACTGGAAATCAGGCTTTTGAAAAGGGATTGAAATCTGCAGTGACTGAGGTTATAATAAAAGAAATTACGCAAAAGATGAATTTAGATCAAGTTTTGTGCCATTAATGCCTTCCAATGCTATTACTCAGCACACTTTTCTACACAAAGCTGGAAATGACTGAAACCCAGTTGAGCTTTATTGTCTGTTAGTGACAACAGAGAGAGAAGGAGAGGGAGAAAGATCCAGAGATGGAAAGCTTGAGCAAGAGCAGCTGCAGAGATCGATTAAGACAGGTGGGAGGAGAGAAATGCTGCAAAGGATGTGGACAGGAATAGTAACAGCGAGGTTATTGGTCGTAAGAGTTAAGGGTGGCTAAAGAGAGGCAGACCGAGAGGAGAGAGAAATGCACTCAGGTGGAGACTCGGCACAAAGCTGCTGACTCACCAGACTCTCTGTTTACAGCCAGACTGTTCCAGAAAGACTCACATTTATCACACTGATTTCTCTCCCTCCCACCTGCTTCCCCACCCTTTGCTCAATTTAAAAAAATGCTGCCTCCATCTTGTCTTCTTCCCTGCCTCTGTCTGTTTTCAAGATTTTTTTTTAAACTCGCGTGCACTTTCTTATCTTGCTGCTGTCCAAGTGTTTTTTCCCTCTTATTTGCATTTACTCCATCCTTTTCTCCAACCATTCCCCCCCCCCATCTTTCCCTCCAGCAACCACCCCTCTATTTACTGCATCTCTCTCTTTCTGTCTGTCCTTTGCTCTCACAATCTAAAGATGCTTCTTGGCCCACAATGCTTTGCTTCCCTCTTGTCTGCTATGATTAATTCAGAGTCAGTGGTTTTCTGCTTCAGGCAAAAATGCTGCCTCATAGTCCCGCCCACAGACTTGCTCAATTGGGCGAGTCACATCCACACAGTGGGCTGGAGCCAATGGTGGCCGTTCTGAGGCAGGGACCCTTCTGCAGCGCAGGAGTGTGGTCATGTGACTGTGGACAGATGGGTTGGGAGAAGGGAGTGGTAGTGATGCAGGAGAGGAGAAAAGAGAGGAGGAAGAGGATAGAAATGAAAAGAAACAGAGGGAGGAGGTGAAATAATGAAACAGTAAAAGACAAAAGAGGGGGTGTAGAGATGATATGGGGAAGATCGAGTCGAGAAGACATTAAAGTGCAGGGGGATGAAATGGTAGAGACTGAAAAAAGAGAGGAGAGAAAACATGAAAACCGAGATCAAACAGTCCATTTGTGTAACAGCTGAAACGCTTAGAACACATGCAGATGTTAAAAGCCTTGCGTCCTTTCTCCCTCTCTGTCTTGGAAATGCAGTTCAGTTTAATGCTTCTCACAGAAGTTGTTTCTGGAGAAGCTTAGCATGAAGAAACACAGATGCTTTTCCTCGCTGCTCTCTCTCTCTTGCACACATCATCACTGGGAGATGTGAGGGAGAGATGCCCGGGAGGGAAGACACACTTAGGTGTGAAGAAAAAAAAATCACCTTATGCACATGAGGAAAAAAGTAAATCAGATAAATTAGTTCAAGAAGCTAGAAACACTCATGTCAGCACAGTTAGCTGAAGAAAAAAATTACATTTCCTTGTATTTGTGTGTGCAGGTGTATTCTCTGGACAATCCAGATGCCTTTCACAGTTTCTACAGCCCTCATAAGACCCAGCTGAAGAACCCAGTGATGGAGAGGCTGGCTGAGCAGCTGGCGACGCTCTGTGCCACCCTGAAAGAGTATCCTGCTGTCAGATACCGAGGGTGAGCAAACAGGGGGCGTTGCAGTGCAGTACAGACTGCTTCCGCGGTTGTAAAACTTAAAATGTCTTTACATCTGTCGTGCTTTGTTTTTGCTTTATTTATCTTCCCTCCCGCTTTCCCGTGTCTGACAGGGAGTACAAGGACAACGCCACCCTGGCCCAGCTGGTTCAGGACAAACTTGATGCGTACAAGGCTGATGACCCCACCATGGGAGAGGTGAGCTCACGAGAAATCAAATTGTTGTCACTTTAAATATCCTGCTTATTATTGTTTTCACTTAGCACATCATATTCTCGTTGTTCTAACCTGTATCAGGGCTGTCCATGAGATCAGGTTACAGCTTAACTTGATCTCCATTTGCTGTAATCAGTAAAACCACTGCACTAAAATATCCTCTCCAGCCTTTACTCTTTAAAGAAGAGCGTTCTGAAAATCTGAAAGATTTAAAAGTAGAACTAAAACCTTCATGTGTAGATTTTTTGTTATTGAATAATACAATAATACAAGCTGTATCAAAAAGAATCATCTTTTTAAATTAATGGACAAAGAAGGTTTTAAAACACATGGCTGAATATAAAGGTTTACACACAAACGGATATAATATAAATATGGATATAAAAAGTGCCATGCTTCTGAATGCGAAATAATCATGCATGTAGTTGCAGTTGCACAGCTGAATTCTACACGAGACCTGATGCGTGATTATCTAATTGTTGTGCGTCTCCCTCTGTAGGGTCCGGATAAGGCTCGCTCACAGCTGATCATTCTGGATAGGGGATTTGACCCTGTCTCACCCGTCCTGCACGAGCTCACCTTTCAGGCTATGGGCTACGACCTGCTGCCCATTGAAAATGACGTCTACAAGTATTAGCAAACACTGCTGTTTAAATTTGACTTGAGCATCATTTGCTTTTATGGGCAATTTGGCCATTTCTGTTTGGTTGATTCTTCTCCAGATATGAGACCAGCGGCATCGGAGACTCACGTGAGAAAGAGGTCCTTCTGCATGAAGACGATGACCTGTGGGTGAGCCTGAGACACAAACACATAGCCGAGGTGTCCCAGTGAGTACTTTTCATTCTTTTCTTTATTTTCCACTCAGGCTTTTGATATCAAATTAAATAATTCTCATATGTTATTGTCTTCTTGTCACTAGGGAAGTGACACGCCAGCTGAAAGACTTTTCTTCCAGCAAGAGGATGAACACCGGAGAGAAGGTAAAGGCGACTCTGTGGAGGGAGGTGATGCTCTGAGTATGAATGTAAAGTTTTGTGAAAACATTAGGGGTGTTCTGTGGTTTACGTCATCGCTGCTTTATTGGACATTAATTGTGTAACTTAGTGTTGTTTTTGTTTCAACAGACCACGATGAGGGATCTCTCCCAGATGCTGAAGAAGATGCCTCAGTATCAGAAGGAGCTCAGCAAGGTTTGTGTGTTTTTTGAGTCTGTGCATGCTTTTCTTTGTGTGTGTGTGTGTGTGTGTGTGTGTGTGTGTGTGTGTGTGTGTGTGTGTGTGTGTGTGAGGGTATACGCTGACCTGTTTTGTCTTTTTCAGTACTCCACTCACCTGCAGCTGGCTGAGGATTGCATGAAGCATTACCAGGGAACAGTGGACAAACTGTGCCGTGTGGAACAGGTGAGACGGAAGCAGAAAGAGGGGATGAGGAGAGAAAACCAGAGGGAATAGGAGGGGGAAGTAGCAGAGGCGAGGACAAAGAGCACAGTGCAGCGATCAGGGTTTTAAAGTAAGACGTTACAAACGAGAGGTTTTCTGTTGCAGGATCTGGCTATGGGCACAGATGCTGAGGGAGAGAAGATCAAAGATCCCATGAGGGCCATTGTGCCCATCCTGCTGGATGCCAATGTCAGCACATATGACAAGATCCGCATCATCCTGCTTTACATTTTCCTTAAGAACGGTAAGCGACAGACTGAATATAAAATCAAATCAAAATAAGACAGAAATATTTCTTTACTTTTTAGTAAACCGTTTATATAAATCTAAGTTAGTACTATTATTATTGTCTTAAACATTTTTATACATCTGTATAAATTGCCGTTGCTTTAGCTGATGTTTGAATTTTGAATCTAAGGGAAGTAGAGTACGCTCATTCTTGTGTGTTATTTAATGTGAGTGAATGCCCATGAAAATGTGGCGTTATTAAATATTTTTTATTATCATTTAACATTTAAAATACAAAAGAAAAATGAATGCAACTTCTGGATACTAAAACAATGTTATGGGTTGTTTTATTGAAGCAACATGCAGGAACTTGGTGATATCAAAACAAACAATCTTTGTTTTATAAATCTTGTTAATATTTTGTGTATATTTGTGTGCTTAGGCATTACGGAGGAGAACCTCAACAAGCTGATCCAGCATGCTCAGATTCCCCCTGAAGACAGTGAGATCATCACCAACATGGGTCACCTGGGCGTCCCCATCATCACAGATGTAAGCGTCTCCGTATTATCAGCTTACTCATCCTTTCCTAATTCCTTGTGTTATAAACTAAATTTTGAATGCTTTCCTTAAATTCATTGTTAATTCATTGTATTGTAGTTTTTTCCTTTTAATATTAACTCCAACAGACTGTAATGGAAATTTGCTATTATGTAATCTGTCACAGCAGAAGGCTTCCCATCAAAGAAGCTGTCTGTGTATTTTCACTCTAAAGCACAAACTGTGTGATGTTTTTCATTTGGACAGTTTGACCCTTGGACACAAAAGCCTAAGATGCTGGAAGTCAAACTACTTCACACTTCATAGATGTTGGGTGAAATAAAGCAGGCTAACATAGAATTATTTAAATATTGTATTTAGGCTTTTCTTTATTTACATTCAATTGTTAATTTGGTTACTTATATAATTGGTGGATGAGTGTGTATCATTGTATCTCTATCTGTATCACTGACCATTAACCAACGCAGAAATCACAACATGCCACATTTTAGGGACATCTCAAATGTAATTTCGTATGTTGTCACATTTTGAATCCAGGTTATTTCCACTGTACTGCAGCACTGTTTGATGGGGCTTCAGGCGGTACACTTTTCAATAGGTGTTTGACACTGTCAGGGTTGCTCCTTATCTTCAAACCTGTTTTTGATTTTCATGGAAGAGATCTCAAGGTGTCGTCAGTCGTTTGGGAGTGGCGGGCTGCCTCATGGAAGGGAATTCAAGTATCTTGAGCTCTTATGCAGGAATGTGGGAAGGTGGAATGTGAGTTGGTGCTGTGTCAGCAGTAATGGGGCTTTGCAGTGTCCTGCTGTGGTGAGAGATCCAACCCTCAGCTGTGGTCATGAAGTATGGGTAATGATTGAAAGAGTAAGATTGTGAATTGAGTTTCCTCCACTGGGTGACTGAGATGAGCCTTAGAGAGAAGCTGAGAAGCTCAGACCTCAAGAGGGATTGTGGAGCAGAGCCTGTGCTCTGTGTCACATGTGTGTTCCAAGAAACTGGTTGAGGAGGTTTGGGCCTGGTTAGGATGCCTCCTGGGCGTTTGGTGGACACGCCCAACCGATAGACCCAGAACACACTGGAAAAAATATATATCTTGTTTGTTCTCTGAATGCCTTGAGATCCCCTAGGAGGAACTGGAAAGTGTGGCTCGGGAGAAGGTTGTCTGGAATAGCCTGCTTAGTCTGCTGCTACTGCTGGTGTGTGTGTTGGCTTATTGCTTAAAGGGGCTATAATGCTGTCACTACTTTATGTCAGATAAATGCTACCTAAAGGGTGGATTCTCATAATAAACATGGCTAAAGTTTTAATGAGGTGTACAAGGAATCCCTCATAGCTCAGGGTTCAGACTAGGGATGGGTATCGTTTTTAGCAGTCTCTTTTTTTTCTGCAAAATGATAACCAAGTTAGCCTTTTCTGTTGATACAACATACCTCCTTTGGTTGGAACCGGTGCTTAAACAATGGAAAACACAAACTTTGTCCTAAAACCTCTCATGTTTAGCTGTTTTTTTTGTAAAAAGATAACAATGTTAGCCTTTTCTGCAGCTATAGGGCACATATGGTATCACTCTATCAAACAAGAAGACAGCCGCATGTAACTACGACGGTGTTTGCTAGTTCACCTTACATGCATTAATTTAATAACGTGGTTAGCCTACTCAACGTAAATTACACACGAACAACATTAAGCTACTCGCCCAGAGATGAACGGCTGCTGCTGCCATCATCATCCGTCATCATTTCTGCTACGCTGACAGGGCTAGGGGCCAGGACTCTACTCTTCGGGTTCTTGGGGGATGTTGCTAACTCCGGGTCCGATAACAGGCACCACACCCGCAGTAGATGTGCACGGTGTGAGGTCTGGCAGCAAGCTATCAAATACGGTGCATTTCTTGGCTTTTAAAAAAACGCTATGCGTCACCAGGTGTTTCATCCGATTCGAGGTGTTACCTCCTTTGCACAGTATCACCTTAAAGCACTTGTTGCAGGCTGCTGAGTTTGCATCTTTTGCTGTGAAGTACAGCCAGACTTTTGACCGTTTCGCCTTGGGCATTTTTAATCTGTAGCTCTGCTCTAAAAGAACGTACGTACCTGGGCCCGCCTACTATCCTTGGAAAGGTAAAATGATTGGCTAGAATCCAAAGTGTATGACATCTCAAGAAAAAATAAAGCACCGAAATGTGCGCTGTTTTTCGGTCTGGTTACTACCGTTTATGTCAAAACCGGTGCCATGATGGCACCGGACACCGGTACCCATCCCTAGTTCAGACTGCTTTAAACACTCAGTTCCAGCCAGTTTTTCTACTCCTTGCTGTTCAGCAGATGAGAGCAGATATTCCTAATATGGTCACCTCAAGCACAAAGTTTCAGTTCTGAGCACAGAAGCCTCACCAACCTGCTATTTAAGCTCTATTTATGTGGGGGTAGCCAATCAGATGAAAGCTGCCTTTAAATGAAGACATTTTAAGATAAGTGCAGATTATTTTGACCTGTGACTCATGCAAAGCTACTCTAATACAATCCAAGAATAAAGCTACTAGTTACCCTTTCGTTACTCTGAATATGTAAACGCACTACCTTGGAGATCTGTTTACATCAGCTCTGAGAGAAAATGAAAGATGACTCGTGTATTTACACAGATAAATAACCTAATCTGTAGCATCAGGACATTAAGCTTTCATTATCTATGTCTAGCAGATCAGTTTGTGCTGTTTTTAATGAGTGCTCAAGGAGAGCGTCTTTTATTTCCACTTCCACTTCATCATATATTCTTTCTTGTCTCAGTCCACCCTCCGCAGAGGGAAAAAGGTCGACAGAAAGGAGCGTGTGAGTGAGCAGACCTATCAGCTGTCCCGCTGGACACCGCTGATCAAGGACATCATGGAGGTGTGTTTCTAGGAATTCTATTTTATTATGTGTTAAGAAAACTAAAGAGCTTTATTTAACCTGCTGTCTGGCAGATGCATTGAAGTGTCTTAGTATTTTAGTTTCAAAAACATCTCAACTGTAGATGCAGTTATTCATTTTCCCTCAAGTACTCCTAACTTATGTATTCAAAAGTAGCTGTTACTTACTTTTCACTTCTCATACACCCACAACAGTCTCAGTCAAACATCAGCTTTTCCTGCCTAGTTGTCATCTACTATATTTAGCCCCTTTATTCGTGCAGTGGACCTCTGCAGTGGAAGTTGCTAAGAGATGTGAATTTGCCTATTTCAAGTGTGTGTGTGTGTGTGAGAAAGAGAGAGAGAGAAAGAGACAATATTGCTAACAAGGATATGTTTTATTTTTGTTCTTTTTTGTTCTCTTGCAGGATGCTATTGACGATAAACTGGACACCAAGCACTATCCTTACATCTCTACCCGCTCCTCTGCGTCCTTCAGCACCACTGCAGTCAGGTACGTACACACACACACATGCATTTTCAAACAGCATAGCATCTCATCTCATGGTTGTAGCATTTTCAAATTATGAAGAGAGAAATGGAGGTGTTGTATCAGTAGTAATTTGGGATGGAAGATGAGTCTGATGGGACTGAGGAGAAACAAGAACAGGGATGTGCTGCTGCTGCTGCTGCTGCTGCTTTACCTTAATATGGAGGAAACAACCATTTCTTGCAGTTACTTCCTGATTATATTATTTCACAACCCTGGATTTGTAGAAAATGGTATAAATTCAGCAATACCTCCTTATACTCTGGTCCAGTCTGTGTGGATGGTGCTTATCCTGCATCCTCTCTTGCCTCTTTTACTGTCCCTGCCCCACAGCTGCACACACACCCAGCATCAAGTACCTTGTTGTGGGTACAATTAAATAAAAGCTGTTACGTTAATAAAGTACTTGCAGGTGAAATTTTAATTCATCTTGATTATTTGGTTTTTAAAATAAATTGGCTATGTGTGATGTGATGTAGGTACAAACCCAGCCACCTGTCTGCAGCTCATTCCCTTCCTTCGCTCTAAAACCTCAACTCCTGTTTTTCTTATTCTAGCCAGTAATATAATCCTCTCACTGTGTTCTTCTCAGTCTGGTCAGGTTCCTGCCTGCAGTGGAAAATCTCTAAAATTTCACTGTATTGCATGAGGTGGTGCACAGAAACTGTTAGCACATGGATGGCAAACAGGAAGAAGCATATGCTGTGTTAACAAAAAACACACTGAACAATACATGATTATAAAAACCTCATGGCAGAATTATTTACCTATCCTGATATGAAATACATGTAGCTGTCTGTACTTTGAAAGCTTTCATTGATTCACTACAAGATGCAGGTAGATGTCACTGAACAGGAGCTGTGGGAGAGAAGTTGCCACTTTGAAGGATTTAAATAAAGCTGCTGAGCAGAATATGGATCCCAAGATTTGTAGTTTCTATTCATATCTTTGTTTTTCCTCCATGAATAGATGATCCGAGTAGTCTTTCCTCGAGACAAGTGAAACAACTTTTGTCCCAGAGTATTACCGACTGTCCACTATTAGTCGTCATGGTGGAGTAATGTTTTACCTGGGTACTACTGGTATTACTGGTTTGCCAGGGTAGTTAGTCGGTTATGCGACTGAACTATGATTAACATAACTCCAAATAAGTATAGATTGAAGATTGAGTTGTTTCTGTCTCATTATTGTAACATACTTACCTTCAGTTAAGACACTATTTTGAAAAAAACAAAACAAACAAAAAAGCCCCCCAAACATTAAGCCCACAGGGGAGGAAGGACAGTATTAAATTCATTTTTGATGTAAATGAAAATAATATTTCCAGAAAGCTAATATCTAGGATTTACCTAATCTTATAATTGAACAGAAGTCTCTTCCGATGTATGTTAAATCAAGCTGGGAGAAAGGAGCAAACATAGAGCTATCAGAAGAGGACTGGATAAACACATGTAGAGCACACTCTACCACCTCAAGCTCTGGTTTGTGGATGCCAAGGTTTTTTTGTCCAAAAACATAAAATAGAGTAAAATACCTAAAAATGGGCAGTGTTGGCGAATGTGTGGTAATATATGTGCAGATCGTGTTCATATTTTCTGGGATTTTTTTCTTACTGGTTGGATGTTTTAGCAGAGATAAAGACATATTTGTGTTATTTATTAGAGGAATGTGCCACAAGACAGATACTTGTTACAGATATGATTAAGTGCAAGTAAGAAAGCAGTAACTAAGAAGTGGTTAAATAAAGAATCTTCAACAACCCCTGAGAGCATAAAAACAGTTCATGAAATCTGTGAAATGGAACAGTTGACCTTTTTCTAGGACAATTGTGACTGTAAGGTTTGAAAAGTACTGGGGAAAATGGATAAACTACCAATCTGTGAGATGAAACTTTGGATTCCCCTGCTTCCTGGAGAGCTATATCTATGGATTAGACTCATGAAGACCTTCTGAGTATTAAAAAAGAAAGGAGCAGGATTAAATAAACATGGTGGACACAAATGAACTGCTCTCCCTTTGCATAAGGATGGGATCCACTCAGTTATAGGTTCTGTTGGTATTTTTACTATGGGATTAATACTTAAAAGTGACTGATGGCCTTGTCCTTTTGCTGTGTGAATTATTTCTTGTCTTTTTTTCTCTTTTTGTACATTTTCACAAAAATAAAGTAACGGAAGAATTTATTAATACTGTACTTTCATTTAATGTTTTCCGGCAGTGCTCGGTACGGCCACTGGCACAAGAACAAGACACCCGGAGAGTACCGCACTGGGCCACGTGTCATGGTATTCATCATCGGCGGCGTGTCTTTCAGCGAAATGCGCTGTGCCTATGAGGTCACACAGGCCAATGGGAAGTGGGAAGCCATCATTGGTGAGTAGTGTTGCAGAGGGTAGTGTAGGCTGTTGGGGTGGGTAGTTAGAGACACATCCATCGCCTTGAAAACAAAGTGGGTGTGACTCTGAGTGGGCATGTTTTCACGAAAGGTGGGAAAAGCTGCGTCCTAATTCAGATTAAAGAGAGGCTGAAGATTCAGTGTGTGTTCTTTGATGGGCACAGATGACTTGTGACCTTGGACGTCGCTAAAAAACATTAAAGATGGGCAGGCGGAGAAACATGAAGGAAGTCTAAAGTATAGAGGGAAATCTGACTTTCTGCGAGTTTGGAATAGACTAATAAAAGTAGTTTTCTGAAACATTAAATGCACTTTCATATTTTGGGCTTCATTTCAGTATTTTTGACTTTTTTTCACCCTTTGGAAACAAAATGAAAATTTAGAAATATAGGCTCAAGTTTTATAAACGCAACAGACCTCATTTCATCACACACATACAGGGCGGCATACATCCCACGTCACACATTGCTGTCACAGCAATTTCCCATCGACAGGTTTACAGTGCAGCAGCTTTTTTTGCAGGATGCAATTACAGATAGCAGGAAGATTATTGTGTGCAGCATTTTGTGTTAAAGTAGCCCTTTGTGTCATGTTCCTGTGTACTGTTTATTTGATGTCCTGAAGCTTTGCCAGCCAGTCTGTGTTATAACGTTATGTTAACTGAAAGTGTCTTTTGTTGTGCTCTGCTTCTGCTGTTGTCTTTAAAAACAACTGTTGTCTTTAAATTGCAGCCACGCCATGTCTTTCTCTGTGTCTGTGTTCCCAGTTTATTTCTGTTTGTGCAACTTGGTGTGAGTGTGTGTGTGTGTGCGTGTATGTGTGTGCTCTGTATGACAGGTTGCTTGTTTTTTGATCCTTTTGTTTTCTGGAGAGAGCGAGTGAAGGAAGGGCGGGGGCATGGCATGTGCTGTGAGACGAGTGGTGAAGCCACTTCTGTTCCTCCACAGGTTCCACCCACATGCTCACCCCCACCAAATTCTTAAAGGACCTGCAGCATCCCGACTTCCGAGAGTCCACTAGGGTGTCCTTTGAGGACCCTGACCCCTCAGCCGAGTGAGGCAGAGACAGATTGGGAGGGAGGGAGAGAGAAATCACACAGAAAAAAGTAAAGGCAGCCGTGCAAAGAAGCCCTTTCTGAACCTTCACAGCACAAGGGCTTTCTTCCTTGTTCCTTCTTTTTTGAACACTCAGTACTGTTTTATGTAACTCCACCCTCCTCCTCCCCACTTCCTCAGGGATGGATGCCCCCGACATTTCCTCACTGCATGGACTGCTCCATCAGACTCCCTATGTATCAGTAACTCAACCGCGACTCCGTCATGTGTTTCAGACTGAAACCATAAGTCCAAACAGGTGTATTCTCGCAAAGTCTCTCAGCTTATCCACAAATCCAGTGCAATAAACATATAACATTTCAACTATTTAAATTAACTGTAAGATTTGTTGGAGCAGTCTTAGCTCACATCCTCACAACGCTGATGTGATGATGGCATGCGTATCACACTTCCTGTATCCTGAACTCTGTGCTGATCAGCGGCCATGCCTGAGGAGGTCGTGAACCCATCCCTGCTGCCTCCTCCCATCATCTCTGCAGGGTGGATTAAATCGCCCCGTGATGGCCGCCCAAAGGCCCTTTGATCTTGTTTAAAACTCACTCCAGATTTAATCTGCCCCAACATCTTTATCAGTTCCTATGATTTATTTTTATAATTTGCCCTTTACATACAGAAAACAAACACCTTTTTTTGTTACTGGTTCCAGATTGGTCCTTGAGTTGATGTTGGGTTTCAGAGACACACTTTATCATTTCTTCTCTGTTTTTTTTAAAATCCTTGTGTATTTTTTTTTCTTTGTTTTGACCGCCTGACTTTGTCCACTCAGCTCACCATCACATGCTCACATGGCTCATGACCTGTCTGCAGAGGGTGCTGGACTTTAGCGAATGTTGTCATGATGATGGAGATCTGCTGACAAGCAGGGCAGCTGGGTGACAGATAGGAAACCAAGCAACCCAAAATAAGTTCATATGCATTCATATGAATATTTGCCTTCTGTATTACCGTCACAACTCCTCTGTGCGGACAGTCTGAGAATGTAGCATTGTTCCACCTGATATGCTTTAGCAACCCACCTAAAAAAAAAAAAGACAGAGAGAGAGATCCCAAAAAACCATCTCCTAACATGGTGCACTATCCACATCTTCAAAATACTCATCTTCTGTCTTAGTATTCAGCACATCACCTTGTTTATGTGAGCACATATATATTAATAACTGATAATGCTTTCAAAGCAGCTCCTTTTAGACAACATCACATACCTGGACACACACACTGATGGATAAATTAGTGAGTTTAAAGTCTTTGCTTTTGAGTCTTCTATTGATTGCTGAAAAAAGCAATCCTGCTACCTACATATGTGGAGAACCAAACAATGAATTTCAGATTAAAAAAAAAAAGTTTAGCTGCATAAAATTAGCCAAAAGCTCAGGTGTATTTAATAAAGATTAAATACCATACCTAATTTCAATTTGGTGAGTCTACCCTTCAGGGTGGTCTCCTTGAGCAGTGTTACAGTATTTCCCACTCCGCTGTTGATATCGGTCGGCGATAGTTCCATTCTGCCTTTTATTTAGTTCATCGGGATATTTTCCAGTGTGTTAATACAGTAATGTGAAAAAAGAAAGTTCACCGGACTCTATGCACAGTGCAATGTTTGGCATACTGGCACCAACACCTCATTCCAATTATCAAGCACGGTGGTGGAGGAGTGATGATTTTGGCTTGTTTTGCAGCTGCAGGTCCACTCAGGTACTCTTTCCAGTCAGTTTCAGTTGTTATTAAATCTAATCTGCAGTAACTATGGCTCTTCTGTGATTGATCAAGAGATCCATTGTCATTGAACCAGATAACCTAGCCTTGGTTGACATAACCATCAGAAGGCAGAGGCAGCTGCCAACCTCGTCTCCTGGACACCATCCTTGTACACCATAAAGGGTCATCGCAGTGGCATCGATTTTGTTACATTAGATAACGATTCCTCCCGTCTACTTTCCAAGCTCAGCCATCACTATTCAGTGCATCTGCCAGGCCCAGGAGTCACTGCCTGTTCTCTAATTGCAACCTCTGGCCAAGTTAGTGTCATTAGCAGTGAATTTCCATCATTTGTATTTGGGGTCTGGGACCTTAACGAGTGAACTGAAAGTAATTTATGTGAATATCTCCAGCTGGACCACACCCCTTCCAGTCATACTTCTATAAATACCTTCCTGCACCACATACCCATTTGTTCTCATTCGTGTTTGGGGTTGTTGTCTGGGGTCCTGGACTTTACTTTAGCATTGTGACATGAATGTTGTAAAGAGTGGCCCAAAATCTTTCCACAGTGATATGAGAGACTGATGAAGTCATACAGAAAATTATTACTTCAAGTTATTGCTGCTAAAGTTGTTGAATCATGAGCTGTTCCTAACGAGACCACATAGAGTCTGGTAAACGGTTTCTCTTTCACATAACTGTATCTCAACCCTCCTGTTTAAATTTGTGTAATGAAATTGAAACTGGTCAGATCGGACTCCTAGGGAAAAATATGAAATGGGACCAGTGCTGGAAGCGATCAAAAGGTACACGAGGAGATGACCTTGAAGTGCACACTGACCAAACTTAAACCAGGTGTGGCTTCTGGTTTTCAGATGGGTGGAGTCGTGACCTTTTTATTACACTTTTAACTGAAACCAGGGCTGTTGAGAGAAGATGATGCTCGATTTGCTTTGAACAAAGGGTTAAAAAGAAAACCTTTTATGCTTTAATGAGCTTTTAATAAAAAGACTACATCCCTTAGTGATCACCAAAAAACATGGCTCCATAATGCTTTTCTATTAATATCTTTGACTGGTTATTTCATGATTATTAATTAGTAAAAAGCTAATATATAATGCAGTTTTTTATTAGACTAGAATGTTGAACATCCATCTGCTAAAGCAATATCATTTACAAACCAAGCTTTTTTAAGGTTTTCTCAGTAAGCTCTCACAGCTCTCACCATAAGCGGTATGAAGCCTCCCTCCCCACATACTGCTGCATTCAAAGCTTCCTGAGCAAAAATGGCCATTACTTCCTAAAACAAGTCTTTTTGTTTTACTGTGCTATTATATGCCAGTATTTTGTGGTGTTGGAGCATAACATCACAGTGTTGTTTCTGGGGCTAAAAATGCCCACCAAGCTGTGTGTTTTGGGAACAGCAGAGAAGCAGGCGAAGCCAATTCGACATTCTAGCCTGACCCCATCTTTAACCCACTCACCCCCTTGAACCCCCACTCACGATCTCTGATTCCTGCAACCACCGCATCACCTTAACCCAATATGAAATGGACTTGCCTCTTTCTCTTCTGTTTATTCGGGGGATTTTTGTTTGATTTTTTTTTTGCCTTTAACTGCTTCCACTTCACGTGCCCCCACGCGGATCAGGTTAACGTGTTAGAGGTAAAGCAGCTAATCAAGCCAAACTGGAAGAAACATGCAGCTTTGCAACAGAAACAAACCAATATAGGTCAAAAACTGTTGGTGTCTGGAGTAAATCAAATCAAATGTTTACCCTCCTTATGTTCAGGAATTAAGACACAAGTAAATGTTTGCTTTGCTCCAGTCCTGCACCTTTCAAGTTTTACAATGTCTGAAATGTGTCTTCAGCTGTCCATCCTTGTGCCATTAGAATTACTGATTTTCACATTTTCATTTCCATTCAAACTTAGACAGCGGAGTCAGCTCACTGGTTTTGGATTTCATGACTTGACTTCTTGAAATACTTATAGCCTTTTCAGCTGTCTGCATGCCCTTTTAACCCTTGGATGCACAACCTACCAATACCTACACTCTTCCACGAGTGGGGTCAAAAATAACCCCAAATAGAAACAATGCATTTTGCTATGAACTTGGTTGTTATTCTTTAAAATCTTTAAAACAAAGAGTTGTAACATTCTCATATTTGAGGTATTCGTCATAAAACATGTTTGTGACATGAGGCCCTTTGCATTTTAATTTATTTTTTCATTAATTTTAAGAAATTGCAGTTTTTGTATCCTTGTATTACTTTTGTATGGTTGCTCGGCATATACTGCAGAAGCTGCGCCTTCCCTCTGAAAAGCACAAGTTGTTCATCCACTGTAACACAATCACTGAGGATGAATTTCTGCCTGCAGTTGACCAGGAACAGGCCCCATATGTAGCGGAAAGCTGCCATATGGGTTGTTTTCAGTCGGTAGTCTCTGGTCCTCTTGTCATCAAAGTGCAAGAAACGGCGAATATGTTCAAATCTTTGAATTGACATAGTGGCCTTGTACAATGGATTATGCAGAGGACTCCCAAAAAACCCACCGACTGGTACATCCCAGTTCTTCTCACTTCCTGCAAGAATGGTCAATCAAATGAAGGCCAGGAGCTTATGTTTGGTTACATTTTTCCACTCTTTTCCCCGGTCTGTGGCTACTCTTCATGCCTCCATGTTTGTGCATGTCAGCACCTCTTCTATTATATTATCAGACATGAACATCTTCCATACATCTATTGTGGAGACAGTACTAAACCCAGGTGCAAGCCCCAGTATATTGTGGCTAGAGCAGTAAGAGGGGCTCATTCTGTTAGACTCAATAGCTATTTCCTCTTCAGAGGACTCATCAGAGGACTCTTCTGTGTCTGACTGGCCTTGTTCAGTGGGGGGGACAATAGTCTGGGTCCTCTATATCTGAGATGTCAGATTCTGAGTCAATGCCTCTGATGGGCTCATCATCCCATCCGTCCTGGATCATTTGTAGGTCCACAGGGATCCTAGCTGGCCTCATAGCAGCGATGTTACTTTAGATATGAAAAAAAAACCATCAGAAAGAACAATGTTTGAAATGCACAGGAAACTATAAACAGGGCTGCGCATAAATGGTTCGCAGGTGCGCATTCGCTGTCAAAATAAAAGACACACCAGATAAGAAGTTGGAATGCGCGTTTGCGTACATAAGATGTTCTGGAGGAGGCCAGACATTTGTTCAGAACTCTTAAAGATGTCGAAAAAGCAAACTCCATAAGCATTTACTTTGGTGTTCCTCCACCGCAAAAGAAGCGGGTATTCTCTGAATTTTAGGGAATACTTTTATTTTGACAGTGAATGTGCACCTGCGGACCACTTATGTGCAGCCCTGACTATAAATCATGTATGTTACTGTGTAATAATTAATTCCCGATCGATCAGATGAATAAGTGGGACAGTCAGAGCTGCTAAGAATGAAAGTTTCATAGAAGATTCCATAGGAACTGCGTGGGGTCATTTTTGACCCCACTTGTGGAAGAGTGGGGTAGTGATACAAAAACTGCATTTTTTTTAAATTAATGAAAAAAAAAAAAAAATTCAAATGGCCTCATGTTACAAACATATTTTATGAGGAATACCTGGAATATGAATATATTACAACTTTTCATTTTAAAGATTTTGAAGAAAAACAACCCCCACGTGTGCATCTAAGGGTTAATAAAGGTTGCACATTTTCGTGGTTGTGCATATTGGGGTTTGTCACGTGATGTCATGCACACATTGCTTGAGAGTTGTCTACCATATTGGATGTGATACAGTCATGGATTGCTAGGGGAAAATGCATATTCCACCAACTGGATGGCAATGGTTTCTCGAGGTTGCTGACGCTTGCTGGGTGAAATTGGTTGCAAAGACAATGCTGCAACAAAAACTTTGTTTGCTAGCAGATTCCCACAGTCACCTTTAGTTTTTCAAGTCTGGCTGGAAATGCTCATTAACTACTAGCCTAGCGGTAGATCATTTTGACAAAGTACAAGGAAGACAGAAGAAGGTTCACCTTTACACTTCAAAGTAAAAGCAGCTCTTGCATCACACTTGTCACAGTTTTGCTACAGCTCGAAGAGTATTAGCTAGCTTCCATTCAAACTACAACTGAAGCAATAGGCCAGTAACTGGCTAGGGAGTACACATTTTTCCTCTAGTAGGTGGTTACCCAGGGATTACTCACCCATGTTGTTGGCCTGTTTGAGTCTTTAGCAATCATTTTCCCAATGACTGCCATTAACCTCCAGCAAGCACTCGGAACCAGATGAGAAATACTCCTTTTTTTTTTGGTTGCCAGATAGCTGCAAACTGGTGGCTAGGCCTGTGTGACATTTCTCACTTACTCCTACATTGTCACCTTGATTGTCACACATCCAAAATGGCAGACAAGTTAACGTTGTGTGGTTCGCGGTCACGTGTCTGCAAAACCTCAATACAGATTTGGTGTTGCAGGTTTTCAACTAGCCCACCTGCTGCTTTAAGCTAACTTAGTCATAGTAGTTGTGTGGCGCCATCTCTGACCTGTGTGCTCCCATTGTGTTCAGCTGCATGTGATTTATAACACAGCCTAATAACTCGGTATCTGACTGTATGTTTGTGGAGTGAGAGTGTGTTAGAGTAGAGTAGTGCATTACATACTCCTGCACAAGTTCACAAAAATTCCAGAAATTAAAGGGGACCTATTGTGCTCATTCCCACTTTGACTTTATTTTGGAACTATACAAGTATAGTTTTATGTTACTAACAGTTTAAAAAAACAAATCTTTGTATCTTATACTGGTACTATTTGCAGCTCCTCACTTTATCTCTTAAACACATTACAAATTAAATTTCTGATTCTCACAACAAAATTCAAACTTTGATGGACACACTGTGTTACTCACCCGCCTAGATACACACAATACAATTGTTGAAAAAGCTAATTTAGCCACATTAGCCTAGCATTAGCCTTTGGAGCAGTCATCAATACAAGACGAGTGTCAGTGATATAATATTACAGCTTCTATTTTATAGCTCTGGCTACACAATCAAAATTCAGCTTTATACTGGCCTCAAATTCCACTGTTTTGTACTTTTAGAAAGCTAAACAAAATTAGCTTGTTTCTGTGACTGTATTTGGAAATACCATCCAATTAACATCTGCTACATCCCAGGGTAGATTACAGGGATTACTTGTCCATATGCTGAAGTATTTTAAAGTTTGCCCATGTCCAGTTCAATGTAATGTCAATTGTAACAGTATATATATATGACAGAAAATAAGGAGACGCAAAATAGGTCCACTTTAATGTGCAAAACAATCTAAACCCAGAAAGGTTTTAGTCTTTTCTTAAAATAGCCGGTATGCAAAATTTGAAGTGGTTTAAATAGTCACTTAACCTTTAATTCATTTTCTGATTTATGTGACATGAGCGTAATGCTTTAACTTCCCTTTGCATTTAATGTCTGTGTCAGTAAAGAATACAAAGCATCTCCTCAAGACAAAAAGGAGCGGAAACCCCCAAAAGCACTTAAACTTCCACTTGAGTACAGTGAAAATACCTCCCGTCCTAACACTTTTAAAACTCTTTTAATACAGATTAATAATCCATTTTAACCTGCTGACTAACAAATTCCGATTCCATAACTTTACGATCTATCTTTACTTTCAACGTTATGTAAGGTTGTCCTCATCTAAAAAGTAGGCATTCATAACATAAGCTGAAAACACATTTTTCATCAGTTTCCTTCCAATCGTGCAGATCTAACGCGCTGTGTTTGTGTGTCTCTTTATGCGTGTGCGTGTCTCCAGGATCGACCCACATCTTCACTCCCACCAGCCTGCTGGAGCAGCTCAAGGCCATGAACAAACCAGACGAGGAAGTGACGAGCTAAAAATCCTCCAATCAGTCTCTCTCCTCTTAACCTTACTCCCACCCCCATCCCACCCCCTTACATCACCCCCCCCCCCCCCCCCCCAAATCATTCCCAACCAAATCCTACACATTAACTGTGTATGCATCTTGCTTGAGAAGAGAAAAGATTTAGACAAAAAAAAAAGATATACGTTATATCAAAGAATAAAATTGTTGCAAGTATTCTCATGTTTTACAATGGATGCAACTAAATAAACTTATTTAAAATTGATTAAATATCAGAAAAGAAGGCCATTTAAAATGGAAATGACCAAAATGTAATATTGTACGCAATGAAACCTGCTAGGATGTGTAAAAGGTAGATGAT
This sequence comes from Oreochromis niloticus, assembly GCF_001858045.2. Lineage (NCBI taxonomy): Eukaryota > Metazoa > Chordata > Actinopteri > Cichliformes > Cichlidae > Oreochromis > Oreochromis niloticus. Next base: position 30,467,506 of record NC_031972.2, read on the forward strand.
TTCTCTTGTTTCTTTCGGTTACCTCCATGGTGTGACTTTTACCGTAAGCAGATAGAGGAGGGATGTGCAGCCTGAGGGGTTCATATTGTAAAAAATATATCAGTCACCATGCAATACATAGATATATGCATAGATATATTTCATCAGAGAGGAGCCTGTCCTATCACCCTTCTCTTATCCATTTGAGATGTTCGTATTCAGTAGCATGCTTGGACTGTGTTTGTATCCAGTGTGGATGTTCCGAGAGCCGCATGTAAATGTTGTGGTTGAATATGGCGCTGAAAAAACCTTTTTGTTTTGAGCATCACAAAAAGAAAACTTTTCTTCAAGGATTTTTAAGAGTTTAAGAGAGAATTTCACTGGCCGCTTTATTAGGGATACCTTTGTCACTGCTTATTAACACAAATGTATTGCTAGTAGGTCACATGGCAGGAGCTTGATGCATGTAGGCATGGTCAAGACCACCTGCTGAAATTCTGGCGGAAAAAGGGGTCCAAACCTGTGTCAGCAAGGTGTAACTAATGAAGTGGCCGCTGAGTTTGTATGCTCAAGTAAACTTGGTCCCAGCTACTGAGCTTACAGGCTAGCAGAGAAGAAAGCATAAAGTGTTCAGGGATGTATTGATTTTCAAGTTTTTGATACTCAAAACAAGATCTTTTGGTTTTAAGTATTCATTTTAAGAGCTCCCCTTAGTCGGTTGGAAAAGAGGGAGCTCTGTTAAAAGCCAGAATCATCCCTCCTCCAGCTGCCGAGACTGTAAAGTATTTACTTGCCACAATCTTTTTCCTTTCCTCTGCAGAGACGTCACGTTTCAATGTCAAAAAGGCCGTTGCTTGCTGATATTTAATAAATAATCCTCCAAAAAGGGCCAGTTGTATTTCAGTATTGTATCCTGTCAGATTAAGTCTTATCATTGGTTAGTAACGATGTTTAATTGGGCCATGCACTGAGTAGTGTTGTGTATATGCCATATGTTGCTGTTTTAGCGTCTCACTGTTGAATGGTGATTTTTCTGACTGTGAAGTAGTGACAACTTTTATTTTGACGAAAAAAAACAAAAAAAAAGCCAACGTGAAGCCGCCGTGTTTGTGGTGTTTTAGCTGTAGCTGTTTAGTGGTCCACTGGGAAAAAGAACTAAGATCTATATTTTCTTTGTCTGTTTTCCTCCTCTGGTGCAATGTAAAACCCTCCAATGGTGAATGGCTTTGCAAGTTTAAAAAAGAAAACAAAGAAAAACCCTGGAAACCCCTCGCCACTTTTCTTTCCTCCCTCTTTTGCCTCTTTCCTGGCCAAACAGTTGTATATTGCACTATGATGCGTTTTCTGTGATGCAAACGCTTGTGTTTATTTTTTCTTTTCTATTATAATTTGCTGTTGTATAGGGTTTACGCTGTCAAATCAATTGATTTATATCAAATTATTTATCAGAGAAGATAATATTGAAACATTAGTCTGTCCTAAAAACTGTTTAACTTATTGGGATTGTATGTTTGCGAGTGTTGAAGCACAAACAATACTTCCATGTGTACCTAATATGTACTAAGGTTGTCTAATAAATTGGCTTCCATTATACTGAAAGACTGAACTTTTTTTCCCCATTATTTCTTAAAAAAAACAAACAACAACACACAGTCATTCTTTTTTATATTTACTTGGCTCATTACGGAGCAATGAAAATTACGTTGGATCAACATTGGGACAAATGGGCAATAAATAAAAAAACGTAGTACAAAAAGCATATCTAAAACATCGTATTTTAAAATATATCACCTACACATACAAAAAAACCCTTTGATATCCAGCATCTGAGGCCCTTGGTACATCAAATGATTAGTGGTTTGAAGAATGGCCATCTAAAACTGAGATCATGGTTCATGAGTGCATTTCATTTACAGCAGAAAGAGTTTCTACATCATCAGAAAATTAATTTCTACAGCAACTAATTCACGAGAATACACAGGTCTCTGTAGTACGTCATAGGTTTGAAAATAAATATGATCTATAAGACATTAGTGTAAACAGAATTATTGTAATGTTTACCAGCATATAAAAATACATGTTTTAGTCCCTCCCCCTCTCAGGTGGCCATCTTTGAAAACATCGGCAAAGAAAACTTACAAAGAGGAGGATTTGAGATTTTTATTCACTTTGGTGCGACTCAGTTCTTTTGGCTTGTGCCTCGTTCTGCAGCTGCTTTGGAGTTAATGACTCTCAGTCTTAGTGCCTGTGATGACAGTTCACACTAGTAGCTGCAGGACTGAGTAAGCAGCTCCTGGTACTGCAGTCCAGATGCCAACGAGCGAGCCATGTGCCTGGAGGTGTGTTTCATGTGTCGAGCTGCTCTGATGGCTTTGTTCAGTGAGCTGTCCAACGAGTGCTCCCTGTCAACAGACAGTGAGCGTCTTTTCGTCCTCCTCCTCACCTCCTCAGGACCAGTGACCTCGGAGGACATGTGAGTTCTGCTAGAAGAGACGTAGAGGGGGGACGAGTACAACCTGAGGAGATGGTAAAAAGTAAGTAAGGATCAGGACAAAACAATACGTTTCTCTGTAACATTCTCTCAAAACTATATATGAAAACTGTTATGTATCAGAAACTGTTCAATAAACTGCACATAACTTGCACTATTTTGCCCCAAATCCTCATCCAGCAAACCTTTCAGCTAAGAGGGAAAACCTCCCCTCAGCGCAGCCATGTGCACTTAGGGAACGACCTGGTCAGTCAAGCCAGTGAAATCTGCCCTCTGTGTTTTTAGACTGAGGCGATAATGCTGTGTGGATTCTAGACACAGTTTGTCATCTTTAATTTTAAAATTAAATAGAAAATAATGATAAGTGAAATCTGTTACTTGCATGTTAATCTAAAAGTTTAGGAAACAAAAAAAGCAGAAAATGAAAATTTTAGGATTTTTGCATAGTGTGTCAGAAAAGTGTGTGAGCTATGAGAGCAGCGCACTTACAGGAGTGGTGGAGGGCACACTGGCATGCACTGCAGCAGTGGAGGTGCAGGTGCAGGTGCAGATGCAAAGAACCTGCTCCCCGCTGCTCCATCAGGGGACTCGGCTGGTTGGTACTTTATGTGTGCGGGTGAGTCGGAGAGTCTGTGACTGTCTGCGAACCACAGAGCAGGCCAGGAGCTCCATTAACACTTAAAATAATTGCACTCATTTACTGCAGACTAAATTTATGAGCCAAGAAGAGTGATCGGGCAGAAATTTCCACTGCTGACACTCAACAAACAAACTTGGTCTTTGTGAGGTGAAATAATGGATTAGCCACACAAAGATAACAGTACATCCTTCTTCTGATAAGGATTTAAACCTCAGTGCTCTAACTCTGCATCTGAAACACATCTCATGGTCTCTAACCTTTGTATGATTCGAGGCGACCGCAGAGAGGACATTGATGGCAGCAAGTGGAGGCACGGAGCGTCTCTCTACCGCCACCAACTGGTCCTGACAGTACAGAGACATCATTAAAAAGAGGCTTTATGGAGGCTGATCGACTCATTCGAACCATAAAATTAATCCAGATAAAACTTTAACATTGGTTAAAAACATCTTCAAATTAAAGTGCACTTCAGACACTTGGATTCTGCCCTCTTTGCTAGCAAACATGTTTATCCAGGCATTTATTCTCACGTTCAGGGGGTGCTCTGTGAAATGACAAACACTGAGAACAAACAGGAGCTTGACTTCTTCTGCTGTCAGGTTCATCTGCTTTTTCAGACACAGAAACAACAGGATGCTTCCCTGCAATACAGAGAGAGATTTCCCTCAGCTCAAGACTGCAGTGTAGATGACTGAGAACCTACATGGATTTATTTAACACGTCTGAACAGGTCCCACTGCAATTTAAAATTTCTGAAGCTGTATTTGACTGAATTTGTCTTTGTGTCTCCAGTGGTGTGGTAGGTGTTCTTACTGTGCTGTGTTCGCCTGCTGTAGACAGTAGTTGTGTGGTAGGAGCAGCTGTCTGGTGCTGCAGATGTTTGAGTGCATCTGGACACCTGAGGCTGTGGTGCACAGGGCTGCAGCTCCGATCTTGTCACTGAAAATAAAACACTGACTCAATAAGTGATATGGCATGCCATTAAAAATAGGAGTTAATGAGCATAACAGGCTTCAGAATCACAAACAGGATGAGAACCTTAAAGTAGACGACACTCTTAGTCCCTGTGAGTGAACATGCTTCGGTTCGACCATACAAGCTTTCATAATGGCTAAATGAAATGAATAAACTGGTATCACTCCGTCTCCCTCCTTGATTTTAATGATCAATTGTTAATCATGATGAACTCACAGTAATCATGTTGTGGCTTTTGTTGGTTTGTAGAAGCAGATTTTCTCCTGGCTGTTCGTCTCTGTGTGGACTCCTCCTCAACCTCGTCCACCATCTGTGTTTCTCTTTTCCCTGCACTGACATCACTCCGTTGCTCTCTAGACCTGAGCAGTGGAAGAAGACTAAATTAACAGCAAGCAACAAAAAGCAAATCTGCTATAAATGCTTTAAAACTTCATTTGTGACCCGACTATGATATTTACAAATCAGGCTGTCGAATATAAGATCACATAGTTCATTATGCATCAACAATTATTATTATTAAATAAGTAAATAAAATGTTATTTATATAGCACCTTTCTAGACAGAGTCACAAAGTGCTGCACATAAGATAAAAAGTCATAAATTCCAGTAGTTGTTAGACATCTGGAATAATTTGATTTGGGAATATCACCCACAGCAAGCAAACATAAATCAGGTTTTTAGTGCTCCTACTTGGCAACAAAGACAAGCGACTGTATAATCCATCACAGTAGACGTACTCTGTGGTTATATGTGGAGCATTGAAAAGAAAAAAAAACAACCTGAAGCAAGTTGAAGAGGTGCTTTGACTAGAGCTGTTATCCTGAGTTGATGGAGCTGATCTAATAGAGCTGATAGGCTTCTTGTTTTTCAGACAATCTTCTAGTCTCTCCTTCAGTTTGGTTACCTCAGCCTGCAGTATCTGGACTGCATCACTAGAGGAAAACAGAAAAAAAGATCTTTACAAAATAATCCACCTTTGCAGTTCATATGTAAGCTTGAACTAATACACTACCATACCACACCAAGTTTTGTGGCCAAATATTGTGATGTGATTTCTAAAATGCTTTACTGTGGAAAATATGCAAATAAACCATTCAGCAGGTGAAAAATGGATGGAAAATATTGATGTAGGTGTCAATCCAAGTGCACACGCATTCTGAAAGGAAACAAGAAACACCACACCATGCAGGAAACAGAAGCTCCTAATATACAACCTGATTCAACAGCAGGCGATTCTGTAATAAAATACATAAAAGAAAATTATAATAAAAACATTACGACTAGTTTTTGGCGTGATCATGTTACTGCATTAGTGTAGCAACAGTTATCCTCATTCATCAGAAATCATTAGGATTCACAGCGACACTGTGGAGTGACTCTACTGCCTTATGCCCAGAGCTGGGACGTTTCTGTTTCTGGAAAATTCTCCACTTGTACTGTTGACTTGTTTGCTTCAAGTCCCATCCAGACACACAAACACTAACATGCAATTCTGACTGGAACTCCTTGCTCGTGGAGAATCGCAATGGTGGTGCTGAGTAGTGGTGGAAGAGCTTGAGTGTGAGCTGTCGAGGAAATTGATGGATTTGCTGTACTGGTCAGTCTTTTCACCTTCAGAGTCAATGTGAGCTGTAGAAATAAGGGCAGGTCAGCAGGTTACATACTCAAAAAGAGAGAGAGCACTACTGATTACTAAGTAAATTAAATTGGAAACTCACTGCCGTCACTTTCAAGTCCAAACTCACTGCTGCCACTCTCCACCCTTTGTTCTCTCAGATTGACACAGCGCTCTGGAGAGCAGGAGAAGGTGCGTCTCCTCACTGCCCTTCTGCTTCTCTGTGGTTGGTCGAGGCTGAGGCTAAGTCGGGAGCTCATGCTCAGGTCTTTAGCTGTATGACTGTGCAACGGTGAGGAAAAATGAGATGGTGCAAAGACTCGGCCTGTCTGAGGACTCGTGCTTCCTTCCTGAGGCACTGGAACACCGCTGCACCACAATGGAATGTAACAAGGACAAAAACAAAAACACAGAAGACTTAATCAAAGAAAGAAAAAAATCACTTTAAAACAACAGAAAATCACATCAGAATGTGTTGTGTGTGTTATGGGGTGGGGGATGGCACCTGAGCTGAAATTATTAGTGCAGTAAATCACTGTGGAGGAAGGGAGGCAGAGTTGGACTCACCTCTCTGATGCCCTCTGGTGGAGAGGACTGGAAGCTGTTGCAGGAGTTAGACGGCTGCTCTCTGAACCAACAAACCCGCTGTCTGTCTCTGGAGAGATGATCCCATCCTACAAAACAGAAGTTATACAACATCAACACTGATCATCACACTAGGCAGCTGGAACGAATACTTCAAATCTTTAGTAAAATAAAGTGTTTTATTAATCATTACAGAAATATTTTAGCATTATTGTAGGGGCAATTCAAATAGTGCACATATACGCTGATATAGGGAGAATTTTGTTTTTGACTTTTAAAGCCAGCACTTATATATCAGCTGTATTTAAGAAGTCACCATAGAGAAACCACCGATTGGTCATTAAATAGATGAATTTTCACCACTTACTTGTTGAGGTGGTGTGAGGATTTTTAACTTCACTAATCTCCTCAAGCTTAATTCATAACACTGTTAAATCTAAGCCTATGCAAAAACAAGCAGTAGGAAAGAAGGAATACATTGCAGCAACGTAGCAGCTCTGATCTGTCAGCTTGTTAGTAATAATAATATTATATACAATATATTAATTAGCACAAGGAAAATGCATCAGTAAAATAATATATAATAGGCTATAGCTAACTAATTAACTTGCTAAAAATGCTAATGCTATAACTAGTATTCTGCCAGTGTAGACTAGAGATGGACCGATCCGATATTACGTATCGGTCCGATACTGACGTAAATTACTGGATCGGATATCGGAGGGAAATAAAAATGTAATCCGATCCATTAAAAATCAAAAAAAGCACCTCACAAAACTTGCGACATGGTGTAACTCGGCTCATAACTGGAGCACGTCGGAGCAGTATGCCTCACGTGATAGAGCGGCTGTGTGTATTTGTAGCCTCGCTACCAAACCAGCATTTCATCTCCGAGGAAGCTATCCCAGAGAGAAGTAAAGCAAGTGTGTAAGTTCATCTCTGAATGTTTGTAAAGCATTCCCGCGTTAAGCTTAACAACTGATATATGGAGTGACTGCCTCTTCTCTCCCCCTTCCTCTCCTGCTGCTACTTCAATCAATTACTCTTTAAAATACCAGAATAGGGAGGATGGAGTAGGTTTGAGTTTATTAGATTGATCAGTATTGCTGAACTATGAAATATTTTGGGTGCAGTGTATTTTTTGCATACAGGTATAACAGAATAGCTTTAGTGTTTTTTTTGTTGTTTTTTTTACTTGAGTATGAACTTATACAAAAAGCAGCAAGATATTAAAAAAACAGTTTTATTGATTAAAAAACACACTATATCGGATTCATATCGGTATCAGCAGATATCCAAATTTATGATATCGGTATTGGTATCGGACATAAAAAAGTGGTATCGTGCCATCTCTAGTGTAGACATATGACACTAAGTTGCTTTAATAGTGCCAACAATATGCGTATGTAACCAGTTCCCTTTCAGTCGATTCACTCGGTACAACACATAAGTATGGGATATCACGCCCTCGCGTGTCCTGGCTGAAGAAACCTTTATTCACGCCTTTAAGGCAGATGACGTGTGATGACACGTGCACGGCCCCGCCTGCACATATAGCCACTGTCATCACGGTCATCCCTCAGTTCTTATGCTCTTCACCTCGCTGAGAACACCTCTGCTGAGTTGAGCTAGCTAGCTGCTGCTAGTTAGCTCCGTTGTCTGCCGACTTGAACTTAGCTTAACTGCCCCTGTTGGTGTTAGCCTCCACCGCCCAGTTGGTGTGTAGGCTGCCCGCGGAGCGCTAATTTCAAGTTTTTCCTGTGCAGCGTTTCGCTTTGCGTTTTGGAATGGACTCCAAACCGAAGCGAGCAAAGCAGAAATCTTCAGTTCGCCCCTGTCCTCAGGGATGCGGTTTCTGTTTGCACGACAGCGACCAGCACAATGCCTGCCCTGTCTGCCTGGGGATCGTCCACGCTAGGAGAGCGTTGACGGAGCCCGAAGCCTGTGCGTTTTGTCGCCAGCTCCGGCGCTCGACCCTGGAAAGACGGGTGACGTTTGTGGAAAAAGTGCTGGGACGCTCGGCTGTCGCATGGCATGACGCTCTCCTTTCCGAGTCTGGAGCCCCGGCTTCGTCCGAGTCCGAAGACGAGGATTTTCCGGTCGATGTCCCCGCAATTAGCTGGGCTGACCACATGGAATATGTTGACGGGTTAGCCGATGACGAGCCGGAACCATGCAGGAGCGCTGACGGGCTTCAGCCTGGGTTGAAGCCCGCCAGCGCTCCCCAGGAAGACGATGACGTGCTGGACATCGGCCTGGACATCCATGGTTTGTCGGAGGATGAGCAGGAGAGCTCATTGTCGGCCCAATGTGCCGCCGCTGCTGCGCCGGTCGGCCACGATGACACCTCTCTTTTTTCCCTGTTTCGCCGCGCTGCTGAGAAGCTGCAGGTGGACTGGCCCTCTCCTCCGCCAGCTCAGAAGCCGTCGCGGTTCGCGGGTTTTTTCCTCCCACCGGAGCCCGCAACGGCCAGAAACTGCCTTCCCATGTTCCCAGACTTTCTCTGCGAGCTAACAGCATCATGGGACAAACCTCTGTCTACCTGCGTCACTGTGCCCGGCTATGGACAGTACATGGAGTTGGACGGCGCCGAGGGGGCTGGCTTAGCTAACCCACCCCCTATGGAGCCATCTCTGGCTGCTTATCTGGCCCCGTCCCATAACCATGGTGCCGGCGGCCCCGCAACTCTGCCGTCCAAGCACTGCAGATTCTCTGCGTCGCAGCTGGAGAAGATTTATCGGGCTCAGGCCGGCACTGCTCGCGCCATGAGCTCCGTCACCATGCTCCAGACGTACCAGGCAATGTGCCTGGCGGAGCTCGGATCGCTGGTTCCTGATGACAGCCCGCTGGCACCTCTTCTTAACGAGGTCAGAGTCGCCACAGATTACATCCTCCGTGTGTCTCGCTGTGCAGCGCTCTCCCTGGGCAGAGGGATGGCTTCGACAGTAGTGGCGCAGAGGCACCTGTGGCTGACCCTCTCTGACGTCCCGGATAGGGACAGAGCTGTATATCTGGACGCACCAGTGTCTGCGGCTGGGTTATTCGGACATTCACTTGAAGCCATTCAGGCTAGATTCGATCTAAGGAAGAAGCAGACGGAAGCTCTGCGCGACATCATCCCCAGACGTCAGCCGAAGCCCAAGCCCGCAGCTAGCTCTCACAGGCCCGCCGCTCCTCTGCCGACTGGCAAGAGACCGGCGCCCACTGCTGAAGTGGGTGCGCCGCCAGCGAGAGCACATCCTCCGGCCCGAGCTCCACGCCAGTCGGCCTGGAGCAGAGGCCCACCCTCGGGCCCCCGGCGGGACCCGACGCCCAGGAGGAAGAAGCCTCAGCCCTCCTAGCTGTGGTTTCGAGTGGAGAAGGGGTCCAGCAGCAGGGAGACGCTGCTTTTACCCCTCTGTTGCCGCCCAAGAGGTGCCGCTTAAGTTCTGTTCAGGTTGTCAGCCCCAGAAGGCGCTGCACTTTCCTAACACAGTCTCCCAAGCACAAAACCCCTGCACACAAAATGCCTCAGGTAACTCCCTGTTCAGGTGTGTTAAATGTTCAGGTGACCACATCGAGTGTTCCCGCTGTTTTTCTTTGTTGTGCCCCAGAAAAGGTGCCTCCAACAAAGTGTATGAATGTACATGTTCCCATGTTACAATCAATAAAGAGTGTTGTTTATTCTCAAACAATCACAAATGCTCAGCCTGCGGGCAGAATGAGCCAGGTCAGGCAGGTGATGCAGTCCCCTGCAGACACACTGGGGGGCGACAACGCCCCGCCGACGGTGCTGCAGGTCAGCTGGCTGGCTGCTCGCTTCCCTCAGTGGCGCGCTTGCGCCCCCTCTCCGTGGGTGCTGCGAACCGTTGCCATGGGTTACCGGTTGCAGTTCCGGGTCAAGCCGCGTCGTTTCCAAGGAGTCGTAAACACGACTGTCAACACCGAGGCGGCCATGATACTCAGAGAGGAAATAAAGGCGCTATTGCAGAAAAGAGCAATACGAGTGGTCCCCGCTTCGGAGACAGACAAAGGTTGGTACAGCCGCTATTTTGTTGTTCCGAAAAGAGGGGGAGGGCTTCGTCCCATCCTCGACCTGCGAGTCTTGAACACGTATCTACGTACGTACAGGTTCAAGATGCTAACACTCAGACAGCTCTTGAATGCAGTCGGCCCGGGAGATTGGTTTGCGACAATCGATCTAACAGATGCTTATTTTCATGTGGCTATACACCCGAAACACAGGCAGTTTCTGAGGTTTGCATTCGAGGGCGTAGCCTACGAATACCTAGTGCTGCCGTTCGGGCTGTCGCTCGCTCCTCGCACCTTTACGAAATGTGCCGAAGCAGCGCTAGCGCCCCTCAGAGAGAGAGGCATCCGCATCTTAGCCTACCTAGACGACTGGGCTCTCGTAGCTTGCTCCAGAGAGCAGGCGGAGACACAGCTGTCACTGGTTCTGTCACACATTCAGACACTGGGGTTCTCTGTGAACTTTCAAAAGAGCTCGCTAATCCCGAGTCAGCAGATTTCTTTCCTCGGTTTGGAAATATGCTCGCTTTCCAGCCGCGCACGTTTGTCGGAGCACAGAGTGGCCGCGTTTCATCGCTGCCTCGCTCAGTTTCAGCTGGGACGCAGACTGCGTTTCCAGACGATATTACGCTTGCTGGGCATGATGGCATCTATGATCGCCGTAGTGCCACTTGGACTGTTAAAAATGAGAGCGTTTCAACGCTGGACTCTCTCTCACCGCCTGTGTGCATCGCGTCACCTCCGGAGGAGGCTGCCGGTAACTGCGTCTTGCATGCTAGCTCTCCGTCCTTGGAGGGAGCCCAGGCTGCTGCATCAGGGCTCTCGGATTGGGAGGGTGTTGTTTCGCAAGGTGGTGTCCACAGATGCTTCCCTAACAGGGTGGGGAGCGCTGTGCAAGGGTGCATCAGTGAGAGGGATCTGGTCCGCAGCTCAGCGCCAGCTGCACATCAACCACTTAGAGCTGTTAGCAGTGTTCTTAGCTCTAAAGCATTTCCGTCCAGTCCTGGAGGGCCAGCATGTCTTAGTCAGGACGGACAATTCAACAGTGGTGTCTTACATAAACAGGCAGGGAGGAACACGCTCTCTTCCCCTGTTGAAGCTGTCTCGCTCTCTGCTGTTATGGTGCAGTGTTCATTTTCTGTCTCTGAGAGCCACCCATGTCCTGGGCCACCTGAACCTGGGGCCGGACCTTCTCTCCAGGGGGGGTCCTCTGGTGAGAGAATGGAGGTTACACCCATTAATAGTGGCTCAGATTTGGGATCTATTTGGCAAGGCGCAAATAGATCTTTTTGCTTCCAGGGTAAATACTCACTGCCCCCTGTTCTTCTCCATAATCGACCATGATGCACCCTTGGGCTTGGACGCGCTAGTGCACCAATGGCCAGACGTGCTCCTGTATGCATTTCCCCCAGTGGAAATGATATCTCCAGTTCTAGAGAGAGTGCGTCAGCATTCCCTCTCTCTGATTCTAGTGGCCCCTTGGTGGCCCACAAGGTCGTGGTATGCAGAGATAATCAGCCTGCTAGCAGCGAGTCCTTGGCAGCTTCCTCTCCGCAGGGATCTCCTCTCTCAGGCGGGAGGAGAAGTGTTTCATCCGCGCCCAGATCTGTGGCGCCTTCATGCTTACCTTTGCCTTCATGGGGCGATCGTGGCTCAAAAGTTGGGAGTTCGCCTTGTAATCGGAAGGTTGCTGGTTCGAGCCCCGGCTTGGACAGTCTCGGTTGTTGTGTCCTTGGGCAAGACACTTCACCCGTTGCCTACTGGTGGTGGCCAGAGGGCCCGGTGGCGCCAGTGTCCGGCAGCCTCGCCTCTGTCAGTGCGCCCCAGGGTGGCTGTAGCTACATGTAGCTTGCCATCACCAGTGTGTGAATGTGTGCGTGAATGGGTGGATGACTGTATGTGTAAAGCGCTTTGGGGTCTTTAGGGACTAGTAAAGCGCTATACAAATACAGGCCATTTACCATTTACCATTTTACCTGCTGAGAGGCTAAACTTGATTGCTAAGGGTTTGCCACCCAGTGTGATAGCGACAATCCAGAGCGCTAGGGCCTCATCTACTAGAGGCTTGTACGCTTACAAATGGCGAGCCTTCGAGCAATGGTGCCAGGACCGCCACACTCTCCCATTTCAGTGCTCTATTGTGGATGTTTTGACATTCCTGCAGGAGCTGCTGGATAAGGGCCTTTCATTTTCGACAATTAAGGTTTATTTAGCAGCTATATCTGCTTGTCATATTGGCTTTGACGGGGTGACACCAGGTGCACATCCCCTCGCCATACGTTTTCTGAAAGGGGTCCGCCGGCTGAGACCCGTGCTTAAGTCCAGTGTCCCTGCTTGGGACTTGTCTTTGGTGCTGGAGGCCCTTTGTAGCCCCCCGTTTGAACCCATCGAGTCTGTGGATATGAAATTTCTTTCATATAAGACTGCATTACTTCTCGCTTTGGCTTCGGCAAAGCGAGTGGGTGACCTTCATGCGCTGTCCGTGCATCCCACCTGCACACAGTTTTCTCCTGATGGCCACAAGGTCGTATTGCGTCCAAATGCTGCCTATTTTCCCAAGATCATGCCTGCATCTTATAGCTCAATGGAGTTTGAGTTGCTGAGCTTTTGCTCCCCTCCTTTTGCATCTGAGGAGCAGAGGAGGATGCATTCTCTTTGTCCAGTGCGTGTGCTACACACCTACATTGAGCGCACTCAGAATGTGTGTTTATGTGACCAGCTGTTTGTCTGCTTCGCCAATCCAAATAGAGGTAGATCTCTGTCCAAACAGAGGCTGTCCCACTGGATTATAGAAGCTATCTCACTGGCATACGGCACCAGAGGTCTTGCTTTGCCCCACGGGGTGAGAGCTCATTCCACCAGGGGGATGGCAACCTCATGGGCTCTTTTTAAAGGGGTGCCTGTAGCTGATATTTGTGCGGCAGCTAGTTGGGCATCACCGCACACTTTTGTGCAGTTTTATCGGTTGGACGTTACAGCCCCTTCGGTGGCTCATACTGTCCTTTCTGCTGGGTCTACCACTCACTAAGGAAGTGGTGGCCTGATTCCGGTTCGGTGGCTGCTCTGCGGGGCGTGTATATATGTCCCATACTTATGTGTTGTACCGAGTGAATCGACTGAAAGGGAACGAATAGTTATGTGTGCCTATGGAAAGAGGCACACATATTACTATTCGTCGGATTTATTATTCTTATTATTATTATTATTATTATTATTATTCTGACTTTTGGTGTTTATGACTATTATAGTTTTTTAAATATTAATATTTTAGTGAAAATTTTCCCGCGCTCCTCTGCCAAACAGTTTTGACAATAGGGGTACATATGTTACATCATTTTGTGTGGCTGGAGCTGGGCTAGTATGGTGTGACTTTTGGTGTTTATAACTTTTATAGTTTTTGAAATATTTAGATTTTAGTGCAAATTTAGGCCAATTTCTAGGCTCCTGAGAAAGATTCTGCTTTTGGCACCATAGAAACAGACTTCATTTGTGGTGTGTTGGCTCTCTCTAGTGGTATACCGGGAGTAGTACGGCCTAAAGAGTGCCATGCTTGGTGAAAACTACATATCCCACAATTCATAGCATGCCTCTACCGAGTCAAACAATGGCGGACACCACTTCGTTTTATATGTCTTTTATTCGTGTTTCTAGGTCACAAAATACACTTTTAAGATATTTTCAGGCGAGAATGTAGGTGTGTAAACTTCAAATATCTGCTCGTTTTATCAAGACATCCCATATTAGCGACAATTCTCTTAAGTGTTGCTGATAGCCGGCTAGCTAGCTAGCTAGCTAGCGCCCCTTCGTGAAAAACCACCCAGGCTTGGCTGATAGTGAGGTGGCTAAAATTTGTTTAATCGCCCGATCGCTCGGCAAGGGTCTGTGTCTTAGCTGGACTTATTTTTCGTTTATATGGGCCGATGATGCTGGTCGATGTGGAAAAAATAACTGAGTTGTTTGGTGGTGGCGCTACAACAGAGGGCAGCTATCCACCGGTGTGTGACAGAAAGGACATGCCGCGAACGAGACATACAAGGCGGTGAGGCTACCGCCGATCAATCGTGGATCAGGGAAAGCGAAGGCAGGAGCGTGAGGTGAACTGAATTTCAGGTAAGAAGTTATGACCTGCACTCTATTTGGGTCAGATATAAACCGAGTTTAGGTGTAGTTTATTTAGCAGCAGTTCTCTTATGTGTTGCTGATAGCCGGCTAGCTAGCTAGCGCCGCTAGCATAGTTAGCTAGCACCGCTAGCGACCCTTCGTGAAAAAGCACCCAGGCTTGGCTTATATTGAGGCGGGTGAAACTCGTGTCAGCACCCGGTCGCTCGCCGACAGTATGTGTTTTAGCTGGACTTATTTTTCGTTTATATGGACCGATGATTTATTTATTTATTCATTTTAGTAACGGTATAAACAGTGAAAGGTGGTGGATTGGCCAGATGTAAACTTCAAATATCTGCTCGTGTTACCAAGACATCCCATATTAGCTCTGATGTTTTCGGTGCCTGCAAAGAGCTAGACAGGTAGCTAGCTAACCCGAGCTGGCTGTCTTTTTGACTCAGGGTCATAGCTGGACTTATTTTTCGTTTTTATGAGCCGATGAGGGTTTTTTTTTTAGTAACGGTACAAACAGTGAAAGGCGGTGGATTGTCCAGATGCTGGTCGATGTGGAAAAAATAACTGAGTTGTTTGGTAGTCGCTGACGCGGAGCTACAACCGAGGGCAGCTATCCACCGGTGTGTGTCAGAAAGAACATGCGGGGAACGAGGCGGCGAGGCGACCGCCGATCGACCGGTGGTAGATCGTGGATCAGGGAAACCGAAGGCAGGAGAAGCAGGCGGCTGCCGGTCGGAGCGTGAGGTGAACTGAATTTCAGGTAAGAAGTTATGACCTGCACTCTATTTGGGTCAGATATAAACCGAGTTTAGGTGTAGTTTATTTTCGTTGTGCTGACTTTTTACAATCAGTTATAATAACTCGTACTGCGTGGTAGCTAGCACGATGGAGTTTCTATACAGCTGTGTGCGCGCTAAGTTACTGATGTTGAACTTTATGACAGCCTCCCCTGTCATTCTCTCGCCTGTTCAAACTTCAGTCATGAAACTGATCAATGATCGGCTTTTCTCTCTTGTTTGTTTATCGCGCTAAACAACAGCAGCATGTTTAAGCTTGATCAGCTGTTGTTAGAATTCATTTGATTTTAATTTCTAGTATCAGCTGATGTTTGCTGGAGCCACAGCTGTAGAAGCGGCTGGTCGAAACCAGGAGATGACCTTACTGAATCATCAGAGCTGAACTGGTGATGGAGAAACAGGTTTACCTTTTTTTTAGGTGACATGAATGAGTTGAAGGGAAGTTATGAACTGTTTCTGAGAGAAATAAACACCAAGCTCCTTTTTTTATTTAGCTGACAGCTGGTAACTGTGCAGGGGCGGATCTAGCAAAGCTTTTGCCAGGGGGCCAGGTAGGGCATTAACAGAGAAAGGTGGACACAAAGATATACTTTTCTTTCTTACTCTCATACAGGGAGTGCAGAATTATTAGGCAAGTTGTATTTTTGAGGAATAATTTTATTATTGAACAACAACCATGTTCTCAATGAACCCAAAAAACACATTAATATCAAAGCTGAATGTTTTCGGAAGTAGTTTTTAGTTTGTGTTTAGTTTTAGCTATTTTAGGGGGATATCTGTGTGTGCAGGTGACTATTACTGTGCATAATTATTAGGCAACTTAACAAAAAACAAATATATACCCATTTCAATTATTTATTTTTACCAGTGAAACCAATATAACATCTCCACATTCACAAATATACATTTCTGACATTCAAAAACAAAACAAAAACAAATCAGCGACCAATATAGCCACCTTTCTTTGCAAGGACACTCAAAAGCCTGCCATCCATGGATTCTGTCAGTGTTTTGATCTGTTCACCATCAACATTGCGTGCAGCAGCAACCACAGCCTCCCAGACACTGTTCAGAGAGGTGTACTGTTTTCCCTCCTTGTAAATCTCACATTTGATGATGGACCACAGGTTCTCAATGGGGTTCAGATCAGGTGAACAAGGAGGCCATGTCATTAGTTTTTCTTCTTTTAAACCCTTTCTTGCCAGCCACGCTGTGGAGTACTTGGACGCGTGTGATGGAGCATTGTCCTGCATGAAAATCATGTTTTTCTTGAAGGATGCAGACTTCTTCCTGTACCACTGCTTGAAGAAGGTGTCTTCCAGAAACTTGCAGTAGGACTGGGAGTTGAGCTTGACGCCATCCTCAACCCGAAAAGGCCCCACAAGCTCACCTTTGATGATACCAGCCCAAACCAGTACTCCACCTCCACCTTGCTGGCGTCTGAGTGGGACTGGAGCTCTCTGCCCTTTACCAATCCAGCCACGGGCCCATCCATCTGGCCCATCAAGACTCACTCTCATTTCATCAGTCCATAAAACCTTAGAAAAATCAGTCTTGAGATATTTCTTGGCCCAGTCTTGACGTTTCAGCTTGTGTGTCTTGTTCAGTGGTGGTCGTCTTTCAGCCTTTCTTACCTTGGCCATGTCTCTGAGTATTGCACACCTTGTGCTTTTGGGCACTCCAGTGATGTTGCAGCTCTGAAATATGGCCAAACTGGTGGCAAGTGGCATCTTGGCAGCTGCACGCTTGACTTTTCTCAGTTCATGGGCAGTTATTTTGCGCCTTGGTTTTTCCACACGCTTCTTGCGACCCTGTTGACTATTTTGAATGAAACGCTTGATTGTTCGATGATCACGCTTCAGAAGCTTTGCAATTTTAAGACTGCTGCATGCCTCTGCAAGATATCTCACTATTTTTGACTTTTCTGAGCCTGTCAAGTCCTTCTTTTGACCCATTTTGCCAAAGGAAAGGAAGTTGCCTAATAATTATGCACACCTGATATAGGGTGTTGATGTCATTAGACCATACCCCTTCTCATTACAGAGATGCACATCACCTAATATGCTTAATTGGTAGTAGGCTTTCGAGCCTATACAGCTTGGAGTAAGACAACATGCATGAAGGGGATGATGTGGACAAAATACTCATTTGCCTAATAATTCTGCACTCCCTGTATAAAATATTTAGCTTTTATTAAATAGTTATCTGAATCTTACAACCAAAGTTTGTATAATAATACACAAGATTGGCTGTAGACCATTGTTCATCATTCAGAACACTGTGTAAAAATAACAAAAAACAAAAAGTGAATGCAAAAGTGCATAAATATTTATTTTACGTGTTTGATATGTGTGGCGGGGCGTGGTCTGCAGTGCCGCTGCAGGGGAGGTGGACCCACCTGAGGGGCATCTGCAATCACACCTCTCGGGCGTAGTCTGTGCTCTCTCGGCTGTTTTTTGGGTGTGTGTCGGGCTGTGAGTTGAAAAGCTACAGCTGGCTGGGAGGGTACATCAACCATGTGTGAAAAGTGGTCCATAACGTACTGGTTCAAAGTGTGTTCGTGCAAACATTGTCGGGGTCTGCCGTGGTACAGAGGGACTTCTGCTTATGAACCTGTGTGCACAGCGTCTGCAAATCGGGGCTGTACAAAGTGACCTCATCTTTACCCAAAACTGTAAGCTGTCATCTGTGAGGCGCGAGCGGTGTTTGTTTTTACCATAATTCATGGTGGAGAATGGCTGCTCTTCTGAGTTTTGCTGTCTGTAGCCGTATGAATGGAAAACTACACAGATTAGCAGCGGCATAGGCACACATAAAATTTCTTCTGAAATTTTCGCTTTCTAGTTATGTCTATAACTTCTGTTCCCTGAAGGAGAGGAACGAGGTACAACACAAGGTGGCCCCACTGAGCAGTTTGGCTCGGTGAAGAGCGGCTATCGAACTGAGGGATGACCGTGATGACAGCGGCTATATGTGCAGGCGGGGCCGTGCACGTGTCATCACACGTCATCTGCCTTAAAGGCGTGAATAAAGGTTTCTTCAGCCAGGACACGCGAGGGCGTGATATCCCATACTTATGTGTTGTACCTCGTTCCTCTCCTTCAGGGAACAGAAGTTATAGACATAACTATTCGTTTCTTCCTTTTAGTAAAATTTAACTGTTGTTCAGTATTTATCAGCTCCAAGTCCAAAAATGATCAGCTCATTTTCACTCGAGCTTTTACAAATACATGAGGTCAAATACTGTGAACCATACACCATACAGGCCATAATAAAGCAACATTTTTAATGGAATTGATACAGGATAAGTGATCATCACTGGCACTTTACAATATAACTGACCTGAGAAAACACTCTCCTGCCCCCAGCTTGAACCTCGGAGCTCCTCGACTCTGACACTTTTATATCTCCGAGGCTGCTCAGACTGCTGCTGTGAGACTTTCCCACCTCTACCCTCTTTATGTTACTCTGATGAAAAACAGGAAGCATCATGAGCCAGCTGGAGGCCGGACGAGTACTGGACCTGCTGTTTTGCTGTTTATTCATGTCAGAAGAATAGTCCTGGTGGTCTGATTGTGCATTCCTGTTAACAGATAATTGGAGAGAATTTAGTCCAGTGGTCGGAGAAATGAGCTTCCTCCCAATTAGCTCTGCTGTGTATTTTTTTTTTAATTCTATTTTTTGTCCAATAGAAAGAACAAATTGTGCTGCTGGTAAAAATGCAGACCATCTTGCCTATTACTTTGAGACTAACCTCTGAGAGAGAGTTTTCCAGACTTCATTGTTTCCAGTTTCTTGTCTGTCCTTGTGTTCAGATTGCATGTTAGTTCTTAAAGCAGGAGAGGTGAGAACTGCTTCATTCAGGCTACGCTCTAGAAGTTTGGGAAGCTCCTTGATGCTTCGGTAGCTAAACAGATGGAGGAGAAACAGTTAAATAACTAAAAGTCCTAGCTGCAGGGCTCCTTATTTATCAGATTTCATCATATTGATGCATTTAAATATAGCTACTCACTGATTCACTGCCATGGTAAAGTCCTCTGCAACACTTTTAATTTTGCCCTTCAGAGGATTGAAGTAGAGAGTTTCTTCATCCTCTCCCTTGGACTTCTCTTCATCGTTCTCTTTACAGGCTGAGCTCACTTCTGCTTCCGCTGCCTCAGAGAGCAGAGGCACAGGCAGGACCTCAAAAGAGAAAAAGAAAAAAGTAAATGACAAGATAAAGTCTGGTAATGCTGTGATCCTGTCCTGAACAGGGATTTCATCATAAACCAAAAATAGTCCAATTTTGTGAAATAAAAATCCACGTTCTCCACTACAAACCACATCAAGCAGTTAAATACTGTATGTATCACACACTCACGGGAGTCTGGTGCAATTTCAGTTTTTGCCATTTTGCCTAAGGACAGTTCCATATAACAGTACACTGGAGGAGCTGGGATCTAACCACTGACCTTCTGATTTGTGGTAATCAACCACTCTGCAGACGTCTGCCTTGTAACTAGAGTGTGAATGAATGCAATTCCCTACACTCACTGTACTACAAGGGCACTAAAAACACATGCCTCCTCCACACAGACTAGGTTTATTACAATTTGCCCATGCTGCTCACAGAGCCATAATAATCCCGGCCATACACAGATTAAAATGATGGTGTTGCTACCTGTGGGTGAGTGAAGGTTACAACATCCACAGAGAGGGCAGATGGTGTGGTTGGTTGAGGAGGTGGAGAGGGAGGAGTAATCCAGGTGGGCTGATCCTGTTGCATCTGTTCCACCTGCTCCTTCAGCTCGTCCGTACGCAGCCCACACTGAAAGATCAGCCCCTCCAACTCCCTGATGCACAACAAACATGTAAAAAAAGAAAAATGAATCAAAACAACTGAATAATGAGCACACATAAAAGCAAAATATAAAATGTATTCCAATGTAATGCTAGACATCAACATTACCGTTCTGGGTCAAACTGGCTGATTTCTATGCCTCGCTGCTGCAGGAGTTTGTGCTCATCCCTCGCCAACAAGTATCCCCTCTCTAAAGATTCGAGCCCCTCGGCAAGCTGAGCCATACCCTAAAAGAAAGAACTTTTATTTATTCCATTCAATATATGTTCCCATTAGATGTGATGTTTAAAGACCTAGAGAATTCTGCTGTTCTTTTGTTGCTCTTACCTCAGTTTGTTCAAAAGGTTGAAGTTTTTTGTTTTTAAGGAGATCCTCAAACGTCTGCAGCTGAATGAAAAATCAAAAGGTTTATCATTGATTAATTTCCTAAATCACCATTATCATCAGCAAGCAAATCTGATCATTCTCATCTCTAAAGATTTAACTGTCCAGTTACCTGCTGCAGAAATGTTTCGGCCTGGCTGAACAGAATATTGGCTAGCTGCTGTCCAAGCTTAGAGCCTGGTTCTGTAGGACCGGCAGCTGAACTTCCTGTTACATGGACAAACAGATTAGAAGGAAAATGTACACAATGCCTGTTGTATACAATCATCAAAGAAAGAGACAGTTCACCCAAAAATTCTAAATATGTGTTTTCTTATCTGCAGTCATTTCTCCATTTAGATAATTGTGGTGTAAGCTGTCCGGTTTAAAGATACTGACTAATACAAGATTTAGCAGCAAAGAAGTAACCATTAAATAAAATGAAGATACCCTGATCTGTCGTGGGTTTCTGAGCCTGAGGAAAATCCAATTTTAGCAACTTTGAAGCACCGCAGTTTAGTCCTGATTGCACATAGGGGCCAGGATTTGGTGGGTCAGAGTACAGGTTAACCTGGAAGAAACATGAAAAACAAAAACAAACATGTTCTCAATAATTATTACCTAGCCTGTCTGTATGTGGACTTCTACATTTTGTAACAGACACACTGTATCACTGTATTGTTTTTTTACCCATACAAAATGAGACTTCCGCAGGTTTTGATCAGTGTTTGCTCTAATTTCTCATTCTAGAAATGTGAACTGAGTCAGATTAAAAAACAGCATACACAGCAGGAAAACATCCCCATCTAGTGTCCACAGGTTGTAAGCTTTCACTAAGGCCTCACAACTATTCTGACTAACACATAAGGAGGGTATTGAGGTAATTAAGGGCAGGGGAGAGTAAAAGAGTTTGGAAAAAACAATGAGTTAAACATAGTCAGTCATCAGCCAACCAAAGTGTGAAAATGAGCCTGAATTAACAGACTGAGCTTTCTGACAGTCACTCAAAGCTGTAAATCTTTATGACCTTTAACTGCTCTCAGAAGGCCCTTTCCACACACACACACACACACACACACACTGGAAAAGTAAACAGCTGCATGGCACCTACGGAGACACTTTAATATGCAATTAAGAGACAACAGAGATGAGACAGAAAGACAAAAACCCCACTTAAAACCTAAATTCAGATCATCAATCAGACTGGAACCAGTCAGATTTCTTATTAAACTGGATGTAAGCTCAGCCACAAAAGGTAAATCTACTGGAACATATGTCTAATCAGAAGAAAATATTGACTAACAAATATCTGCAAATTCTGTTGTACAGAAACTCCTCCCACCCTGCCTGGGTGATGGGAGGACAGAACAGATGGTGGTTCAGTTTCTAATGAATGAGATGGAGAAAATGGAGGTGGGGAGTTCAGTAAGCTGATTTAAATTGGTGCTGAATGTGAAGCGCTGCAGCACAAACAGAAATGAGGCACCAAATCTTTAAATGGGCCATTTCCGAACACTTCAGCACTACTCCTGCCTCTTCTGTATTTATTTCAAATCCCACTTTTCTGAGATTTCTAATCATTTGTATGACATACTGCTCTGTCTATGATGTGCTGAGCCTGCCTGGACCTGATTCTCTAAATTTCTGTCCTGCAAAAATGAAATATAGACATATAAATATTGTAACATAATGAATTTATTTCATAATTCTAATGATTCTAATTTTAAGCACTACTTTGAAAGTACTTTCACAGCTGTTCGACTATCGAAAGCCACATAATTACTCTTTGTTGACAAGAAAAATTCAATAAATGCCCAAAATTTAAGTAAATAAGTTGTATATCACTTTGAAGTTTGGTATTAACTTTAATATTTTATAGTAGCTTAATGGTTAGACCACTAATAATTATGTATGATAGTGACATGTACTGTTTTTAAGTCCCTGAGTTACACTCCACACCATTAAAAGGTGATAAATTATAGCTGGATCTCTAGATTAACTACCTTGGCTTCCAGACGCAGACGATCAATGGTGTTCTCTGCCTCAGCGTACTTAGTCAGCAGTCTGTCGTAGTCTTCCTGCAGCCAGAGGAAATAAAGGAGAAGGAAGTGAGGAGAAGCAGTACAAAAGAAATGTGACATGAGGAAAAAAAAAGTGAGACAAATGAAAACGAAAGGGAATAAAGCAAAAATGGGGGTGGCGATAAAAGAGAGGACTAAAAGACTGGAGCGGAATTTAGGTTCTGTTTAGTCTAATTCATCCTGTGAGGCTGTCAAACATAAACAAAAGCTGAACATATGAGGACAGCCAGGCAAAATATCTCTGTGTACTTTGGTTTTGGATTTGCTTTTGTTTTTGTTGGCTGTCCAAATAAATGGATGGATGGCTTAATGCTGAAACGCTACAGCACAGTGGCATTCTGGGTAATAATGTTAAACAAAAGTCATTCTAGAAAATGTATTTGTATGTTGTTGTTATATTATAGTTAAAACTAAGTGAAGAGAAATTAACAAAATGTCTCCATTATTCAGATTCCACCACTGTGACAAGTTTGATTTGAACTGTGACACTAAAACAAAGAGGAAATAAAGTGGGGCACCCTAAAACTACGAGTCTCATGTGCCATGTGTTTATATGCGTTTCACCTATTTTTCCCATTTTAAAACCTTGAGCTGGGAGCTGAGATGAGACTTTTTTCTAAATATATCAGTCCCTTCTGGCATATCCTAGGTTCGATGTTCACACATTATTAAATTCTAAGTGTTTATATTACTATTATGTTTTTATTGGGGTATCCTGTGTGACGTTTTCACCTTTTGAAATGAAAGTTTGTACTTTAAGTCCAGTCAGTATTGGCATTCACACTAACCTGGAAAAACTCAGACTTCTTCATGACATTTTGACTTGTTATAGTACAAA
Organism: Oreochromis niloticus; assembly: GCF_001858045.2. Taxonomy (NCBI): domain Eukaryota; kingdom Metazoa; phylum Chordata; class Actinopteri; order Cichliformes; family Cichlidae; genus Oreochromis; species Oreochromis niloticus. The sequence continues at coordinate 30,490,834 of NC_031972.2, forward strand.
AAGCACAGATCTTATTACTGAAGCCTCAATCACGTGTCCCAGCAGACCCTGTCAGTGAACCAGTATTCACAGAAATAGGACCTCCCCTAAGCAGAATGCAGCCATCATTACTACACCTTTGATTTTAATACTGGCACAAGTTAGATATCTTCTGTCCATCTCAATCAACTTTAGTGGTTTAAAGTAATTTTAGAGAACTCTTCCAAACTGAAATGCCTCTTAGTCTCTACTAGTACCTGAAGCTGATTGACCAGTGTGGTGGCCTGCTGGTGGCATCTGAACTCCTGAGGCACAATAGCGTTGATTGCACTGGTTGCCTGTCCATCAGAGTCTGGCGAGGTAGGAGACTCACCAGCGGTGTTCAGTAGGACTTCTTTCACTATATCAGCAGGGGATTTGAAGACTATAGGTGGCTCGGGTGATAAGGACTTCCTTGTTAACAAGGGCCTGCCCTTGGGGGGCTTGTAACCGCCTTTGGGAAAATGAACTCTGGGTTCGACCTTTGAGAAGTCCGGTGTGTGGTAACTCAGAGGCCACTTTCTGGAAAAAGAGAATTGTGATGTATGAAAATAGAAAAGAGCAAAAAGAAAGCCCAAATAAAATGGTTAACAAAATGTGTTTTACCTAGATTCATCCTCTGCGACAGCATTGCTCCTGGTTCTAGGCGTTACCACGTCCCTGTCACGACTTGTGTTCTGTTGTTTGTTGGGCCTGACTGTGCCGGGGGAATGAGTTCTTGAATATGCAGCCTCAGGAGAGTGCTTCCTTATCTTTCTCGGTGTGGGAGTGGGGTGACTATGCTCCTTATCTCTCTTTCCTGATTCTTTTCCAGGGCCATTACTTAATCTCCTGTAATGATTTGAGATGACCTGTTCAGAAAACAATGCTGCTGGCTGAGCCGAAGCCCTGAGCTTTATCTCGGGACAGCGAGGACTGGAGTTGAGGCTCATGTGGCTACTGTTAGACTCCTGAAAACTTTCTGTAAAGCTTATTTCTGGAAAGGTTTCAGCTTCAATTCCTGGGGCAGTATTTAATTCCTCGGCAGTGAAATGCAGATGATGGAGCAAAGTGGAAGCGGCAATGGGTAAGGCAGAACGGGAGGCTGGACAGGAGACACTGTCCACACCATGCAGCTGAACGCTAGAAGATTGTCCTGAGCTGATCTCTTTATTCTCTTCTTTACCACAATATCCTTCAGCGAGTCCTGCCAGCTTTCTTCCAAGCTCCCCTGATGTTCTAGTGTGCTCAAATTTCTTTTTACTCCAATCACTCCTCCCTCTCTCTTCTTCTCCATCTTTGTCATCATTGGTCATGTTGTGGTGTTTGTCCCACTCAGAAAGATGCTCTGCTACCTGCTCCTCCATTCTTTGCCTCACCTCCACATCCTCTGACCAGGTTTTTAACTCATCTATAATTACAAAAAGAAGAAGGCATGAAAAAAATAATAAGGAAGCAAAAAACGTGTTGCGCAACAAAGGACTGTGTAGCTTTAATGAATCACACAAATGTGCACCGTCCTTGGTCTTCAAGCGCAATCAGTTCCATGACTCCAGCCATTAACAACCAAACTTATTTTAAATTTGGCAGAGTTTCGCTTAAGGTCATCATGTTGGGGACCCCCCCCAAACCTCGCCAGCGCTTCTGCTATTTTTCAGCTTTTTCTGTTTTAGACTGACCTGAACTTCAGGCTCAGGGATCAGTAGTGATGAGAGCTTTGTCTCAGACCACAACTCAGGAACAAACAAGCAGTTTAGTTCATGTTGTCTAAAGCCCAAGGTGGCACATCATGTGAGGATTAGAACCAAGGGGATCCATGCCATTATTCAAGATTCAATGGGTCGTTCACAATGACCCTTTAAAAGTGTTACTTTTATGTGTCAAGGTGTGTGAGGGAAAATATTCTGAACAATGTCAGTATTCGCCACAATCCTACTTACCAGATTCGGCTAAATCCCGTTTAGTTTTGACTCCTCAAAATTGCCCAAAGAGACTAATATGACAGGGAGACTGGAAAATTTTGTGTGTATTTGTAAAGATTTTACAATTGTAAATTACTCTCTACAGTAGAACCAAACAAGCAGGGACCTCTTTTAATCACCTGATGACAAAATAATTAGTATCTCGAGAACAAAGACGGAATTTACATTTCTATCTTTCAGTTGTCAGGATTCGTTTGTTTTCTATAATCTTAAGCATATTATTTTTAGGTTTTAGAAAATATAAAATATGAGAAAACAAAAAAAATGAAGACAATTATTCAACTGTTATTCAAACAGGTCTCAGAATCAGGTGTATTCAAGTGCTTTAGAGTAGAAACTAAGAAATGAAGGTCAAGAAAAAAGTTAATAAATTATAAATTAATGCTCACAGGATGACAGTTTTCCTGTATCTTCTTCTGTTGGTTTATGGTGCGACAGATGCTCACTCAGCTTGTAGATCAACTCCTCAGACGGTGTGTCCCTCTCACCCTCACTATAATCTGCCTCCTCTGGGGTGAGGGATCCAGGGCACCCATCTGAATTGCATTCCTCCAATTCCACATTTTCAAGTGCCTCTGACAGTCCAATGATACCATTCTCATCCATTTGACTAAAAAAGTCATCCTCTTTTTCTGCCTGTTCTTCATCCTCTTCATCCCACTCATCCTCTGATATAGCAGTGCTATTAGGTGAGGAGTGGACCGGGGCAGGGGTCCAGAACAGAACCCCTGCTGTGGTGTTCTGTCTTGTTTCCATTCACCTTGCAGCCTCCTTCAGTTCTTTGTTTTGACTTCAGTTACTGTTTCAGCCAGGCCTTAGAACCTTTAGCATCTTTTTTAGTTTCTTTGGCTCTGCAGCCACTTTCAAAACCATGGTGGAGGAAGTTTACAAATTGCAGTAGAAGTCATTGAGCTGGTGGCAGTCCAGAGGTAACAGCTACAGACTCAGTGATTACTCTTCAGTGCTGAGGAACAGGAAGCATTTGGATGCAATACCTGAAACACAAACAAGCAACCGATACTTATTTCACTACATGTAATGCTTTGCAATGAATCAAGGTTAACACACCTTGAGTAGCACGATTTGTTAATGCAGAAGATTTGAGGCTAACCCCAATTTCTAATCTATTTTCCACTGAAATAATTTTAACAAAAAAATCATGCCACAGATTAAAAAACAAAACAAAAACAAACAAAAACATCCTAGACATAACAAACACAATAAAGCCATGAAAAAAGAAAGAAATTACTACACTCTTTATTTGCTTACTTGCTTGGTTTAGGTAAAGGCAATTATTTCCAATTAAAATAAACAAAAATTAAAGTTCTAAATTGTCTAATCCTTCAGTCTAAAAGCTTTTCTGTTCTCTTTATCAGTGCTTGTATTTTATTTTATTAGCATTGTAAAAAACAGTACAGTCAAACTTATTGAAGAGAGCTTTTAATACCATCCACAAGCCTTTTTTTCTACTCTGTTTTAACACTGATCAAACTCTGTGACAATAAAACACAAACAGACTTGACCAGGATAATAATAATCAGTAAATTCAAAACTTAATACCTTTACTATATACATAATTAAAAATTTTCATAAATGTAATTATAGATGAAAGAATGGGAATACACAAATGATCTACCAGCTAGATGCTGCTGCCTTTAAGAAAAAATAGGCTCTTGATTATTAAAAGCTTAGCCGAATGACTATTTCCTTTGAAAATGTGCAGTTCAAACACTGACTCATGATATTTTAGGATATCATGAGAAAATTTACAATGCAGCACATATGGACCGGTTTCTAAGGTGACATGAACTTTGTGTTGTTTACACCACTGATTTAGAATTCTTTTTATTGCCCCCTGCTCAAATCCTGTGCCATCTGCTCACACCATACAGCTTTTACCCACACTACTGAATTCATCTCAGTTGCTTAACTCACAGGAAACAAACACAGTATACAGGTAACAGATCCTCGATTAGTCTGCTAGTTCAAAATGTCACATAGCAAGTCTCCCAAGAATTAGCTTGGAGCTGCAATACTCACTATGGCAACTCCACAACATGAGCTCAAGTTGTGTTTTCAGAGTGTGCAGTTAAACATCTCTGACAGCTATACAGCCAGTGGCTCACTCCCAAAGCTGCATTTCAATGTGCTAGAGCAAGGGTGGGCAATTAATTTTCCCAAGGAGCCACATGAGAAACTGGGACTGTTGTGGAGGGCCGAAACAATAAGCGTATAAAAAGGTACAATTAATATTGAGCAGAACTGAGTTCAACTTGGTGGTGCAATCCTCCTCATTGCCCACAGGTCTCAAAGTACATCAAGACCATGCATATTTAAACTTTAAGCTATTTTGATGTGATTGCTTCAGCAGCAAAGTCACACTGTGTAATTATCACTTACTTCCACTGACACTTACAGAACAGCTATTTCATAACGATGATGTAGCTTGATTATTTTGGTTTTGAGCCAGCAGGTCAAGAAATAACAACTGCATACCGGGTCAAGGACTTTAACATGCATCAATATCAGAAGCAAAGTCTTGCAATTAACATTTTAAAACAAAGCACAAGTAAAGTACACACTCTACAGCACTCACATTTCCATTAAGAAAAGTGGTAACCATGGTCGGTTGCTTCTTTCATCAATATCCCAGATTACCAAAAGAAGATTATGAAGCCTGGTGCTTCTTTCATCTCTTAACTAACATACAAACGTTACACACAAACACACTCAGATTTACCCACAGACGCGCATGCACAGACTCGCATCACGCTGAGCCCTTTCATACACAAATCACTGGCGACTCTCCACACAGGCCAACATGGCAAACTCACCATGCATTTAAACTAGACCACAAGGAACAAGAGCACGCAGCTCTGCGCATAAACAACATGAGAGGTAGATTTACAACAACAGTCATTTCAGAATAGAATCGCTTACAGTGCACAGTGTAATTATGGCATTATTTCTATGGTTTCTTCCTTCTTGGACAAACATGAATTTTCAGAGATAGAAATTGAAGACCAAATCCTCACCAGGCTGTTGCTGAAGTGAAACTGCACAAGCCACAAATTAATGTGATGCAAATATATGTATCGCCTGACAGTTTAGTGCTCATTTTATTTTAACAGATTCATAGCCATAATAAAAATTTCTTCACCAAAGATTTTACACACAAAATGAGATTCTATTATTTAAGCCATGCAAACATCTGGTCAAATTACATTTTTGTTCATTTTTGAAGAAAACTGTATGTGAAAGTCAAGCTTACTAATGCTTTAGCAATAGCTTGCAGTTTAAATTGTCTGAAATGTGATGTAGAAATAAAACTGTGGATGTCAAGAAAGATTTGCACATTCACTGGGAAGAAAGATAAAGCAAAAACCCTGATGTGACTGCAAAGTGCTTGGAGGACGGTTTAGCTGACACAGTAGCAACAGCTCTCCTTTCATGCAGCATTTATGTACAAAAAGGTTCTACATGAAAGAATCATCAGAAAAACTTTACCTGCTACCTCATCACAAATGTCAGTACAGCAACGGCGAACAGATAAAGATCTTTAGTTACAACCACTTTGGAGAAAAAGAAGGTGGGGAATAATATTAAAAGAACACATTTCCAGCTGAGGACTGAGGTGGAAATAGAATTATGAATTTTAATAATTCAACTTATTCTTGATGGAAAGATCATGCAGTCAATCCAGAAAAGTAAACTGAAAAGATACAGAACTTCAAGGATAATTATCCATGTAATGGGAGGAAATAATAATACAATTAAAATTAGGTAAGACAGCATAAAATCTAATTCCTAAATTCAGAAGCTTTTACATTATCTGTATCTATAGGAGCTTCATTTTGGTGAGGAAAAAGAAGCACAGAAAGAACTCACCTGTTACTCTGCTCATAACTCCATGTTCATGCCCAGGAGAACTAAGTATTTAACTCAGCTGCCAGATTGGGGGGGGGGTAAGCTGCTCTAAATCCCTGACAGGGGGCTTCACCGATTGTAAAGAGACAATAATCATCATGCAGAACACGAGACTGAAAAAACTCTGAGCTACAGACAAACTAATCACAACCAGATGGTGAGGCAAGCCAAGAATACATGTATGATGCACAGGTAAGCTGGATGTTCGGGAAGGAGAGAGATGAGGAATGACAGCGTGAGAGAAAAAAAGGACAGACGATATGGAGGAAGAGGAGAGAACAGAAGAAGAAACGCTGTCATAAAATCAACAGGGAATATATATGTTTTCACAGAGTGACACTTGCTGAATTTTGAGCACACAGTGAACAGAAGTGTAGGTGGAGCTGCCTCACAGAGCACCGATCTGTTTAGGAACGCCTAGTGAATAAGATATGGCAGCTAATCTCCTTAGGAGGCACAAGGAGCACTGAGGACACAGGATGAATTATGCAGAAGGAGCCGGTCAAGAGAGTGATTTAATATTTTTACTGTTATTTTAAATACTACTGAACTGGAATGCTCTGGCACTGGACTTTAGACTACAGGCCATATTTAACAATACATTCATTCAGTGCTTTAAAATTGCCAGTTAACCTAACCAATGCATGTCTTTGGACTGTAGGAAGAAGCAAGAGTACCAAGAGGAAATTCAAAAAGGCAGGGAAAACAGGCAAACTCTACACAAAAGGACACCAGCTGGGGTTTGAACCAGGAAACTTCTTCCTATGAGACTATAATACACTGACCATGTTGATTGTTGACTGGTTGACTAATTGACTAAATTATGCAGTGTCAAAATACACTGTCATTCATTGAGCAAAACATTGGCAACTTTTGTAAGCAAAAAGGCGATTTTTTGACAGAACTGGCAACAAGTTGGGACCTAACTTTGACCAGGTGCTTTTGACTATCCAGCCTCAATACTCTACCTCACCTGCACGTAACCTGTATGTTACAATGTTTTCCATTTTTATGCACCTTCTTACCTTATACCCCCAGCGGACTCTGAGTTCAATAATATTGACATACTAAAAACATTTTCAGCTTCCTCTGGCAGAACAAAACGGTAAATAGACTGGTGCTTGTGTAACTTTCACCTACACTCACTAAACACTCAAGGGCTTTTTTACACTACAGACTGAAACACTTTTATCACACAGACACACTCTGAAAGGACTGCATAATTTGGGATTCAAGGACACTTCAAGATGCAGACTGGAGGAGCCACGGAGCGAACAACTGACCTTCCAATTAGTAGACGACCCACTCTACAGCCTAAGCCACATCACCCCAGCAGTGCTGTTAACTGTTCAGAGTCTCTACGGTTTGCAAAATGATAATAAAATTCCTCATTACTGTATGCAGTGCTAAAAATCAACTGTTAAGAAATCACAGTACAGTTTAGCAATAATAATAATAGCAATGATTACAGAATTAAAATGTTAAGGGACTTAAGCTCAAGTAAAATCAGGTAAGGCTTTTCTTATACAAGTATATTTTGAAATGTGACTTAAAGGAACTGACTGAACCAACTGATTTCATAGCCTTGATTAAAAAAATGCTTTGTCCTCTTTAGTTTTCAGTCTCACCCCAGGAACAGACAAAAGACCTCTACCCAAAGAACTTAAAGCACATACTGGTGCAGATGGTACTAAGAGGTCAGAGATGAACCACTGTCTTTTTTATTGGTTTCTTCCAGCCTGGCCCCAGAGCAAACAATAGGAAGTATACTTCATGGCTGCAACACTTATTTCGTTCAAAAGAGAGGACAGAGAGAGGACAAAGACGGGGGGTGTCACCATGGCATACTGGAAAACAGAGCTTTAAATGAAAAGTCAATTGGTGTATTTTAACCCTAACCATGATTATGGTTTTATATACCTAACAAAGAATTTGCTATTGCCTAAACACAGCAAGAACGTAAGCCTGCATTGAAAATCTAACATGAATGAAACATGTTTGAACCAGCCACTTTGCACATGGTGATATGATCTATGGAAGTTTACCCAAATTGTACCTTTTAAAGTTTCCACGAGTGAATTATCAGATAAAAAGATATCATATCCAGTGTACCAATCCTTGTTTCTGTTACTCTATGTCAATGAGACTAAATGAACGCACTTTCATTATTAACACTATCATATATTCCATGACATTAACGTTAAACCTTACTTACAGAAAAAAATCGTGCTAAAAAACAACTAAAGTTTGGCTTCAGGTGGTGACACTTCTAGTGGATGTTAAAAACAACAGCTAATCATGAGAGTTCAACTGGGAGTAGCCACTGATTTTGCATGGGATGACCCCACTTTACTGTTCACTGTATCCCAAATATCAGTGCTGCCAAATGGAGCTGATTCTGTAGAGATACTGTAAAAACATAACTTCGTGCCTTGGGAAAGCCAGATAAGAAATCTACAGTCTTCCTTTGATCCACAGTTTCAGGCAGCATCAATATCCTTTCCCCCCTAACCACCTCTGCTTTACAACAAGGACTTCCAGTACTATAAAGAAAAACTTGTTCAGATATACAAACAACCAAGTCTACCAGCCAGTCTGGTGGGCTGTGGGGGCCACAGAGCTAAGAAAAGTGGCAAAATAAACAATGCCTCTGCCCTTCTGAGGAGAGTGCACAGAGATAAATTCAAAGAAACACCGTTGTGAAGAAATCTAACAGCATTACATTACATTACAACTTACCTCGTACAAACACAGTAATGAGTCGATACTGGAGATGAGATGACCAAAAAGACTTGAGGGATTTCACGATGGGCAGATTTCACAGCATGGGTCGGTTGCCTTGAAAACAGCAAAACTAAAGAGGAGAAAAGACCCACCCCTGTGTCACCATGGCACACGCACCACAACAGACCGCCATCAGTAAACAGGGTTCTTGGGGGCTTTAGAGAACGGTTAAACAGCTCACTTCACGGTTCGTCGCCGTTCGAGTGACGTTAAGAGTAAACCGTTAGTAAATGTAAGCTAGCTCTACAGCAGTCACTGCCAGTTTTAGAACTTAGTTATCGTTACTATCACTAACTCCTTACTCTCAAGTTAAAGCAAACATAAAAAACCCACACTCCGACCACTTTCAGCTACATTATGTTGACAGGTTAATTCCGACGCAGTTACACTGCTACACTCATTTCTCCAATAAAAAGAAAAGCTGAATTTTCTGATAATTATAGGGCTAATTATCAACCTTGGACGTTGGAGGAGCGTGGCACTGATTTAGCTGGCTGGCAGAACAGTTACTCGAGGTGAACTAAATGGGGAAATGTTAGCCCTGAGTTTATACTTCAGGCATTTTATTCTCTTCTAACCACCTCGTACACAACTTGGCCTTTTTTAAAAAGGTGCTATTGACAACAATGATAACGCTTTCCACCCTAGCCCTAAACTCAGTGCTTGAACTAAGTCGTTTGTTGCGACCAGTGAAACCTGACAGGCAATAGTGAGGAGCATAATTTTAACATACGCACCCAAAGCTTGAAAGCTTCAACTCAACATCTGAGTAGTGATTGGTTATGATGGTGCTCAGGGGCGGGACTTATCTTAAATCGACATACAAGGGAGGGTGCTGTTCAAACATGAGGCCACAAGAGGGCACCGTTGTACATGGTTTGAGTTTTTTCCTCCCATAATAAAGGCAAGAAAATTGATCTTACTGATACTCCGCACAGATTTGCACAAACTTAAAGACACAATTAAAGAAAATAATACAAAAGTCGTGAAATTCCTTATTTGTTTTATTTATTAATGAACTAATGTGCGCTCTAGGGAGATATCAATTTTGTTGTGTGCTTGTTCATTTAATAATAATAAAGGTGTTCAATTCAGTTTTTTAAAAAGTAAAAGGGAATTTTTAATACAATGTAAAAGGGAGTAGGGTGTACAGTGCTGTGCAAAACTCTTGAGCCATCACTCATTTCTTTATAGGTTCCATTGCTTCCAATATGTGAGGATTTCTTTTAAAGAGTGACCAAGATCTTGAGCAATAGTTCTCCAGACTTTCTGAAGGTATTTCTAAATTTTAATTTGGACATTGGCTTTTTTTTTTTTCCTTTTCAGTCTAGTCTTTGTATCTGACACATTTCAGAAGAATCTATTTTGGTTGTTAAGCCACTTAACACTGATCTACAAATCATTCAAGCATAATAAAGACACCTGCCTCAAATGACAAAAACATTAACAGACAACTTAACAAAGAATCAGTTTTAAAGTGTTTCTTCAGGCACCTGCTATGATGTATGGTTTGGAGATGGTGGCACTGACAAAAAGACAGGAGGCAGAGCTGGAGGTGGCAGAGCTGAAGATGTTAAGGTTTCACTGGCAGTGACCAGAATGGATAAGATTAGCAATGAGTACATCAGAGAGACGGCTCAGGTTGAGTGGTTTGGAGACAGTTCGAGAGGCAAGGCAGAATTTTTTTTGGACATGTGCACCCTTTGTTCAGTGGATACAGTGAACAAAGGATGTTGAGCATGGAGCTATCAGAAAGGAGGAAAAGAGAAAGACCATAGTAACAAAAAAAGTAAGAATGAAAGAAAGGAAATGTAAAAAAAATAAACAACAAAAACAAAAACATGGATGTAGGGAAAGAGAATATGAGGAGGTGTGACAGAATGGGACTAGGGAAGATGGAGGCAGATGATCTGCTGTGGCGACCAGTAAAGCAAGCACCCATAAGAAAAAGGGGAATGCACTTTTTTTTACTGTCAGATTGTTACAAAAACACGTATTTTTTCCTATTTCTTTAGCTCAATTTATGGAAAATGCCAAAGATGACACAGTGTGGAATGCATAAAATAGTACTTTTTGCACCAACAAGGTGATTCCCAAACAGCTACTAGCTGAAAACTTGGCATATCCATACCTGGCCAGCGTGTACCCTGCGGTAGCTACCCCTGCGACCCTGATAAGGATGAGCAGCAGAGAATAGATGAATCTGACACAGAATCTGTGAGATGCATCTAGCCCTTCAGTTGATCCATCTACTGTTAGCTGAAGGCTCATCAGAAACGGTCTCAGTGGATGGATGGCTGTAAAGAAGCCAAGAAAGCCTGAGGTATGCTAAATTACACAAGAACTAGACTGGAAATCGGTGACAACAGATATGATGGAGTAATGAATCCAAATGTAAAAATTGTTGCTCAAATGATCATCAATATATACAAAGGATTTCAGGAAATAGGTAAACAGTACAGCCATCTGTAAAACATGGTGGAAGCTCTGTTATGGTTTGGGTCAAAACTGAACTGATTGAATTACGAATGCAGAAAAGTACCATCAGATTTTGATCCACCATGCAATACCATCTGAAAAGCATCTGATTGGCAACAGTTTTTTTCAGCATGACAGTGACCTTAAACACACTTCAAATGCATATCTGGATAGAAAAAACACAAAATAGAACATTATGAGGTTTGGACTAGCCTCCCTGAAACTCAAACTGTACATATTAGTACAGTAGAAGTTAATATTTTTCATCTGCCTTACCTAGTCTGTATTTGTAAACTAATTCACATATTTTGGTGCTAATGAGTAGTTGGAAACATCTTGAGAATGCAAAAAAACCCCAAAAACTTCTGTGGTATAAGTCTTATTCTTAATCCTCGGAGAGACTCAGTGCAGTGAAAAAATAACAGCGCAAAGGTGTCATTTTAAGGTGTCTGCATATTTAAGACAATATTGACAATATGTTCTGTATATCAGAACATGCATAAAAATTCTCCCCATCGTGTTTGTATGTATAACAGTGACTTCTCTGTAGGATCTGAGGGACTAAACCGAGAGAAACAGAAAGACTTTTGACTATTAAACTGACATTGGCCAGCCATCTCATATCTTCTGACATTATCTGTTGAATACAAACCTTTTATTTTTAAAAGGAAAGCCATAATCCCTTTTGGTAAGGCGCAGCAACAAAAGCCAAACTGTGGTAGATTGCTTTCTGGCTTTAATAGAGGGTGCACAATGGCAGAGCTTTATGTGGTCCCTGGCACAGAATTGCCAGCTGCCAGGAGAGATTACCTGTATGTTTACTGTTTCCAGGAAAATACATTTAAGAGGGTTTTTTTTTCAGATAACAAAAAAGTTAAATATGCCAAACAAAAGAAAGTCAGTACCTTATAATCGTCTTTTGAGATCTGACGGCAGACACACAAGCTGGTGACATGAGGACTTTCAATCATAATCTTTCTTATAGAAGCAGGCATGTTATAGCTGAATATCTGCCATCTTCTAGGAATTTATATTACCATTACAATTTCACAACGCTCAAGGGGATGTGTTCTGATTACAGTTCATCACTGAAATATGCAGATGTTACAATGATAAATGAAATAGCAGGAAATATCTCAATAACCCTGGGAAGTATGAGTGCATGGCATTTTTTCATATAAAAAACTGGTCACTTTATTCAACGGACATTTTTGCCCCTACAAGAAAAAAGAGAAACAAAACTATGATGTAACATCATTTACCAGATTTATATTATCAGTAGCTTAAACAGAGCTATCGAGGCTCTCATGAGTCTCAGCTGGAGACAGAATTGGATTTGCTTCTTGCTGAGGATGGGCTCTGCCATTTGTGCAGCACTTGCTCGAACAGGATACTCATGCTTTCACACAACACTAAAAAGGTGAGGAGTTTACAAATACAATTTAGTAGAGGATGTTCCAATAGCAAAATAAAAGCTGTGGTTTTTTTAACTGAAGAAGGGATTCACCTGCTTACAGTGCGACTTCAGCAAAGCAAATAAATGCTTTGGTCCAACAATAAAGTTGTTTTACTTGCTGCAAGTGCTGCTGGCTTTGTGACCTCTTTATGATTTTTCAAATTAATATTCAAATGAATGTATTGTTGAACTTGGAAATGGAAATGATTATTCATGCATTTGTTTCATCCCGCTTAGACTATTGTAATTCCTTGTTTACTTGCTTAAGTAATGCCTCCCTGGAACGACTGCAGGGCGTTCAGAATGCTGCTGCTAGGCTTCTGACAAAGCATCACAAACACTCCCATGCCACTCCCCTGCTGATTCAGCTGCATTGGCTCCCTGTCAAGTTCAGGGTCCAATTTAAGATCATAATCATGACTTATAGGGCCCTGCACAGTGTAGCTGTTTAAACTCGCTTTTGGTTAATTTTGTTTTGTTTTGGATTTTAATGTCTGTTTTCTGCCTCTGTAAAGCACTTTGTGATTTTTATCTTGAAAGGTGCTATATAAATAAAATTTTACTTACTTACTTACTTGATAGAGGCTTGTGTATTACAGATAACTGCATTTTCTTGCTGCCTTTATATCTTTGCTTTGGAAAGGAAGAACATCAAAAACAGTAATATTACTGTTACAAAAACAGTAACAGTAGTAAATCGGAGGACTGTGAAATGAAAAGAGTTGATAATGAGCTTAAAAGAACCCAGGCCAGTGTGCATATTATCGGAAATACAAATATGGCTCTTAACTCAGGGGTCAAGGGAAGGGTGCTAAACTGAGTTAATGTGAAAGACAATTTTATGATGCCACAAAAACATAATTTTAAGGCTAGTTTAGATTGATCTTTTTCTTCTGCTTCTCTGTCCTTGAACTCTCAGAGCTGCAGACCGATTGTGCACTCAGCAATGGAGACTTAATAAGTTTCTCAACATCTACTGGACACACAAAAAATGTAGAAAAGCAAATAACCCAAAGCAAGGGAATTGTTGCGTTGAGCATTTCGAAAATCATGAGCATTTATTTCGAGCACGCAGAACAAAGCAGAAGCGGCCTGCTAAGCTGTCTCAAAGCAACACAAGCATGAGTGAGGCCCGGCCCTCATGTTGAGTGATGTGGCCTGTTTCACAGAGTCAGTGTTCCACTTCATCCATGTTTCAGACTGAGTTCAGGCCAAGGCTTCAGGAAGCCCAGAGAGGTTCTTTCACATTAAACTGCAAATAGTCTTTAGCCATTTTTGTCAGTTACCACTTTAAAACCCTTGCTTTAAAGTTATAGACACTCTACAAATATATGAAGAAAATGTTTAAGATCATTTGAAATAGTTTAAACTGAAGAAAATTTAGACGCTGCAGTCAACCCCAGCCCTAAGGACAAGCTGCAAAATAGACCACATTTCACAGTTTTTCAAAAATGCATGTACTCTTTTGCAATATGTGGTATTATTTAGCTGTAGGCCTCCAGTCATATTACAGCATTATTATCTTTGGTCATATTTACTGAATAGCAGTTATTAACTCTTCTTTATGTGTAGAATAGTCAGTGTGCAGATTCTATTCAGTCTCTATAATTTAGTGAGAGAGTGAAAAAAGGAAATATGTGACTTGTGCTCCTTTTTTCTGCTTTGTTGTTCTTTCACAACAGATTTGATCACATCTGCAGTGCATGTGAATTATAAACCTGTGTTTTTGAAAAAAAAACCCCCATTAAAGTCTAAAAGGGCCAATTTTGTCACGTTACCCAACAGATGCAACAAGTCATTTCGTTTAATCTTGTTCATCATTAGCTTCTCTTTGTGCTATAATGTACTCCCAACAGGTGCTGGTAGCACTCCTCAGACATTTTGGTTCATATTGATTTGATAGCATCACACAGTTGCTGCAAATTAGTTGGCTGCACATCCACAGGATTGCTCTGTAGGACTGAGATCTGTGACTGTAGAGGTCATTTGAGCACAGTGTCACACACTGTCATGGTCAAGAACCCAGTATGTGAGATGGTATATTATCGTGCTGGGAATTGTCATTAGTAGATGGGTACACTGTGATCAAACGGGGTGAACGGTCAGCAACAATACTGACCAGTGGTGTTTAAAAATGCTTGGTTGGTATTAAAAGGCCCAAAATGTACTAAGAAAATACCGTGCATGGATTATGCCACCACCACCAGCCTGAACCATTGATACAAGGCAGGTTGCTTCTGTGCTGTTTACACCAAATTCTGAGATTATGATCTGAATGTCACAGCAGAAATCAAGAACCATGAAACCAGGTGAAAGTCTTTCAGTCTTCTATTGTTTGGTGAGATCTTGTGAAGTGTAGCCTCAGTTTCCTGTTGTTAGCTGAAGGGAGTGGGACTCGGTATGGTATTCTGTTGCTGGAGCTCATTTTCTTCAAAGTTCAACATGATGCACATTCAGAGATGCTCTTATGCATACCTTGATTGTAACGAGTGGTTTTTTTTGAGTTACTTTTGCCTTACCATGAGCTTAAAGCATTTTGGCGATTCACCCCTGACCTCTGAAAACTTGACATTTTCACCAACTGCTATTCACTGGATTGGTTTGAACTTCAGCAGATCATCTTGACCGTTTCCACATGTGTGGAACTACTACTCAATGCACTGAGATACTTCCATGGGATTGGTTGGTTAGCTATTTGAGTTTAGGAGCACTTGGATGGGTGTACCTAACAAAGTACCTGCTGTGTTCATTATAGGAAATGAAATAAACACGTAGGGGTATTTTGACATAGCTGCATAGTGATCCCAGCCATTCCCACCCTATTAGCCATAATAGCCACAAGTCTGACACAAGCTACAGTAACGGTGTTCCTTAGAAGTCAATAGAATGGCAATAGATAGAAGTTATATTGGATTAATTCATATAGAGGACAATATTAAAAAATAAAACTAATTAAAAAAATACTTTTACGTTAACCAAAGAGTTTTTAGTTCAGTTCAATTTTAATTTATTTATATATGGCTAATTCAAAAGAAGAAATACCCTACAAGTATTAGAGCAAAAACCCGACCAGTAGCTCAGTCCCCTATGAGCAGCACTTTCCTGATCAGTTTGATATGTTTTCGAGAGTACCTGCTGTCTACCTGATTATCAAGACAAGTCTAACTAAGAATTTGCTTCGAGTGTTTTGACTGTTGCAACTGTCCCCACTTATACCTACCATTGACGTAAAGCAGTAATGTCTCCCACCTCAAAATAAAAGCACACAGGTTGCCAGCTTTTGTTCAGTTATCTTAATTGAAAAATTAAACACACTTTCTGTGTAAAGAGCAGGTCAAACACTTCTCATTAATATGCAGGGAGCAGGTAAAAAGGTGGGCTGACTGGGAAACAAAAAGATGCAGCTGAAGAGCAGGAAGAGAAAGTGAACACCAACAAAATCCACTTGTGCAGCTAATAAAGCCAGAGGCACACTCACTGAAACAAATAAACATTATCAATAAAGTCAACAGGTGGTGCTGGCAACTATATGAGTTTGACATTTGCAGAGGAGAGTAGAGGGGCGTAGTGTTGCGCATAGCCACACCATAAGCAACAAGTCAGCGCGTGAGCTCTGGAGTTTCATGTCGGAGCCAAGGCCAGCACCTTTCAGTCTCGACTTCTGACTAATGGCGCTGTCATCTGCTGCCATCATTTCTCTCCATCATCGCTTCCTCCTGGATGGCCCTTTAATATCAAACAGAATATCAAAGAGAAGGTCGAGCTGCTGCTGACACGTGTATAACACATGGGGGGTTAAGTCATGAAAAATGGTCAGATTTTGCAGTTAAAATATGGTTTTAATATAATTATGGCTGCTAAACAAGACCACAAACAGCAATTTTTAAAACCATATTATTTACTGCAGTTCAGTAAAAAACATATACAATACTTGCATATTCTAAAATTTTGATATATATATATATACATATATACTTACATATATATACATATATGTGTGTGTATATGTATATATATACATATACTCATCTTTCTATCTATCGATCTATCTATCGATCTATAGATCGATAGATAGATCGATAGAGCGATAGATAGATCGATAGATCAATAGATAGATAGATCGATAGATAGATCGATAGATAGATAGATAGGTATATGTGTCAAAGATGTACTTTTCCAGAACTACATCTTTGACACAAAAAGCTTGAGAGCCATTAACGTGCAACAGCCAACAGCAGTTGAGAAATGGACAAATTGTTGGCTTTTTTCTTTTTATCCTTTAAATCCTTTAAATTCAAGAGGTTTTTGTAGGAAAACATGAAAAAGGTTACGCAGTGGGTATTTTATGGTAATGATGTTCTTCTAAAATTCTTGTAAAATCAGATTGTCTGATTGTAAAATTAGATAATCTGATTGTAAAATCAGTTAATCCCTTAGGAGGAAAGCAAATACTCAGTAGTTTAGTTATATAGACTTAAGAGAGCAGATCTAGGCAAATTCTACATCATTAGAGCTATTGTATGTCATTGTTACCAGACAGATTTACTATTTTTAATATTTGCTATTAAATTTCTGGCCATTTCTTTTCCCTCTTTTGTCCTC
Organism: Oreochromis niloticus; assembly: GCF_001858045.2. Lineage (NCBI taxonomy): Eukaryota > Metazoa > Chordata > Actinopteri > Cichliformes > Cichlidae > Oreochromis > Oreochromis niloticus. Next base: position 30,508,060 of record NC_031972.2, read on the forward strand.
TCTCTGATGGTATGAGTCATCTTTATGTCTGCAACTACTTCCACAATAGGCTGTTTCCATCTCTAACCTACCTCATAGTCATTCACACACAATCAGTCATTTGCACACATTCACACTGATGCAGCTTGTCTTTTTCAGTTTATGTTGGGCTGTGTATAGATCTTAGTTGATAGAACTAAGATAGAACTTCCCCTTCCCCTGATGCATCCATATGAGGGTGCGTGACAGTGCTAGAAAATTGCTGCATGTGTGTGTGTGATTGGATGAATGAGACTTATACTAGACGTCCTATATACGTACCAGCCTATTTACCATTCATATCATGACAGGGTTGATTTGGTAAAAACTCTTCCACAACCTTCTTTAAGTGAACACATAGGACCAAACAAGGAGATATGTTTAGGTTAGGTCTTTTGTACATCAGGCTACTGCTGTCAGTGAAGGTGTTTCTGTATGCAGATGGTGGTATATTAATTCAGTTTTATTTATACAGGGGTAAATCACAACAGCGGTCCCCACAAAGGTGCTTTATAGTAAAGGTAAAGACCCCCCAAATAATACAGAGAAAACTCCAACAATCAAATCATCCCTGAAATCACCAAAAAATAAATTAACAGAACTCTGTGCAGATATCAAGCTTATACTGTTTATGCCAATATGGTTTGGAATTCAATAAATTTAACCTTGTAGGACTTGTTTAAGGTGTGACTTTATCAGTGTCTCACGTCATGATGGAGGAATTTTGGCCCACTCCTCTTTACAATGTTGCTTCTGTTGTTTGGGGTTTGTGCGCATTTGTTCATGCACAGCTATCTTAAGGTCCGACCACAGCATTTCGCTCAGGTTGAGATCTGGACTTTGACTGGACCACTGCAGTCTTGTGGTTTGATCAGATGCAAGTTTGCAGACCTAAGCATGCTACCATGTTCTTTTCATAGTCACACTTGGTCAGTCTTTTTCTAAATCTACTCCCATGAAATTTAACATGCTAACTGAGGCCTACAGAGTTTAGGTGCAGCTCTTTTGTTTTGTTTTTTTTTTTGTATATTTGATCACTGGATGTGAATTTACTGAGGCATCCACCCCTGTGATGATTATAGCACTGTGTTAACACACTCCCGAATACTCCAGACTGGCAAACTTCCAAAGTGTTCTTTTATAGAGGTGGTCACACTTGCTGATTATCAGTTTAGGCATTTGATCAGCAGCACCTGGCTTATATGGCTTATATTCTTTATTTCTAGGGAAGCAGTAAGGATATACTTGGTATACTTGATATACTTTAAGGACTACATAAAGGTCCTGTAAAAACATTTTACAGAATTAGGACCTTGATTAGGGTTAAAGGTTTTCTATTAAATGCAAAACAAACAATCTTAGAAAACAGTTTTGCCTTGAGAAAACATTAAGTCTGGGTGGGTAAGGTTTAAATGCTGTTTCATTTATTCATATAGATCTATTATTGGATAAGAACACAGGAAATCAATCTTTCCATTGGCCAATGGAAAGATTTCCAAGATAATTTGGAAAACTTCTAAAAGACCCTGTAAAGTGCCTCAACTGTGCAGGTTAGACTTAATACAGCAGAGCTAGGTACAAACTGTTAGAGATCAAATACATGAAGGAGACGCCTTCTTTTGAGATTTTAATTCCCTGGGTAAAACCGTCCAAAGTAAAATATTTAATTTATTTTTGTGGTTTACAGGTTCCAACATCTTAAGAGAGGGCACAAATTTATTTTATTTTTTGAGTGTGTGATGACACAAAAAGGACAAATACTGTAGAAAGTGCATTTCATTGCACTTTCTACAGTACATTCTTTCTTTATATATCTATTTTCAAATATTTATACTTAGCTTTTATCCAAATTAAGTTAGGATGTACTCAGACGAACTTGGTGGATTAATGGACACAGTCTAAAGCCTGAACGATCTTAAAGAGTGTTTCCACATTTCCCTCAGATGCCACAACTTAATATACTGTAGTAGCTCACAGAGTTTTCATCAAGCATTTCCAAAAACATGCTTGTAACTGTCAAAGCCTTAACTGTTGAAGAGTTATAGTTAAAAAGTCTGAATGTAAAAGACGTTATGTGAGTACAAAATAAACTAAGTTGCCCAGTTTGACATATTTTCAAATAAGCAGATGCATGGTTGATAGATTTCCTACCAGCCAAGTTTGGATTATTGTTAGAGATGCACTTACTCAAGTGTATTTTGGCAAACCTGCTCCAGTTTAAAGCCAAAGTTTTATCATTTCATCTTAACACTGCTTCAGATGACTTGGGCACAGACAATCCTGTCTCATAGAAAATATGTGTCTATACAAGAAAAGTGCAATTGCAGCTTTATATTTTTAAGGTAATGTATTTGCATCTGTGTTATGTTTTCCATCAATGTAATTAGAAGTCTTGTGTAGATTTGCTGGCATTCTTGGGATCGTTGTCCTGTCGAATGATCCATTTTCAGCCTTACTTTAGCTGTCAGACAGATATCTCTAGAATACCTTGGTACAGAGGAGTTCATAATTAACTCAATGACTGCAAGATGGGCAGAGGCCCGTGGCTGCAAAACAAGCTCAAATTATCACCCCTCCATCACTGTGCTTCCCATCAGGTATGGTGGTACTTTGTTTTTTGCCAAACGGGGAACTGTGAATTATGGCCAAACATCTATTTTAGTCTTGTCTGTTCAAAGGACATTGTTCTTGGGATTTTCTTAGATGTAACTTTGCAAATCTAAGCTCTGCTACAATGCTCTTCATAAAGGGAATATGCTTTGTCTTGGAAAACCTTCCATAAAAGTCATACTTGTTCAGTCTTTTTCTAATTGCACTGTAATGAACTTTAATATAATACACACCCTCTAGGATGTGTTCATCCACCTCAACCTATATCTTATTACAGCTATCCCAAGGAACATCTAAACACAAATGGTTAGAAAATTAAGGGTTGTAGAAATATAATTTCAAGTAAATCTGTAGCGATATCACCTTTGTGTGTCTTGTTTTAGTTCATTTGATTTGAAAATCACATTTACTGAGAAGCCAGGTTTTTTTGGGTTTTTTTTGTATGATTGACACTGAGCATTTTGGTTTATTCATTCCACACGCCCAAGAAGTGAAACCACACCCATGCATATACTCTGGCCAAGTCTGTTTGTGTTTATTTTTGCCCCCGACTGATCTCAGAACTCACCAGAAAGCTCTGGTTAGTTTTACTTCCCTCCAGTTTCTTTTTAAAAAAAATCTTGTTGTTTCATCTTTGTGAGCAGCTTTGTAAAGCCATGGGATACATTTTTCATTATTAGAGATTCAAGATCTTGGGTCATTTAAAAAACAAACAAACAAAAACAAACAACCAGCTAATCAGACAGTTTTAGTATCAGCATAAAGCTTTTTATTATTAAAGAAAACATATGACATATGAAAACGGTCATATTTTTGTCACTGTCGTTTTTAGAAAAGAATAACTCCCCATACTAAGTTCTATTTTATTATGGCAACACAATGCAATAATAATTATATATTTGGTAATACAGTAATGGCTCTTATTAAGACTTTTTTTTTACTGCAGGATATAGATGAGCTGGTATAAACGATCCAAAAAAAGAAAAGAAAAGGGACATATAGCAGCTTCACAGCCAAATAGAGATAAAGAAATTGATGTAGACTACACCAGAGCTAAAATGAGAGAAATGTTTAGATGGATTGAAACTTTACTCAGAATGATTCTCTTCAGAGCAAATGTAAGAACTGTAGCTTCATGAGGAGTTCTGAGGAAAAATAGATTTATATCTAGTTGATTTTTACTTAGGACCAATCTTCTTGAAAAGTACATTTTTAATCTCAATAAGGCTAAAAAAAACCCAGATAGGTAAAGCATAAAAATAAAGATCAGCTAATGTTTGAAGTTATATTGTCACAACAAAACAGGATCGTCAGGCAGTCCAAGAATTTAATCAGACTTCAGCCTATTATTTTTTGCCCCATAATATATATTGGTGTCATATTTACAGTTACAAACATAGTGGATGAAGATATGAGATTAAAACAAATAAATTTTTTATGATGATTCGTTGAAGGTTGACATTTTACCATCACACAAGGATATGTTGTAAAATCAAAGCATGAACACAATGCTCTCTATTCTCAGTTTGTGTCCAGAATGAATCAGGCATCTTTGATAGCCATATCTCACAGAGCTGAACTGATGGTATTCTTCAAAAAAGCGCGGACTACCAGACTCCGGCTCCCCTGTTTGTGTCTTGTCCAACAGCCCCCTTGATGGCCCTTACATGTGTCTTTATTTGCTGTCTATTTGTTTTCAAAATGTTCTTTTTTCCATAATTTCATACAGTATCCGCAGGCAGACACACACCACTTGCATAAAACGCTAAACGATCACACGTTCACACACAGAGCACTTGGATTAATTACTGTAATCACTCCAAGTTTCTACCTGCAGCCTAATGTGAGTCTCTAGAGTGACACATGCAGGATGTTTGCTGTACATCCTCCCCACGCTTGCACTCTTCCTGTGAGGAAGCAGAGCATCTCCACAACAACAAGCACATCTCATTTGTTACTTCAGTCACTCCCTCATTGTCATTCTCTCTCACTCCATCTCTCACTCTATGTCATTGCTTATCTCCTAATTGCGTTTCTATAAATGGATAAAATGTGAGTGTGCATCCAACCACAAGTGCGAAGAAGCGTTACAGAAATCTTTGGCAGTGTCGTCCTCTAAATGTCCCATTACTCCCTCCTTGGGAATAATTACTGCACCGACCATGGCTTCAGCAAGGCCCCCCTGGGTGAAAATAATTATAACTCTGAAATTATGAAATAATAAAATCATCAATTGTTATTCAGTGGGGGGGGGGGGGGGGGGCAGAAGAAAAACTGAGCAATCCGAGAGGGGATTTCATGATCTTTGAGAATACCTCCACACTAAGCTAGCCAAATCTGCAAAACATCTCTTTGATCCAGAGTTTTGGGAACATAAACGGGGAGCTCCAGAATCCTTTTGCAGGCAGAGATAGCAAAGGTGCACACATTTGTCACTTACGCAGAAGCACAGATCCTTGTGTTAAAAGGTACTCTGGTAAAAGCTGAAGTACTGATTCAACTGTTTTACTCAAGTAAAAGTGGAAAAGCTGAAGCTCGTTATTAAAACAATACAAGGGAATGCAAACTTCATTCTGGCTTCTATTCTATTCTAATTCTGCGATATAGACAAAGGAGACAAAAGTAATGGGAATTTTACAAAAGTAGCTACAGTAGTACAAACTAACAAATGTAGATAGGTGACTGTTTCTGCACCTAAACATAAAAATTTGTATAGTCTGGAGTTAAAGAGGGATTCAGCAGGTGTGGGAACCCTAAGATCGAGTGCTGTGGTGCAGCATGGGGAAAAGATTCACTTAGCAACCATTTCCATTGTGTGGTCCAGTAGATTTTGTATACAGGCTGTGATCAGCGGCTGCTGCTCGTGGATTTAGCCAACTGCCTTCAACAAGTTATAAAACAAGGCTTAATGAGCTATCACGGCTGATTTCCATCTCATACACACCTTTATATTAGAATAAAGCTAGTACGAAAGTGGAATTCAACTTAAATTTAATGTAATCTCTGCTACCACAGCCTACTCTGCAACAGACGAACAAAGTGAAGTATTTCAACTAACCACTGTAGCCTGCACTAAACTGCCTTTCACGCAACCTCTGAGTAACAAAAAGTTTGTACACCTCAATTTGTGGCAAGGGGTCGCCACAGCGGGTAGCTCTACATGCTTGATTTGGCAGATTTCTTTCTGCCAGATGCAGGATGCTTCCTGACGCTACCCCCAAGGGATTGGTGTTTCCTCCAAGAATCAAAATGGGATCTTTTGCTGTTAGGAAAATGTGTAAAGTACTACACTACACTACACTAATATGAAAAAACAAAAGGAGACATAAACTGAGCAACAAATCATGTATATCTGTTAATAAAACAACAACTCTGAAATAAATAAGGATATTAAATGTACATTTTAAATTTCCAGCCTATCAAATGTCACCTTATAATAATAATGATTTCTCTCTTCTTCTCCCATCCTGTCTTTTCTACATCTTTCTCCATCTCTGAGTGAATTAGTGGTGCAGTTTGTGTGTTTGCTGATGATCTCTGCACTAAAAATGCCTCTCTGGATACCCCACATGGATTGCCATTTATATGTTATTGTTCAACCCATATAGGTTTAAGGCAGTTTGATGTTTGAAGGCGCACAGTGACAGGAAATAACTACCCTCAAATGTCTTAAACCTCACGTAACGAGCCTGTTCCAAAAAGGTAAAGAGTAGAACGTGAATAAAAATGAAAATAAACACTGAAGTAATGTACAGATACTTGAAAATTCTATTTAAGTGCAATAATGAGGTATTTGTATTTTGTTACTTGTGGAAGTAAGGTCTGATTTATGAGTGTGTAGATAAACTGTAGCACTGCTATAGTCATTAAAGCTGGAATCTTACACCTTTGTTTAAAAATCTAAAGTATGTATTTGCAATTTTACAGGCTATGTTAATCTGTAGGGCGGCTTTGATTCATATTCATATTAAGTAATGATCATCTTGCTGATGTAAATTACTGCTAAGGCAAAGTGAACATTTTCTCTTTCAGATGCTAACACCATTAAAAAGGTGAGACAAAGAGCGACTTTTATTGTGAAGGAGTCAAAGATAAACAACATAATTGTCACAGTCATTGGTCTATAAAAAAGTGCATTTATAAACAATTAAGATCAAATCAGTTTTAAATGTTGGGAGTAATCAAACATTAAGGAGCAGCCACTCGGAGCCCTTGGCTCACTCCTGCAGCAGTGCAACCAACTCTTTTTATGGCACGCTGCTGTTATGTCCAAATCTAATTATGATGTGTTTAGAGTCATATCTGACTCTAAACACATCACAACCAACATTTTTCCATCGTGCAATGATGGAAAAATGTCTAATTATTGGCTGACAGCTCTGGATAGCAATGTTGTTTTGGCTGATACACCAGCTGTTTGTGATTTTTATTGGCCCCTGAGCAGTAAACACTACTGTTCACCCAGTTAACAAGTAGCATTTATGAGCTCCACTCAAGTCACTATAATAACCTAATTCAGGAGAGAAAAACATACCAATTAAATTATGATATTGGATATAATAAAACACAGTAGAAGTCCTCCACAGAGGTCTTGAATATGATGCAGAATCCCGTTTTTGCATATTGTACTGTGGATGGATAATATTTTCCAATTTGGCTGTCCTAATGTGAAGGTTTTAAACACAGATATAAAGAGAGGTGTGTAAGTGCAAAGTCAGAGTTCATGACCCCCCCCCCCCCCCCTTTCCTCTTTGTGAAAGGATGGTATTTTGATGATGTCACTGTTATTCTGGTAAAATTTGTGGATTCATGTATTGCCCTGAAATCATCACCATATTTCAGATATATTTAGATACATAGATGATGCGACAGAGGTTACAGGTTCTTTTTTAATTCTATAGGAGTACTTTTATGTGTACATTATATATGCATCTGTATCTACATTTGTCCATTTTTACATATACAAATCCAAACTTGTAAAGCCAAGCAATCAGTTTATCTTAGATGTGCAGTTGTCTCTCAGTTAAAAGCAGAAAGTAAGTAAAATAAAGTTAGCATGAGACATGGGAGTGTTACGAGAAGTTCCAGAAATCCACACGGTTTAACACAAAAGGTACAGGTTTTCCACTGCAGTGCATAATGTCTCACAGTGGGGAGGTAACAAGTTGAGGAGAATCCTGGACAAAGTCCACGGTGAAAGTAATGCCTTGTAAATTCAAGAGTGGGTTTTCCGAGAAAGAAGAAGGGCTCAGATCAGTTGGTAGTTTGTTTACGTTTATCCAAGAGTTGTGCCATATAAATCAATAGAATACTTGAATACTTCTGCATCATCACCCCCTTGAAGTCCTCTTGTCTTGGTGCTACCTTCGTCATCGTACTCCCTCCTCTTCCACTCAGCTATAGTGCCACATTGAACTCAGTCACCAAGAAGTCCACGTAGTCTCTGTCTTTGGTCTTGAAGGCCTCAGCGATGAGGCGCGCTGCGTCCCTGTGCTCGCGGCCCCTCAGGGAAACCCCGTTTACCTCCAGTATAATCTGTCCCACCTTCAGTTGGCCGCAGTTATGAGCTGAACCACCCCTCTGAGAGAAACAGACAGAAAGAGAGGGGAATTTTAGGGAGATCTTATTTAAAACCAGCCATGATTAAATCCAAAATAAATCGTCCTCTTGTGGGAACCACTTGTACTAATATATTTGTTCTTAAAAGAGTATAAGAGAACAGAAATTCCTCTAAGGTAATAACGGTAAAATAAAATTCAGTAATACATTTGTTAAATTTTTGTCTGTGAATTTTCTGGACCTGAAGCTGCAGTGTGAATACAGTCTGAAAGTGTTATTTATATGAATTTTAACTTCTAAAAAAAAGAATGACAATTTAAAGAGTGAAACTGACAGAAACATAATCTTGAAATTGGCCTTTAAATCTCCATAATGACTAATAATTCAAAGTCAAGTCAAATTATACATGAGGTTATATATGTAAAATATTTAATAAATATGTATAAAAAAGGCATTATTTTAGATAATTAAGCCACACAAACGCTTCAGATTCAAGTCTATTCCAAAAAACAAGCAACATTTATTTATCATTTGGAGTATCTTGCTTTGTTATATGGTCACAGTTTATGAAAGTGATTTAAACTGGCTTTACTTTTCAGCCAGACAGAATATATTTGTTTCTAACCTACCAAAAAGGATTACTTTACCACTTACTTTAGGAAGCTTTTTAAACCCGCTAGAGTTGATGATAATTACTGTTGTTCACTTACACCAAAGTCATTTATATTGTTTCCGTACCAAATAAAATGGTAAATGGTAAAAATGGCCTGTATTTATATAGCGCTTTACTAGTCCCTAAGGACCCCAAAGCGCTTTACACATCCAGTCATCCACTAATTCACACACACATTCACACACTGGTGATGGCAAGCTACTTTGTAGCCACAGCCACCCTGGGGCGCACTGACAGAGGCAAGGCTGCCGGACACTGGCGCCACCGGGCCCTCTGACCACCACCAGTAGGCAACGGGTGAAGTGTCTTGCCCAAGGACACAACAACCGAGACTGTCCGAGCCGGGGCTTGAACCGGCAACCTTCCAATTACAAGGCGAACTCCCAACTCTTGAGCCACGACCGCCCACCACGATCTCCCTAATAAAATGTAAATAAGGCGGCATAAATATGAAAAAAAAAAAAAAATTAATCAGCATAAACACACCCAATCAAATAAAATACAGGCATTAAGATGTTTTTCTATCATATCTTCCAGTGTCATGCAGTCAGCTATTAGGTGCACTCAAGAATCTCAGTCTAAAGTAATAAAGTAATAGTAGCTTGGCATTAACAATAGGTAAGTTTGGAATATGAGTGGATAAAGGGCATAATTATAATATTCAGTTTATAAATTTATACCTTCATATTTTTTTTTACATTTTTTTTTATTTATAAAAAAATCCAGTTTTGCACATTAATATAATTGTGAGCATGTATTCACATTATTATGAAATTATTTCACCACTATACTAAATAGCATTGCTTCATATCATTCCTGGCTATTATTTTTTGTTTTTGACACATTTCTACTCTTTTACATATTTGATAGCCATAACATTAGAACGACCTGTCTAATATTGTGTAGCTTCATCTTGTGCCAGCTAACACACCTCAGCTTGCCAGCAAATGGACTCAGGATATGTGGTATCTATCACTGGGATACTGTCAATGGATTGTTTGGGTCGCAGCAAAAATTTCTGGCACAACTTCACCTACTTCCAAGGTGCATGGAGAGGATGAAAGAATTCACAATGCAGGAACTCCAGCAACACTTGAGGGTTATGAACAACTTTAATAATTGACCAACGCGTTTCGGCTTGTGACCCTGATGAAGGCCACAAGCCGAAACGCGTTGGTCAATTATTAAAGTTGTTCATCTTCCCTCAAGTGTTGCTCGAGTTCCTGCATAATGGATTGTTTGGGACCACTGATGAAACTTGTTCATTTTGCAGGTGTTTGATTAAAATAGGAGTTCGCATGTCAGATAAATGCCTTGGACTTTCTGAGGAGCTTCTACATTATGAATTGTTGGGGAGGCTGGTGCAGTCAGGGAGTGCTGTTATTCACTTTATCTGAGTTTAGGTAAAGACTGTTCTGCTGTACATGATTACCTTTTTATGACCAGCTTATTACCTCACTATAACAAAATTATTGCAGAGCTTTGATGTTAAGGGCATCAAAATCCAAAAATAATTCTTTAAAGCCAAACATAACAGGATGCATGTTGAAAATATTATTTCTTCTTAAAGAAAAACAACAAAAAAACACAAGTTTTATGTCTTTCTTCCTGTGACCCTGCTAGGTGACCTCATTATATGTGACTATGAGGGCTAAAAACATCAATATTTCTTTCCAGACAAGGGCTGCATCATCATGTTGGTTATTTAAGCTACAACAATTACTCAGTGTTAGGGGAGCACTTGGTCATCATAATGTGAAGATGGCTGTGATAAAGAGCTGTCGCTTCAATGAGCGGTGATGGGGACTGATAACAAGTGGAAAGGCCAGCCAGCAGCAGTGTTTTTGTCGTCACTTCATCCTCTGTATTTGTGATTGAAGTGACCTAAGATGACAGCCCCGGTGCCCAGAGAGATACGAAACACATAAGCCAGTGGTTTGCCGTATTATGACTCCACAGTGTTTACTTTCAATACTGCAGAGAGTGTGCATTGTACAGGGTACCTGCTCTGATGTGATGCCAGCATTTTTCCCCTGAGTGAGGTGGATGCCAAGTGGAAAGCTAAAAACATTTTTTTTATTTCCAGAGCAAGTTTATCATTCTGATGCTTGGTCCTGACTGTGAGAACTACTGAGGTTGTGTGCCTTGCTCAAGGGCCTAATAACATTGAGTTAGCATTCCCCGGGTGACAGAGCAAACTTTTCACAGCCTTCTTTTCCACCTTGAAACCTGAGCATGTGGAAAGTCTCCTTTCTCTTTTGTTACAAGTGACCTTAAGGCTGTCTTATTATTAATGTCTGTAAATAACTGTGAAGCCATATAGCATTATTGTTCAGGGATGTAGCAATGGTATCATAAAGCTTGTGGTTTTGTCTTAAAGGTAATAACCTCAGTGAACCACTGTGCTGAAAATGTGCTAATTAGAGTCTCAGAAATAACTTCGACTTGATTTAAAAAATTGATTTGCATGAATAATTTAACTTATCTTTAGCTGAGTTAAACTTCTCTCATAAAATGAGCTCTAACCTTGTGTCCAATGGCTCCACTGGGGCTCTCCATGCAAGAAAAAGCACCTACTTCCTTTGCTATTATCCACTGCAATGAGGTACGCTTTCATGTTTATTACTCTCTTGGTGAAGTGTCTGAGGTTAAAAAGAAATAGTTTGGGGTCAAACCTTTTGAGTGGTTGCATCTTCTAAGTTAAACTTCCTTGCTCTCTGTGCTTATGAATCCTTCGATATCACAGACCATCCGGGGCTGAAGGGAGGCTTGCTGGCTTGCATATCAGAGTGGTGGCTGAATGAAAGTACAAAACAGCTGCAGTGCTGGCCGTCTTGAAAAGTGATAAGACACCACTTGCTCATTTCTTTCAAAAGCTTACTTTAATATTTGAGCTAAACAAAAATGCATAAAAAATAGGACTTGTACTGTTTATCTCTTTAATGCGAGAGCTCTCCTGATAAGCTGAGCTTCAGGAGCCTACGATGGACCAACACAACGCCCGATGATGCACGATGGAGAAAAATCCATTCAAGCAAAACAAGTGCTATCTGATGACACCGCAGGGGTCTATAAATTTCTCTGAGATTTTCCTGTTTATTAAGGACCTGGTGCCTTTTTTTTTTCTCACTGAATGAATGAACATGAAACTTCTATTGAGGATTGTACAATAACCAAAGAGATGAATGTGAAACAAAACTTCGTTCTTCTTTGAGGAAAACACAAAAAAAGGAACATAAGACATAAGAAAAGGGAGAGTAAGACATTTAAAGGGTAGAGAATACTTGTCTGGAAGATTTGTAGCACTAGCACAGCTACTAGTGCTTCAAATCCCTTTGCAACCCTCCTAACAATCACTTTTGAAACACCTACACAAATACCCAAATACAGGATCTACCCACCAAACCTCCAGTTTATCATCTGTACAAATCCTCCTCAACCTTCTTCTCCTTAATAACACTGCTCTCACTTTTTTGTGTCCTTTACTCACACTTGCTGTCCTTTCTTCCAGTCTGCTATTTGATTTTGAATGTGCTGATTTCCAATCCTTTTATCCCTTCCTTTGCAATCAGCCACCCTTTTTTTATTTCAATCACCACCTCTGTGGAGTGGGAGGCTGAGAGACAGCTTTGACTGGAGAGTAGACCGGAGTCTGTAGCTACTCCTAGCACTGATATTAAAATTGTAACTGTCTCGTTGTCTGTGTTTAGAAAATGATTAGCGTTGCATATAGTCCTGAACTAGAGCAAGATTTGTTGGCTTGCAAATTACCATGGCAGACAGATATATGCATTCACAGCCACAAGTAATACCTTTCTTTAGAGGTGACTAACCTGCCATTTCAAGCAAAGCTTTCAGAATTTTTCTGTCACTCCGCATAGCTGGGAGCTCAGAATTTTGAGTATTTTTAAATATGACAGATATGCTATAAATGAAAAAGTCTTTGCAAGAAATATAATTGCAACTCTATTTAGTCGCAGCATTAAACTGAACATTAAATATTTGAAATGAGCCTATAACTTCTACCTTTGAGATAAAAAGGTGCTGTGTAATTTGCTGTTTCTGCCTTTTGCCTTTACCCTTTAACACAAACACGCACACACACACAATACCAAGTGCCTCATCCTGACAAAGTAATTACCAAAATCTCCAGGCAGCTAGGGCTTATACATGTAGGCCATTAATGTTGTAATCATCTCTGTAGAGCCCCAATGACGACAAAATTAGCAGAAATCTCAGTGTGAGTTCAGCTGCTGTGTGAATCCTTATGAAGCCTTAAAGAACACAAGATCCCAGCTGGAAGGTGAGCACGTGGCACTATTACAGAAAATCCAAAGTGTTTCAAGGATAAAGAAAAGCACAGCTCAACCACGCGAGGACAATACTCATGAAAATACTGCATGTTAGCAGAGTAAGCAGAGAACTGAATTTAGCAGTGTTATTATGGTGACTGTTCATTTTAAACACATATTAAACATTATTCTACTCTTGGTTCAGTATATGAGGGGATAGCCTAATATGGTCATCTCACTGAAGCTCTGGTTGTGAGTACAGAAGTCCCACAAATATATGGTTCCTCCATTCAGGTGGAAAATGTATTGGAGTGACAGCACTGTGTAAGTCAAATATCCATCTATCCAACCCCTTAGCCGTTCCTAGGCTAGCTGAGAGACATAATCTCTCCAGTGTATCCTAGATTTACCACGTGGCCTCCTCTCGATTGGATACGGTCAGAACACTTTGCCCTGGAGGCACCCAGGAGGCATCCTAGTCAGATAACCAAGCAACCTTTGCTGGCTCCTCAAACTATGAATTTTGTTTTACGGGCACAAAAATCATAACCAATCGGTGTAAGTAAGTGAGGTCCAGTTTAAGATAAATATGCATTATTTTGAATTGTAAATCATGGAAAGCTACTCTCCTAGTGATACACTGGAAATGAGCATAAGAGCTCCAACTTTCAATGTTATTTTATGTTCTTCCTGACTTACCTGTATTGTCACAATTCGTGGCAGCGGCTGGCGAGTGTTGGCTCCACCTTCAATGGCAATACCCAGGGTGCTGGCAGTCTTTGCCACCCTCACTAGTGTAGCAGTAGGCTCCAAAAGCCCTGGCTGAAATAAGGGAGAGTGAGGAAGACAAAATGAAAGGCACATTTATAAATACATTCATAACTTTATAAGATAATCTGCCTTCGATTTGTTGCAATTTGCATGGATTACACCGTACTATACTGTATGTTCGCTCATTTTAATTAAGCAACAATGAGCGTAGAGCTTCCTAATGGTTTCCCTTGTTTATTCTGAATGAGCAATCAATTTAACACCTTCACAAGTCAGAGGACAAAATAAAACACATTTAATTTCCATTTCCATGATGTAGTCATGTTTATGCCCGGGCTTGTACAGCTTCCTTCCATTTATAGGTGTTTACTTCCTTTATAAATGAATTTGAAACATGTTTTGGGGTTTTTATGTCCAGGTTCCAAGATCAGTGTGAGTTAAAGGGATTCAGTGTAGTGGTTAAGTTGTATAACATGTATGATTTAAAAAACATTAACTATTAAAAGTTCCAATGTGCTTTGGGCTTGGGTGTACTACAGCAATCACTGGATTACTGAATACTTCAGACATCCTGAAAACCTGTTAACCAAGCCATTATTTCTGTTATAAGAGGACTTGGGCCTGGATCCCTGATAAACTCCCAGAGGATCCAAGGAATCAACAATAAAAGTGCTTGAAGAAATAAAAAAGGGAGACAGAGAGGTTGAATCAGAAATAAAACAAAGGTTTAACAAGCTACACTTTCTGCCAAGAACTAAAAGAAAAACTACAACAGCTCTTAGAAGTTTTAGTAAGGAAAGGGTTACGTTATTAAGGATCAAAAACACACTCCTTCTCCTAAACAAGAAAATAACTACAATCTCACAGCTCAAGCAGTGCCAAGACAAAGGCACTCTGGGTCCTGCCATCTCCTCTACCAAGATTAACTTCTCCCAAATACACTTGTCACAGAAACTTAAGGCAGTGGGAAGAGGAACACTATGAAGCCTACATGTGTTTATATTTTCGGTTGTACTGGCTGTGGTTTAACAGCTACAGCTGCTGATATATTTATGATCATGGCTATTAGACAGTAGAACATTAGACTATTAGATATTATACTAGAAATATACTATAAATAGACTCATGCAAAATGGCTGAGTAGGGACTTCAGAACTTGCCAGAGCAACCACCCATTTCTTAGATTTCTTCTGAACCAAAGTTGTCCAGTGATAGTTGTCAGTACATTCAAAAGGAACTGTTTATAATTTACAACTTAAAATGACACCCACACTGCTGCCACAGTGTAACTTAGTTTAACACAGTTAACCGAAGCTGTCAGTCACTGAGATGTGCGTGTCAGTGCCTTGTGATGGCTCATAAGAGGCTCAATTACTCCCTTGGTTTCCGCCCCCAAACTGTCAAAAGGTTTGAGTTGAATTTGACAATCAGAATTCAACTTTGAGTGTGTTCCCTGCGACAGCATGTATAGCCAAAGCTCTCAATAAGCAGAAATTCTCATGGGTGTTGTGGCTGCTTTGTTCCCTTGCCTGTTAAGCTCCACAAACATTTGTTAAATTTGTGTGTGCATACTTATATTGTTGGAGTGGCAGTAAATACCTGCATACTATAGCCTCACCGACTCATGAGTTCCCCTCAGCACACAGAAGAGGCAGAGACTAGTTCATGCCATCACCAAACTTCTATTCAAATCTGCCAAACACACTCTGTGCTCCAATGACACTTACCCGGTGGGTAAAGTCCACTCAACTTCACTACAATGACAGAGTAACACAGACTTCTGTCCGCTGTGATTCCTTTGTCTCAAACGCCAAGTTCCAGCATCCTACTGCAGAATAAGTAAGATACTAATCAGTTACCATTTTTAACTGCATCAACTTACTGGGCAATACTCCACCTGCAGTCTCTAAACCACACTCCTCTGCTACATGGAGTTACTATTTTTCTCCTGAGCTTGTTTTTAGGAGGCTTTTATGGTGCCATGAATATTCCTGGCAATCAACTGGCAATCGGTCACTAAGGAGGAAAAGTGAGTGTTCCCCAATTAGCTGCCGGCAGTTGATGTGAAATTGACTACAAAAGCCCAAGTCACAAAAACCTTGAGACCAGTCAGCGACTCCTTGGAAACCATCGGTCGCTAGGGAAAAATGAGTAATCCCTGACTGGTTAGTGAGTGGTAGATGGATATTGCTGTTGGTTGAAAATTGTTGCAAAGAGGTTTATGATGGTGGATTCAAAACCTCCTTACAATTTCTTTGGTTGCTAGCAGATCATTGTGGTTGCCTGCCAGTTAGTGAGTGCAAACACTCACCAACTGCTTGCTAAGAAGAAGTGAAACTGTGAAGAGTGCAGTACAAACTGGAAATGAACACCATTAGGCTTCAAAGTAAAATCTGTGCTTTTTGAAATGTGTTGGTTTCAGCAGTAAGGCATACATTTTACTTTGGAGGTGAATGTGCTCCATTTCTGATTTGGATTATACGAGCGTGTGCAGGCATGTTGGCTTCTTTCATGCAAACGAATGTCTGCAGGCAACCAACACAATCACAAGGAAGTTTCCTTTTGGGTTTCACACAGCACCAGTTAGCAATCTCCAGCAACCACTTGCCAACCAGTCAGGTAGTACAGATTTTTTCCATGTGACCGGAGACCAGCCAAAACGGGTGGCCAAGGGGTCGCTTACAGGCCTGTAGGCATGTGTGACATGTGAGGCCTTAGAGATATGCTTATATAATCATCCATACTCATTTTAGCCTCTCATAAGTGAGGGCTACATCACCTCCAGAGTAAAATATCTAGCTTGGATTAACAAAATCAGTTTATGAGTGACCTTTCTGACATAAAGGAGTGTGTAGTAGGGATGTGGTTTGGAAGACATGGATGTGCGACGTCCATTAATCAGCTCTCTCTTTTATGCAGTAGCATGCTGGAACTTGGAGACAATGACAATCTAGAGCTTCTTAGTGAAAACTTTAAGCAAAACAATTCCCTAAACCACTGACATACTTCAATAGCCCAGAGAATATTATTGCTTGGTGCCATTGAAAGGAAGTTGTGAAAGCTATTACCCAGGACAACATCAGATACTCATCTATCTTAGAACATGAACGAAAGACCCACAAAAACATGTTTCAGCATTTTAAAACTGGCAAGAGAGAAATATCTAGTTACGTGATCAGTGGTTTACTCTGTTTTCTTGAATGAATTCAAGCCATACTTATATACTTACTCAGGTAACTGCCCCACAGTTCTGCTTTCTGCTGTCTTTTGTTTGACATAAAGATGAGAAGACTTAAAAATGCCTTCCTTAAGTTTATTAAGGGCAAGATTTTATGAGCACATAACTCCACTCTTTTCTGCAACCGCTTGCCTGACACTCAGGAACAAGCAGAAGGAAACATTTTTCGCTTCTTGGTAGTAAAAAAGCAGCTTTTTTATGCTACACAATCTCTTTGGATGCTGAATTTATCAGCTCTCTCGCCATAAACAATCAGACTACTCCCATCCTTGCTTGTTATTCCTTCCATCAATCACTAAGAACCAGAGAGGGATTTGTGAATTTCATTAGGCTACAGCGCAGTCAGTGATTAAACAAATGATGGAGCATGTGACTCGATGAATGACATGGGTAAGAAATAAACAAATGAGTGAGACAAAGGAAACGATCTGCATGAGCAAACAGAGGGAGGAGAGAAAAGATCAAGGTTAGGATTAAGAACAGACTCTGGAGGAGGATTAGCAATTAAGTGCATTGATTTATCAACCAGTAACTGGCTTGTTTTTCAACTGACACACACACACACACACACACACACACACACACACACACTTGTACTTCTCTACTTGTGAGGACCCACTCTGACCTTGGACGGACATTCATTTCTTAACACATAAATTCTTAACTACAAGCCGAATACAGTTCTGACCCATTTCCCCTGAACCTGAGCCCTTTGATGAAGTGAGGATCCAAGAAAATATGTCCACTTTTCATATTTATTTTTCAAAAAAATGTCTTTACTTTCCCACAAGGTTACCAAAAGTGCCCTTGTGTTTAAAATTCCAAAGATATAGCTTTCAAAACTGCTTCCAAAAAAGACCCACAGTTTTGAAAAAGGTCTTTTTCAGAGTTCCAAAACAGCTGTAGTTCAAGAACATCCCCACCTTGGAGAAATGTTATTTAATATTGAAATGTGACCTTATTAGTCAAAAAATGCCCTTTAATTTCTAAATGTGGCCATTTAATAAAGCCTTTTTCACAAATGAATAGCAGCACTGGACTGTTGCAGCACTTTTGTAGGATAGAGGTGCTTGAAGAATGAAATTGCCCCATGGCGTTGTATCACACATTAGCTGTTGTTTAATCAGGACAATGTATGAATAGTGGAGGTACTAGTCTGGTGGATTTGCCTCTAGCTCCTCGGCATAATGAGTAGTTGCTCTTGCATGATTTACCTTGACCAAACTGCACAGAGTACTTCCACTAGTGAGAATGTGCAGTTTGATAATGTCTGAGGTGCAAGTGTGAAAACGACTCATGAATGTCATTCTTAAACCATAATCTGGTCCTCACAAAGAGAGAAATACAAGAGTACTCATGGCTAAATTATACATGTCTAATTTCCTGAAGTTTTAGTGTTAATTCAATCATCCATGCATGTTTAGCTTTGAGCTGCACTGAAGAACCCCCCTCACCGGTTTGGAGGGGTTGTCCCCCCCGCCTCCCTCCTGGGTGTCTCGGGGAGGTGTGTGCGTGAGGAATGGGAGCTACTTTCTTTCCTGACGTGTCCTGACTCAGCTATGTCCACCCCGCTGTCCTCACTGAGGGTTTGGCCACTGTCTGACAGCTGAGACAGGGTGCCACCTGAGGGGAAGCAGGCACACATTAAGTCAGGGAATCTAAACATAGCATGCAATTTTTTGACCTCTAAACCATTAAAATTCAAAGTGTGTATATAGCTCACTGAAGTAGAACATGGTATCAAATAAAGGGAAGTTTTTTAGGTAAAGATGTAAAAAAACTCCTCCAATTTTTTGATGTCTTTTGGAAAATTATCTTATTTGATGCCAAATTAAAAGCTTGTTTAGATTAGTGATGTTTGCATACACTATGTGTAATTTCCAATCTTCTGGGTATTTGCTCATTTAAGCTCATTAAGCCCAAGCAAACACATATTTAGAAAGATTATACTCCGAACATTTTTCACCCTCCTTTATATCTGACACTGCATATTTAATAATAATTAGCAAATCTGAGAATTTGAACAGTATCAGTAAATGTGTTCAAACTTAAGCACGTTTAATTCTGTCAATTCTGTATTCAAAGCACAGTTTCATAACCAGCTGAGTGAATGATGCATCAGTCGTTTAATTCGTAGATGTTAGATTAGATCACACAGGGTTAGGAAATCCCAAGACAATAAATATTATCCCTAAATGCAAAGCACAATCTTTTAATGTGAGTTTGTTTTTAGTGCTTAAATTATCAGCTCCATGTATTGGAACAGATTCATTTGTGCAAATAATTTTTCATTTTATTTTTGAATATTTTATTGATAAATACCCAGTCACTTAAATTGAATTATTAACAGATTAATTTTTAAAACAAATCTGTAACCATATGTATCAAATTCTTTAAAAAGACAAACAAACTTCATCCTTGAATTATTTCATTGTTTGGTTCATAGACTGTATATAAAAGACGGCTCTAACTTTCAGGTCTGAAAACTGAGAGGCTTTAAACCTGCATTCTCCCTAATGGTCAGCAGGGGGCAACTGCTTTGGATGCTTTTCCCTGTGACCTGAGTAAACACTTATTCAATGAAGGTATAGTCTCAAATGCCAGTTTAAATTCAGACTAAAGACGAAATGTTTATTTTAGTAAATTACGGTCTTCAAACAAAAAGCTAAATATGACTGGGTAAAACAAATGATATCAAACCCCTCAGCTAGAAAAAAAAATGTTCCTCATATTAAAAGGCAAAGTAAAAACTTTTGAAAAGCTTTGAGGATCATTTTTAGATTTGCGTCTAACATAAGGTCAGTTGGAACAGCTAATTTTTAGAATTTGTTTTTTTACTCTTCATACTCTTCACATGTACCTTTGTTTTCTTTTTTTTGTTTTTAATGGTATTAATATCAAAAAGGCTAAGACTCAGGTAAAAAAAAAAGCTTTATCATGTGTGCATTGGTTTCTCATTCAG
Organism: Oreochromis niloticus; assembly: GCF_001858045.2. Classification (NCBI taxonomy): domain Eukaryota; kingdom Metazoa; phylum Chordata; class Actinopteri; order Cichliformes; family Cichlidae; genus Oreochromis; species Oreochromis niloticus. Next base: position 30,528,183 of record NC_031972.2, read on the forward strand.
ATCTATCTCTCAAAAACACCATAATGGAGACAGTGAAACACTTGACTTTAAAATGGGACCAAATGTAAAGGTCACTTGGGCTATAACCCATCTTTTCTATACAGCGTACGATTTTCAACATATCAGATCTGTAGCTCCGTATTTCATACCTCGAGCTTGGGGAAGTGGCCGCACCTCATTGACATCGGGTTCTGCGTTGGGCCTGTGAACCTCCACTGTAACAAACTGCTGTTTAGACCCAGGAGAGGAGGTGGGGGAGGATTTGGTCTTGGATGCTGGCTTAAGGGACAGAGAAGGGGGCGGAGGAGGGGCAGGGAGTGGAGGAGGAGGCGGAGGTGAAGGGGACGGGGCAGCGGGTTTAGTGCCTCTGCTGGGCGACTGCACCCTGGGGAAAGGGCCAATGTTGTGCTGAGCAACTGTGGACAACTGAGCGGATGTTATTTTCTGTTTCTTGGCCAATGCAGAGGGCTCTCTCTTTCTGATAGCTGCGTATTCTTGAGACGGGTCCCTCTGGCGTTCTCGTTTGTGGTGTAAAGAGGGTGAGGCAGGAGCGTGTCCTGGCTCGTTGCTGTGGTTCTTAGAGGCTGTGGCTGTAAAGTACAAGCCTGAGTGGGAGGATTCGGAAGAGGGGCACTTGTTGAGCGGATCTCTTCTACTTGGGCCCCTCTGCACCCCTGGTGGGGGCGGAGGCTTGAAGGAGGGAGGGGACTCGGCTGTGGCGGACTGAACATCATCCTGAAGTGAGAGGATATATTCATCATCATTGATTAGGGGTGTAACAAAATATTGTAGCATAATGTGCTGTGATTAAAAATGTAACCATGTGATTGATGGAGCTGAAACTCGCAAAGCAAATCAGATCAGTTCTGCCTCTGGAAAAGTTCAAGTTTTGTCTGTAATCATTAAACACCAGAGGATGCAGCGACACTGTAAAATGAGTCGTGCGCCAATATTTTGAAATTAGTTTCTTAGACGATTTGACAGGAGAATTTTTATATGATCTGTTTCTGTGTAAGTCTATAATATGCTGGGTCGGTCAGTGTACCTATATTTAGATTTATGGTGATTTTGGCCTTTATATGTGATTTTGTTTTTCTTTGTCAGCAGTTTGAGACTGCATACTTGCACTCTATTAGGCCGGAAATGGACTTTCTTTTTCTACTTATTGAAAAAATTCATGACACACCTGAATGATTGGAAGGTCCCTTTAAAAAAAACCCAAAACCCTTTGTTGAACCAACTATGCATAAGTCCTGCACAGTGTCTTGCAGACTGCTGAAATATTTATTGGATTATCATATTTTGGGCTTTTTTTCAGTGTTGTTAAAATGTAATTTTCCCTCTCCCCCCTGGAGAAAATTGATAAAGCTTTTGGTAAATTAGATGAAATTTTCAATCCATATTTATTCTGATAAGTTGCTTGGGAAACTCACAAACTGTGAGAAGAAAGTTATAATAGTATTAAAAGTTAGTTAAACGAAATGTATTCAAAAATTAGTATATTGTTACACCCCTAATATATAACATGTACTCAGAGAAGGTACATGAAAAATCACATTTTTAAAGGGGACCTATTATTATCCTTCCTTATATATTTTTTCACCTTAAAAACATGGCCAGACAATGAGGTTAGCATATGTAGAAATAAACCCAGTGGCACAAGGCTGCATGCTTTAGTCCTAAAAGCTCAGTTTCCAATTACTTTTTTTCCTCCAACATAGTTTTTTAATGGCTTGCGTATACAGTTTCAGTGAAACTAATAAGCATTTTAGATTTTGCTCAACTGTTATAATTCTCATCACTTTTGCAACCTGCTTTTATGATTTGAAAGAAGTTAACGGCAACCACACATTCATTTCTAAGCATCTATAATTTTACTCGTGTATCCTTCATTCTGATATATTAGTAACACTCAGTGCATACATCAAAGTACAAATTTTAGTGTGAAAAAAAATGAAAAATATGTTTTTTAGTAGTTTTAATGATTGTTTTTGAATGCTCTACTTTGATTCTTGGGCAACGCTGAGAGTTCTCTCGCCAGGAACAGGTGCTCATCACAAGTACTGTGTCCTGTTTGCAGAAACCAGGCGAGGGGCAACCAATCAGAGAAAGGTGCATTTAAAGCAAGAGTAAACTTAAAGGGGCAGGATCTACACACTTTACTTCAGACAGTAGATAGATTTTCGTTTAACTGCTTCTAGTGGAGTCCATCACAGAACAGAACAGAACATAATAGGTCCCCTTTAAGATGAGTTCATATTGTTTTCTTGTCATTCACACCATTTTTTTCACTCACTCCCTTGCATTCACATATTAGACACGCAATCAACAACTCCCACCAGCTTCACCACCAATTCTTGTTGAATTGAAGTCTTTAACTTGGTGGTTTGACGCTGCTGGGATCCTGGGTTTCCAGGTAAGAGTGCTCAAACAAAAACTCAACAGTGGAATGAACAACACTGTGTGACACGAGTGCTTTGCCAGCATGTGGAGCGACACATAAAATGAGTGTAAAAAAATGGTTTAACAAAACAAAAGTAAGGTATGATTTGAGCAGCAGGTAGCCTTGGGTGATAGCAGACTAAAAGCTTTCTCCTTAACCTCACTCTTTTATCCTTCTGCAGACAATAAACAAATGAGCCCCCTGATATGTCTATAACTTTGGAAACTGGGGTTGCCATGGTATCTTTTTTAACACAATAGTGGAACAACATGGCTAGCTCAGGTAGGGAGTGAATTGGACAAATGGCACAAAGTGCTGAGTCTAATCTCTTCTTTTTACACTACAACAAAAAACGGACAGAGTGTGCACAGGCTCTTACTTTTACAAAGCTCTACCTCTGTTTCTTTTTGTTTTCGTGAAGTGCAAACACTTATCATCAGTATAAAATACAAACCCTGCAGGTCACCATGTCTAAAGCATCTCTATCCAGCCTCCACACACAAACACACATCTTTTTCTACCTGTTTTTCTCCCACCCCTACTCACTGCTCCCTTGTGCAGTATCCATCTTTATCAGGCTAAAGCAGGGGCTATGCCTGCCTGTCTGCCAAGCTCACCAGAGAGATGTCGGTCAGCAGCGTGTTCAGGCTCTCTGGGGGATCCTCCTCATTACTCTCCACAACGCTGTCATTCTGGGAAAAGCAGGACAGAAGGAGAGGAAGAGGATTGGAAGATGGAAAGGTGAAAGAGAAAGAATGGGATGGTGAAAACGGAGACCAAAGACAGAGAAACAAGGGGTGTTTGAGTTTGATTCAAGTGAAAGTGAGAAAGCTTCTGAACAGATGTTAAACACAGATGTCTATTTATCCCAAAACAAAGCCGAACTGGGTTTGGGGAATATTCCTCATCTCCTAGAAAAGGGAAAGACGTCATTTCTGTTCGCATTTGCTTGGCAGTCTCAGAGGATGGCAAGCAAATAGGACACGCACATACACAACCACACTCACTGCATAATGTCTTCTTTCACAAGCAAAACACACATGCTGCGAAATCGATAAAGAACCATCAGCTCAGTTCAAAGCAGGATTTGCAGGCTCAGTCCCACTGGCGTGGTAGAGAGGAGGTAATTTGCAGCAGATCTGTGAGCGATTCCAGAGCAGAGGAACTGAGTTCAGAGAATTGCTGCCCTTCATTTAACTCTGACACTAAACCAAAACAAAAGCCCCATCAATTTGGCTTAATTACTCCTCCTTGCTGCATGTGGAGCACTTACGGCCAATTTATTTATCACAAGAGTCAATCGACTTTCTACGCAGATGCAATTTTACACTGTAAGCAGTCAGAGCATGCTGCATTCGTATGTACAGTTTGTATGATTATGCTTAGCCACAGTTACAATCCACAGCAGAAACAATACAGTAGGTACAAATGCAGGAAATACTGGGATGCTTGTCGCCTAGGAAGACTGCTGATTCTCCAGTTTTAAAACCTAAGCAGTTATGCAAGTTATACCGTTCGTGCTGGTGTAATGTCTGCAACCCACTGCTTTAAATGTTGATATTCCTGATCATCTCCTCCCTCTTGACAAACTGCGAGCCATTATTGGTACTACATGCAATCTCAGTCTTAAAATCTTGCCTTGCATTACACTGAAAGGCTACACACTGCTCCCTGATCAATAGGGATGTAATGGTATTGGTCAATTTCATAATATTGTGATAGCAAAAGTATCTCAATAGTGTTGAAAACTGTGACACTATAAAACAATATGTCTTAGAGGCAAAGGATTAGTAGTCTGATTTCAGCCTAAGTGAAGTAAGGCAACAGGAAGTGAGATCTACAGAAACCATGGTCTAATGAATCCACCCATCATTCTCCTGCACTCCTGCAGAACAGTGAAAATGGCAGATGCTGGTGTTTTGAGGGCACACATGTAGGAGAGAGATGATTATGGAACTGTCTGCAGCCGACATCGCAAATGCTCATGACATCAAGACTGTGTATCAGCTTTTATAAAGTCTCTCATGCACACATGATATAATGGAGCATGGCACAGTGCGATGAGGACTCAAAGACCAACACGTAAGTAATGTTGTACTGACAGACTTTGCAGAGTGATACCAAGGGGAACAAGAAGAGTTTGTAAGAGACAAACCTGGTCCTGTTTTAATTGTTCATTGTCCAGGCGTACAGCCAGTAGGTCGTTTTACTTTTACTGGAGGTTGTTGTTTCAAATTGACTTGACTTCTTTGTTTCTTATGCTTGCCATCTTTCATAACATGAATGATATTATATGGAAGGTGGTACTAGCCAGCCAAATCTCTTAAAGGAATGTAAAGACACAGTAACTTGTCCAGTGGTGTGTCTATCTAGCAACATCACACACCAATTTTGTTTTGTCATGATCACAGGTGTATACAGGTCAGTAGTAGGAAATACTTTTAGTGCCTGGTGTGGCTCACTGTCCTCCCAAGTGTCAACTTGATGGAACAGAGGGAAAAATAGGAAAAGCTATGCTGGACTTCTTGTTGTCTAGCCTCATCATAAGGCCTCACTCACACTAGAGTGGAAGTAAGACAAGAACCTCAGTGTTGCCAGGAAAAACCTGTGGTTGGTGAGTGATTGCACTGAATGTTTTAGCTGTCTCAGACTGATTGCATGTAGTTGCGGTGACCAGCTGGTTGAGGGTGCTGACACACTAAGAGTACATTCATTAACACACAGATGGCTTGGGATCAGATGGTAAATAAAGTTTTGTTTTCTTCTACACATCAGCTGTTACACGCAAATTCCAAGTTTGTCTGGAGAAAAAGTTTGTGACAAAACAGCTCTATCTAAACCAAATAATAATTCCTGCACTTCACCTGGGTCTCAGGTCTCAGGTCCACACACAGACCCCATCAACTTCTAACAGAAGAGTTTGCCATTATATCATAAACATACCAATTCTTCTTCAGCCTCCCCTCGTTTATTTGAACTGCCACACTGTTTTCACAGAGAGAAAGCTGCACTTATACTATATTACTTTCTGATTATGTGTCCTTATTTTTGAGCCCCCTAATTGCACTGCTCTCGGTAGAATGTTGGTCATTAATGAAATAAACTAACTCTTTCCTTTGGTTTATAAATTTATAATTTATAAATCTACCCCAGGGATTCAGGCCAGTCTTTGGCTGAGAGAGTCCACCTGATGTGTGGATTCTGTGCAGCCCGTTGGTGGTGAGCCTGCCCCTGGATTCGCTATCGCATGACATGTTCGATATAGACAACAACAGATTTGCAACAGAAAAAACATTAGAGATTTGTCACAGATAATCACAGTAATGTGGAATACAGATTGCATGTAAGTGCCAACTTGACCTTGTTCACACGAAAACTGAAAGACTGGAGTGTTTTCTTCTGACTTCCCAGACTAAAGAAATCACTTGAAAAGCAGCATCCATATGAACAGAATCAGCTTTCTGGCTGTGGTCTCCAACCATTGTTTTCCTTAGTGTGACTGTAGCCTACGCCAGCATGTTTTTTTTCTATTATGAAATTACAACATCCTGTATAATGTGTAAAAATGATCAACTGTGCACAGCACCTATTTTCATTCCCAGCCAGATGATGCCCCTACATTGTTCAGCTCTTACCATAATCAAGCTTTTATTGTGTAGCCTGAATCTAGCATGATTTTCTATCTTCAAAGGCAAACATTATACAGTCTGTTCTTGTCCATCCACAAATCCATTGTTTTGCAACTTATTCAGGTCCGAGTTGGTGGAGCAAGACTCTAAGCAGACATACCAGGACCCCCTCTCTCCCCAGCCAGCTTCCTAAGCTCTGCCGGGTGAATAGGAGGCAGGATGTCCTGGGTCTCCTTCCCATAGAACATGCCTGAAAAACCTCCCCTTAGAAACATTCAGAAGCTATATTAGTCAGATGACTGAACCACCACAATTAGCTCCTTCTCATGCACTGGGTGAACTCAAGCCCCGTGAATGACCAAGCTCCTCACCTTATCTTGAAGATTGGGGTTCTTCTGTAGGATGTTTGGGCTCAATCTTCTGCTTGTATCCACAAACCAATATTAATATTTCAATGTTTATAATGTAAATAATATTTAGTTAGAGTGTTCAGACTAGGTCCACGAGGCTAACGTGAGGGTAAGGGTGGGGGTTTGGCATTTAGTTGTAGGGTAGAGGTTAAGAAGTCAATGAGTATTCACACTATTATAAAAACACGTGAATATCAGAGGGTGTGCATTTGTATTCACTTGAGTATACCATGCTTTGACTCTAGTTCAGAAATCCACTGTTTTTATTCTCCCAAACACACCCAGCTCTCTAATCTACTTTACACAGCAGTGGTAGCACTCACCCATGGGCCCAAAACAGCACCAAAAGACACACATAGACGCAAGGTAAGAATGCAGACCACCACGCACACACCCAGTCTCTGTCACACATGTAAATGTCGCTTCTCAGAGGGGAAAGTATAAAGGCAGGCAAAACCCATCCTGGGCATCTGAATGAGAAGGACTGTTTGGTGAATAAATCTGCAGACAGTCGACAGCTTATCTCCGCTGTCAGCTTAGAAACTGTGTGTATGTGTGTGCAGGTTTGCGTGTTCATGTATGCAACCACTTATCTTTATCCAGCCAAAGACTGAGATGCTGTCACACTCACTACAATCTTACATATTTGTGTTTGAGTAGCTGGCATCTGTAGTGGGGTCTACTGTAAATTGAACTGCACAAAAAGCTTCGTGGTAAACCAGAGCTGTGATTAAAATTATGCAGACAGGCTCATTGTCCCTTATCACAAGTACATTTTGATCAATAACAAGGATAAAAACAAGGAATCTGGTTTATTCCATTGCAGGGTGTCTCAGAATGGCCAAATCCAAAGTTTTATTCTTTGCCCTAGAAAAGCAGCCTTTAACTACTTGGCAGGAACAGCAATTTCCCATGTGGAGCGGCTGCAGTATACTATAGAAAATATTACGCTCATTAGGTTAGTGTCATAAAATAAATGCAATGTAATGACCATTGTCATTGTTGCCTTTTGGTAATAACACCGCAGAGAAAAATGAGGGGATGTAATATTTGCTGAAAATTCTTAATAGAATTCCTTCAGAGGAAATAGACCTGGTGATAGTTTGTTGAACTTTTGTCTTAGTGACAGGAATCTCATTGAGACTGAAGCTGAGGACAAAACAGCAAATGCCATTGGGTGGAAAACGAAGCCGGTGAAGACATGACAAAAACTATAAGAACTGACTCATATTTAAAGCCTCAAGTGGCAATTAGAGGAACTAAAAACTGTTAAAAAGTGTTAGAACTATTTTGATTGTGAATTTTATGGTTAATGTTAAGCACCATTACAGTCAGGCTCACTTTGAGTGACAAGTAGGTGCATATGCAGGAAGATGTAGATTGGTGTAGCCACTGTGGGGTCACCCACCTGCACTTTAGTTTTGTCAGTCAGTGATTCTGACTTTCTGAAACCAAAACTGAACATAATTAGACAAGCAGGTGATATAAAGAGTATAAAAGTAAAGTCAGCTATGACTGGCAAGTCATTAGCCAATGAACTCCAAAACAGGATTCTGAAACCAGTAGGTGACATCATGGCAGCTACAGCCATAATTTATACTGTCTATGATTTAATTAATGCTACAAAGTTTGGCTGCCAGGTAATTCTTTGAAAAATAATTCAAAGGCACCGAAACCCACAAAAACAGTCAAGATGTCCAGTGAGACCTAGCAGCCAGCAATCAGCTACAGCGACCTGTGTGGGGACACGTGTGACACAGTCATTGTTTCATTTCATCCCCAGTGACGATGGAAACCTCTAGTTGACTATTTTTTCTGTCACCATCTTTGAAACCACCAGTGAAGAGCGACTGGTGGTGCTGAATGAGAAACTATAAAAAAATGCAGGCTCTTTGGCGAAGTACATGTGATCAATATTAGCATATCCATTGAGAATTTAACAACGGCCACATTTTACAAAATGAACTTTATGAACTTTAAACTGGTGGTTGTCTTGTGATTGCATTGAATTTTTCCCGCATTCAGCAACCGATTGGAGTAGTAGTTATGGCAACCAACTGGTCGTCCAAAGGCTGAGTGTGCAACACCATCAGCCTCTGGGAAACTATTACTACTACTACTACTTTTCATTGCAAGGCAGTCGCTCCGGTTGCCCAGTGGGAGTCAACCAGCCTTCAAAAAATCATGGTCTAAGTGCAATCGCTCGAGTTACCAAGTACCTATATCGTTTTGCAGTTAAACCAGGATCCTGCAGCAACTATGCCACTACTGGTGGAGCAATTTTTGAATTTCTCTTTCAAATCAATGAGACTCTGAAATTAGGTAGTTAATGTGAGTTTCTGTTTTAATGTGAATTTCTGTGTGTGGCAACAGATTTGCTGACTTATCGCCATATAGTCATAGATTGCTCTAACTGTAACTGTCATGATGTTCCTATTCAATTGCAGACTGATAGCACAGTGACTCCAGCTTATTGATATTTTATCTCCATCTTAAAACACTAAATGTGCTTTGAACAAAGCAACCAGAAGCTTGTTGATGGCTACCAGTAATTTTGGTCATGTTGTGGTGTGCAACAATTGTTTTGCCTGTTGTGACTGTAGCATTAGCCAGCTTTAGCTCATAACTTATCACCTGTAATAGTTTAAATATGGGACCTTGTGGCTCAATAATGCCAAGAATTTGATGGCCAAATTGGGACATATCAGCTTAAAAATGTCAGTCGTGGATATATTCACATTCCATGAAACCATTTTATATAACATCCAGAGTAGTTGGCGCTTACACCTTTTTGACATTTCTGGTTCAAATTAAGGAAAGAAAGAAAAAGGCAAGAAGGAAGAAAACCACTGCAAACCATTTAAAAACACCACAAACCAAGGTGAGAGTTGGAACGCATGCATGTCTGTCTGCCTACGGAGGAACTTAACTCGAGTGTGTATTCTGTATGTGTGGGTCTGTGATGGAAAACATTCATCATTTTCAGCAGTAATTCCTACCTCCATAATATCTATCAGCCACAGCAGCCTCTCCTACAGAGGGAGAGAGGGAGGGAAGGTTTTTAGGGGTGAGATGGAAGTGAGGGGTTTATCAAGGTGGAAGAAAAACAGAGCCTATCAAATATCAGCAAAAAGACTTTGTAATCTCAGAAGGTAGGCAGCGAAACATATCATTGTTCAGCCAACAAAGTCCACACCAGAAGAGTATCTATTCTGCAGCAGAAACTGTTATAATCCATGGAGATATATCACACTACCATCTCTGTCTTTCACACTAAGCCAAGAGAGATAGAGGAGTGAGCAGACAGCCAAACAGGAAAGGAAGCAATTGCAATCCAAACAGTCAGACAGCAAGGCGAAAAAATAAAAAAGGAAATACTCCAATCCATCCATCCATCCATCATATTATTTGCAGCAGACTCGACTGCTGCTTTGCCCTCAAAGTGTCAGAAATAAATAGTAATAGCAGCAGGTTCAAAATTACTGTAAGTATTTTTTAAGGAAATACATTAATTTAAATATGTTTTAATGTTGTTTTCTATTGTAAACTTTAATCTTAATTAAGAGTACCCACTAATTAAAGTAGAATTACATAATCATTCCACTCGTAAGCACTACTTACCCGTGCAGAGCTGAGGGTGGTGTTGGTCATGAAGCTGGCTGAAGATGATGTCAGAGTGTCTGGATATGACACCATGGACAGGGAGTCTGGCTGCAGGGCTGAGGCGCCAGCTGCCCCCTGTCGAGCTTTAAGGGCCTGAATTTCCCGTCGAAGGACCAGCCCATCAAAACGCTCCAGGTCCTGTGGCGCAACCAGGCCTCGTACTTCGGACAGCAAGGAGAACTGAGGGGGGGAAAGTACAGAGAAAGAGAAACAAGAAGACGGCGTGATTTAACAGACTCTGTTGGGCGACAGAGTAAATCCTTTTTTTTTTCTAATGGTAATGCTATGACCTGGAAACAGTGTCACTGTTCACAGTGAAGTTAGTTTTACATCACCACGGACTAACAAGAGGTCAACTGAGAAAGAAGGCCCTGCTCCACAATCAACACCTTCAAGCTTAACTGAAATTTGCAGCTGTCCATATGGACAAGCCAAGTCCCTTTTGGGAAAAATTTTTGTAGTCAGATAAGACAAAGGTTGAGGTTTTTGGCCACAGTGACAAGAAACATGTTTAGAGAAGAAAAGGTGAGGCTTTTAAACCTATACTGTTAAACATGGGGTTGGATGCAACTTGTTGAGGAACAATTAACCAAATATTACTGGGGGTGTGGACTTGTTTACAAGTTCAAGTAAGTGAATTTATTTATATAGGGCTCTTTAAGATACAAATCATAAGTTACTTAAAACCAACCAACAAACCAACCAGCCACAAAACAAACACCCCTCCCCCCAAAAAACCCAACAGAATCCCCCTACCTAAAACAAAACTACCAGGATTTCAGAGATAAAATAAAGACAAAAAACTAAAAGAAAATAATATCCAAATCCAGAACAAATCCACTGATTTTACAGATTGTAGATTGGAGGGAGATTGTTCCAAAGAGTGGGGGCCATGACACTTTAGTCCAGATTTAGGGATGGATAGAGAGCCCTCATTAGATGACTTGAGAGTCCCGCTTGAGAGTCATATATGGGTGCAAACGTTTGCTGATGTGCTTCACCATTCAGAGACTTAAAGGTGAACTCTAGAAGCTTGAAAGAATTCTGAATAATGGGAGCAAGTACAATGAGACTGGCACAGGTGTGATGTGAGAGTGCGTCGAGGATCTGGTAAGGAGCTTTGCAGCTGCGTTTGATCCAGGGAGGCTTTACTGAAGCAGGTGAAGACTGAGCTACAATAGTTCTGGTGAGATAAAATGAAAGCATGGATAGAATGAGCATGAATCTGTAGGTTTTGATGTACTGATATTTCTCAACCAATTCCCCATTAAATACCACTCTCAGGGAGAACCACCAATTTATTTAGATATGCAAGAACACATGGAAAAAGGGTTCATACAAATCTAATGAGGCTGAAAGTCAATATTTTATATGACCAACTTTATTCCTCCACACAGTCTGAATCTCTTAGGCAAGCTTTCTTGTAAATTCTTTTAGTAATTTTCAGGAATAGTTCTCCAGGCCTCTCGTCAGCAGACACTCACTGTTGCACCTCTCTCCCGACCTCTTATGCACTTATTGATGACAATTTGAGCCAAATATTTCAAATTTGGATCCATTATTCCTGCTGCTGCTAATTTTTAGTCCAGTTTTTTTGTAATTTGACATACCTCACATTTTCCTCCTGTTTCCCTTCCTTAAGAATGGCTTCTTGATGAGGTCACTCTCAAATTATTTGATTTTTGTGACAGGCTGATAGCAAAAATTGAAAGATACAATTTAAAATCGGTTCTTTGGTAATTGTCTGTTATTTGAAGACAAAACACTAATTAATCTCTTTACTTAGGTGCATTTTTCATCTGTGAACAGGCCAGTGTACGTGGCTTAACTAAAAACAAACAAACAAAAACCCCCCACAAATAAAAGGCTCAGGTAAAAAGATGGGACTGACAATGAGTGAAAAAGCAGTTTACACTGAAAGACCACTTTAAAAATTAGAAGGAAAATTTGATTTCTTGAAAGCAAAATATAAAAAGCAAGGGACAGCTCAAGACTTTTTGCACAGAACTGTGCAATACATATAAATTATACATGATAATATTGTAAGTCATGCCATAGCGGTTCTTTTTCTGTGGTTATAGTTACACAGTTACACAGAAAAGGGACAGAACACACAATAAACAAATCCAAAGATTTTTCCTGATATTTTGCTCCTAGACAGTAACAAGTACGTTATCCTTGATAACCCACTCGTTGTATAACTGTGTAGTAAAAATCTGACACTGTAACTAGCCCTAGACTGAACTATTTGAATAATACATTATTTTGATGTAGAGAACCAAAATACAATTAAACTGTGTATCATCATAACTTTACAGATGTAACCATATAACAGCAGACCATATTTTCTTTCTACTTTAGCTGATCTAGCAGCAACGCTCCTGTCATTAACCTGTAATTGTGTTTACTTTTTTCCTGGTGATGCAATGAATATAAAATAATTAAATTTGCAGCTGAGCAGATTGGTAATGACTGCTGGTCAACAGAGTATTTATGAGCAAATTGCATTCCCATTTTACTGTCTGAACTGGAAAATATGTAAATGAGAACAACTGTGTTGTGAATATGACTTTGTTAAGGTGCAGTAAGTCATTGCAAAGAGCAGAGAAATGCCAAACACAATCAGACAGGTGGTCTCCTTCCCTTATTCCCTCCCTTTATCTCCTGCTTCTTTCTCTCTAACCACAAACATAATTTGGTTTGTTTAAACAATGTCAGAAACAAATAAAATGCGCCACTGAGTTTTAGGTTAATTGCTAATAATGAATGGCATTAATCTACGCTCTTAAGTGAGCTGCATCAGCTGCTCTGATAAAAATAGATCCAATGCCTAAGGATAGCAGAGTGGACAAAAGAGCTGGGAATGAGTCACTCCATATGTGCAGTCAGTCGACAACACAGACTGTCTACAATGGCATCAGATCAGGTGCAGTAACCATGGTGAAGCTGGAGCACTATCCAGCCTAGTCCTGGGTACATTGTCCAATTAAATGGAAAGTACGGAGTGCATGAGGTATTTGGGCTTCATGTGAAAAACTGTGTCAGATACAGAGAATTATGTTAAAACATTTCCTGCATGAAAATGAAGTGAGGGATTTTTCAGTGTTAGCTTTCCCTGTGAAAAACAACCGACACAGGCTGGTTTTTGAAATGATTCTAAATTGTGTTTTTTGTTCATTTGTGGGGGTTTTTTTGGTACACTTTACACATTATACTGAGAAAACTAAGTGAACTAAGATGGAGTTTCTTTATTCATACATAAGCTTTATTTTGTGGTCACTCTGGCTCATTAAAGTTGAATAAAATCTCGTTTTCTAAATTATTTTTAAGTAAAATTGCTTTCTTGTTGTACTTGCTGCAAAAACTAAGTTGGTACAGTATCTCTAAATACATTAATGCCATTTGCACAGGCTTTCTGTCGGCCCATGATACTGCAGTGTACTTAAGAAATTGGAAATAAAATGTCTTTGATTTATCGTAGTTTTTTTTATAAGGTGAACTTCTGCAGACTATGAGAAAATCACGACACTTTTAAGAGCTGGGGGAGGAAGGCAAATCAAAACAAGCATAAATCTCAGAAGAGCTAAGAAAACTTCAATCCCACACAGAGACTTTACAGGAGAACACAGGCAGAAAATGTATTCTCTTTTGATCTTTCTCTTTACTTTGTCAGACTGACACAAGCCTCCTCATAGATTACCTTTGCGTGCGTGTTCAGCAGCTCAAACAGCGCCATGACCAGCTGCTCCACTCCTATGTGTCCGTCCCGGTACTCCTCCACATAGTAGACCATGGTCTGTCGCTCCGCCTCTGTCAGCAGGTGGCGTGCCTGCTCCTCCAGCATGGCACGGGATTGATTCACCAGACTGGACAGGGTTACCTGTGAGCCTGCCACACCCTTATAAAACCCAGACTAGATGAAAGAAAAGAAAAGAAAAGAGACAAATGATTGACAAAGGCAATCAGGACTTGTATTATTTTATTTTTAAAATTGATTTCGATGTCTTGTTTATTTATTTGGGTGATGGAGTGAAGAAGCAAGCTGAATTGAAGGGGTGAAGAACAGGTCAGGGAGACGAGTGGTGGTGGAGGCAGTTTAACACAATTAAGAGATGTTTTAGTGAAAGACGAGGTCATGCCCGATGGAGGAGGAGGAGAACATGGGATGAGATGAAGAAAGAAAACCAGAAAGAAGTAGATGTTACAGAAGTAGGAGGCGTGTTCGAGTGGCAGGAAACAGATCGAGGCAGACATAAGATGTCACTCCCATACACACCAAACTATCCATCAGGCTCTTAATTCCACATACAAATTATCACTCTACTTCCCTTTTCCAGCTGTCCTACTACCATCTATTATCATTAGCGCTTTGTGGTGCCAGCACCACAGCTTGCAGGAGGACAGATACTGTGCTGTTCACACATGTGGGTGGCGTTTACAGCCTTTATATCCATCTCTGTAGCGCCAGCTGGTTTTTCTGTCAATCATAAAAACTCTCTGGCACTTTGGCAACTTATAAACTGCCAATATCACTTCTTCTGCTCCTTTTCTCTCACTGCCTCTTCCCTTTCTTTTTTCGGTTATCTGCTAGCCTGCATGCAGCTTTTCTTTAATTAACTCCTTAATCAAAGACACAACTTCAAAGTCACAGCTTCAGGGTCCGTGTCTGCCTGTGTTTGTACAGACAGAAACAGGAGAAAGAAACAGGCTCGGCGCCGCCTTCCCCTCCTCCCTTCCTATTCTCTGCCGTCACCTCATCCTCAACTCTTTTCAGCACTTGACTGTGTGTATCATCAGCTGTAGCTGTTGCAGTGTCCCAATCTGAGCAGAGCCAACAACTGTTTAACGCCCAAGGTGAACTGTGGCGCTACCACACCCGAATCTTAATCGCTGCGATGCTTACCGCGAGAATTTCTCTAAAGCGTCTATGTCCCAGTTATTTACCTCAAGGGCACAGTGGATTGAACTGAAGAGGCCACAGAAGGCATGTTAGTCTGCCTCTTGCTGTCATATTAGAGGGCAGATTGGCACTTGAGGGAACTAATGAAATCGGTCATCACTCTACTGGAGTGGAACACCTGCAGACTCGTGCTAATAACTTCTGCTGGAAAATGCGAGGATGGAGAGAGGCCGCTTTTACTGTAAAGCTGTGGTTTTACAGTTAATGGATATCCGGAAAAGGCCAGCCTGTTCACTGGACCTGGTCCATCTCTGAGGTCATTCATTGGCAGGGTTTGTTAAATGCCAGATAAACGGATTGGCAATTTTATCAGAGTGACAGACAGCAACAGCTAGGACCACAGCAGACATCCAGTCGATAAAGAGCAAATCAGATAAAGTCAGTTCAAAAACTTGCCCATTTAAATGTCACAAACCTTATCTTTGCCAGAGCTTGACTCTGTTTTAAAAAAAGGAGGAAAACTTGAGAGGCAAAAGATATGAGAAGATGCGTCTCGTTGAGTCAGTCTCTGCTCGTGCCAGGGTCACAATAATGTAGTGTACAGCAGAGTATTATTCCACTACATCTAGTAGACAGGTAGATGCTGAAAACAATGAGCAAAATGTGTATGATGGCTCCACATGGTTGTCACACTCTGTTCTGTACCAGTCTGAATTCTGGGTGGGGAATTTTTCCTACTCAGTTGTATTATTTTCCTACTCAGTTGTATATAGTATTTGTATTTCTATTTTATTCTATTGTATATATTATTCTATTCTATTTTATTCTATTGTATATAGTATTTTAATTTATTTTATTGTATTTTATTGCATTCCAGTGTTTTCTAATTTCTGCTACATAACTTTGCACTTTTGCTGTAACAAAACAAATTTCCCACCTGTGGGACTAATAAAGGCCATCTTATCTTATCTTAAGCAGTAGAACAATCACAGCTATAAAAAATAATTTTTACAGTTTTCTTTAAAAGTGGTAATATGCTGTTTTCTAGAGCTGAACCAATACATCCATCGGCTTAAACTGACCAGTCGCAGACAAACTGGTATCGGTGTATATTTATTATCTGATAGAAGAACATAATTAAAAATAATAATTTAAGCATTAAAATAACAACTAAAAATTCCAAAGAATGTGTGAAATACACTACTGATTTATAAGCTACGTGTAAGGTTCATCCCCAGACATAATTGCTGAAAACTACACAGACTGTATATCAGAGATGAAGGTAGTCATCATGACACGAGCCACTGGTTAATGAAATCCTGTTTCAAGAAATGTAACTGTTGCTAGCTTAGTCTTTTGAAATCAAATGTGGCGTGGAAAGGATGAATCTGACTGAGAAACCAAGGGACCCTCATATTTCAGCGACTTGCCAATTAAAAGGTGGTCCCGCCCTGAAGAATATCTTGTTTTACTCTTCTGTTTTACTCTAAAACTGTCCTTTATTTATGAGGATCATGTAAATAAGATGAGGCACTAGTGATTAAGACCATTAGCCCCACAATTTCTCTACAACTCGATTTCTTTTTGCAACCAGAGGAGGCTGAGAATGAGTTAATTTTTCATTTCCTGGAAATCATACCTATTTTTTATACACACCCCAGATACATATTTTTTTATATCTTAAAATTATCACTCAGACTGTGTATGTGGTTAAAAGTGGGAGTGGCTATGGTTATGACTAGTTTAGAAAAAAAATCTAAACGGGCCAAAACAGCTACACTGAGACTAAAACCCTGTGGAGGAGGTTGTCACATTTGTGTTTCAGTTATTGGGTTAATATTCTTTAATGATTGTTATTCCTGTTTTTGGTTATCTTTCGTTTATGCTCAGTGATCTTAGTTCTTCCTTCCTGTGTATTCTTCTTAGCCTGTGTTTAGTCTCTGTCCCCATGTTTTCTCTATACCTGTCCTGGTCCCACGCCCCATGTACAGTCACCCTTGTCTCTATGTTCCCTCTGTCTCCGACTCAGTCATGTCTCAGTGTGAAGCCCGTGTCTCTGAGTCTGTGTCTTTGCGTATGTGTCATGTTTCCTGTTTTACTTTGATAGTCTCGTGTGGTGTGTCAGTGTGTCTAGTTTTGCTTCCCCTTGTCTCGTTATGTCTAATTAATCCCAGCTGTGTTTCCCTCCTGTTTCCCATTCCCTCATTACTCCCTTGTATATTTAAGTCCTGTGTTTTCCTCTGTCTGTTGTTGCGTCATACTCTCACTATACTATGTGTATCTTCCCTCTGTGTTTCAAGTCAATTCCTGGTCTAGTTTCTAGTTTTGCTTTGTGTTTGGATGTGAAGTTTTCCAGCATTAACACTGCCGTTTTGAGTTTACTCCTCTGTTTATGAGTCCTGCGTTTTGAGTCCAACATCCTGCCACACAGCACACCATGACAGAGGTGGTCTCCGTCCAGTTTCAAAAGAATTTCAGAGTGGTTCTCATGTGGTGAGAACGGGATCTAACCTTGTTCCGGGTCTGAGTGAAACATAGCCATGTATATGTTTTCATTCTAGGATGTGGAAGAGCGCGACAGACATGCTGACCGCTGTAGATGGTAGCCAAAAAATCAATGTAAATTCTTCAGTCAAAAACACAGCACCTTCTCCATGTATTTATTATTGTAGCTCTCAATAAGTGGACTGATTGTTCTCATGTGGTTTGTAGTGACACATTTTTGCTCATCTGGGAGATTTCTCTGTGTTACAAGAAACCAAATCACTGGGAAAAGCTGTACATTTTACACACTCACTAAATGAGTCAGACCAGAGTAAGTATGGTGGGAAAATAGTTAGAAATGGATTGAAATCTGTAAACATCTGTTCTTACATGACCAGATATTATAATGAATGAGGGCTTGTTCTGTATAGCTGTGCCACACTCCCAACCCCAACAAAGAGATTACGTAGTCAAAGAAAATCAACAGCATTGTAATATGATTGTGTTTTTAGTTAATTTTGTTACAGCAGCTTTCACTTACTCAAGCACCAAATGGTCAGAAACAACAAGAATGTGGAGATTTCTGTCAAATAAGGTAAGACATATGTGGAGCAGTAGCATGTAGCCACCCCACAGGCTGAATGTGTGTCAGAAAACAAACAAACAAGCAAACAAAAAATCCTGTAGACGTGGACATAACAAAAACCAAGAAAGTGGATCTTGTGGTGTCAAAATAAAACTACTTATTTTGACAGCTGTGACTAAGATTAACCCTGTGATATTAACTTGACAATGAATTTGTCCATCCACACTGTCTTGAGTTCTAACTTTAATGAGGATGCAGATTCAGTGAAAACAAAGCTATACATTAGTGACCAATGAAATTAATTCATGTTTTTCTTCTCGACTTTTGAGAACAGTGTAAAGCTGACAAGAACATTTACAGGCTGCATATGTACAGCTCTTTTTATCACGAAAACAAGTTCAATTCTCACTAAAAGTGCAGATTTCCAGTTTCTCACATTCCTGAACTCTGTTTGTGGACAGTTCAGTACCATTTTTCCTCACACAGGTTCAAGCACCTTTATAACAAGTCGAGGAAAACAACTGGAGAAAGGCTAGAGGGAAGATTACCATGCTGTAGCTGTAACAGTTGACTGCAAATAATGATGGTACAGATGGGGCCTGACCTTGGAGGGCAGAGCTTGGTATTAAAACCTGACAAGGTTTCTTCTGGTGTGTTGAAATATTAGAACCTCAGAAAAACAGAATACAACAGCTTTTCAACTCCATCATTGGCTTCCATCTGTCAGAACTTGAATATGTTAACTTTAAAGAGGCATTATGGACCTACATTCGCAGGGTGATTGTGTTTGAATATCCGTTCGAACATCAGTCTATAATGCTCCATCACCGACAGAAGAAGCCATAAACAAGCGGTTTTAATTGGTGGACTCGTGAGCTGTTTTTATTCTGCACACATCCAAGATGTGAAATCGACCGTCATCTTATTTCACCTGTGGACTGCAAATCAACTTCATTAATGGGACAGGTGTGGTCACTTATTACTGCAAAGGTTTCTTTCAACCCAACGGTTCCTAAATAAATATGAATGAGAAAAACTTTAACTTTTCATCTTTGGGAAAATCTTCCATGTACTGGAAAATAAAAATTAGTAAAGAAATCAATCTGCGACAGATCAGGAGTGTTTGACACTCTTAGAAGACTGGCTAATTTACAATATGTGGTTATAAAACACACAGCCCTTTTTGATTACCTCCCCTCGCAATGCATGTCTGCTGCCTACAAATGCTCACATCTATTATACATCTGACTCATAGACAGAAACAAATATTTCTGTACAGCTGAAATTATTATTGGCAGACTTGATTTTGCATTCATATTCAAGTAATCTTATTTGATTGACGTTTGAGTGAAACTATTTAATAAAAAATATGCACAAACTGCTGATTTGTTGATCGCTTACATGGATTTAATGTAGAGGTAGTGCTAAAGTAGATAGATAGGTAAGAGATAGTTAAGAATTGAAAGGAAATTAATACCTAGCAATACTGAAAACTGGACTGTTTTCCTAACTTGATATTTGCAAGGCACCTGTATGGGTGTGCCATAAAGTTGCACAGTTGCACTCAAGGAAAAAAAGGTTTCCCTTATAACAGTGTAGCACTTATGTTCTAAAAAGCTGACGTGAAATAATAAAATGAATACAAGTCCTTCGGATTTTGCCAAATCCCACTGAAAATACAAAAAATGTCTGTTTTTAAGTCAGACCACATCTTGTTGTAAAGCTTATCCAGATGGTGTGCAAGCAAACCCACATCTCCTATCAGAGATTTTACATTTCATTAGACTTGCTGTCAATATATTCATGATGAACTGTAAGCAGACATATATCAGCTGCAATCTTTAGATTGCTAACTCAGATGCATTGGCGAGCTTCAGTGGAGACCAGCGCGCTGACAGACAGGATCCATTGGTTTGGAAATCACACCCTCTTAAAGTCTGTGCCCGATCAAGCACAATCACTGTGATAGTTCCAGTTTACAGCTGGACAGAGTTTAAATGTGTGTGTATTGGTAACATTTACATAAGAACCACTGCAATGTGTATTTACCATCAGTCATTGTTTCAGATTTATCTGCTTTGTGTTTGTACTGTTTCTGTACCTATTTATCTTTACACAGGCTGATGGTCATCATTCCACACTATAATCTGATCTGTTGTACTTGCAACACACTGAGCAAAGTCTGTGAAGGTTCTCAGTCATCCAGGTCATCGTAGTCAAAGGAGTTTGCAAAGAAAAGCGTCTGGACTTCTTTAAGTTGCTTGAAGACGTTTCACCTCTCATCCGAGAAGCTTCTTCAGTTCTAAGGTCAAATGGCCGAGAGTCCCAGATTTAAACCCAGTGGGAGTATCCCCCTTCTCGGATGAGAGGTGAAACGTCTTCAAGCAACTTAAAGAAGTCCAGATGCTTTTCTTTGCAAACTCCTTTGACACTGAGCAAAGGTATGCCATCCAAATTTCTAATTTGCCTTTCAGATTTCTCCCGCTTTTTTCTGTATATTTTGCTTTTTAAGGAATCAGACTTTCTTGCAATTTTTAAAGTAGTCCTTAAAATTTTGAATTAGATTTTTTTGTTACCAGCAGGTCCCATTCCTTCAGTTAAACCTATGAAAAATGCCAAAGATAACAAAGATTGCCAGGCATAAAATGGTATTTTTGTACCAGCTAGGTGATTTCTAAACAGCTATTAGCTGAAAATGTAGGCTATGCTGTTATTTGAGGAAACTGGACAAGTGGAGTACAAAAGAACTATCTATAGCAGAAGAACAGTATCTGAAAGTCATGTCATAGAAATAGAAAAATAATCCAGCTCCAGATCTGAGAGATGCATCTGGCCCTTCAGCTAATGCATCTACTGTTCACTGAAGCGTGATCAGTAAAAGGTCTCAGTGGAAGTGTGGCTGTTAAGAAACACACTTAAGGAAGTGAAAGAGAAACAAAAAAGTCTGAGGTATGCCGAATTACACAAGAACTGGATGAGAATCAGTGCCAACAGGTCAGATGGGGTGATAAATCCGAATTTTAAAATTTTGGTTCAAACCATCGTCAGTATGTACAGAGAGGATCAAGAGAGAGGTAAACAGTGTGTGTCTACAGCCATCTGTAAAACATGGTGGAGGCTTGATTATGGTTTGTCATTTCAGCCAGTGGTGTGGGGATCTTGTCAAAATTGATGGAATTATGAAGGCCGAAAAGTACCACCAGATCTTGATCCACCATCCAATACCACATAGTGCACATCTGATTGCCAACAGTTTCATGTTTGCGCATGACAATGGCCCCAAACACACTGCCAATGCAGTAAAAGCATACCTGGATAGAAAAACACACAGTAGAACACTATCAGTCATGGACTGGCGCTGGTTATTTGCTGTAATGCATTTTGTTGTCTCTCAAACAACATTGACTTGCTTTAGATCAGAGCCCAAATGGGGTCAGAGCAGAATTAATGATTGAGTATTGCTGTGTGACCTATTCTTAATTAATTTGCTTATCGGTCTGGTTTGGCCTTTGGGCTGCAATTACAGGATGAAGGGAGTGAGGAAAGGGCCGTGTAGGACAGCTGATGTGACCGCTGGGATAAACTGACTCTACAGGCACCACCCCGAGGATGTGATGAGAGGAGGATACAGGAAATTATAGGATAAACAGAAACCCCTTTGCTTGTTTAAGCAGCAAAATCAGCAGCAGATCACTTTGAGAGAGATTAATATTTATGCCGAGGATGTGTTGCCACAGTGTGAGGTTAGCAGCAGGGGTCGACTCTGACAGTGGCTGCGTAGCTCATGTGGAGGAGCTGCAGAGCTGTGAATTATCACCTTCCTCCGTTCTGCTGAGCCCTAAAGCCCTGCTGCTATACATCTTACCCTCTTAATGCGTCCCCACGCACCCCCTCTTTGTCTTTGTGTGTGTCTCTCCCTCACACACACAAACACACAGACATACACTCTCTCTCATACATGTGCAACATATTTGAATACAGAGCCTTCACTTTTCTTCGGATATAATGTACATTAGCTGTTTTTAGGTTATTCTGTACTCATGCATTTGGTTTTATTTCTAACACTGCTTTATTTTCTCTACCTGTGTGCCTACAGAAAGCACCTGGTGTTCTTACAGCCAGCTTCGGGATTTCTAGTGATTCTGTGGAAGGCTGTGCTTTTATATTAAAGCAACTTTAAAGTGATACAGAACAAAATATATTGTGTGAAAACCCAGAAAGTATGTGGATACCTGAACATTGCGAGTGGGGCCCCAGGTGTGGCTGGGGACATCCACAGGAAAAAGAACAACAACAAAACAGACCACAAACCATACAAAGCAGCGAAGAGGCACGCAAAACAAAAAAGTCAAAAAACTCCAAAATACCAAACACAGCATACGATGTAATGTAAGAGCTTATTCCCACAGACAATCAGACTCCCGAGGCCTGTACTAGGCAGCAGGGTTTCTTCTTATCTAAGCAACATGAATGTTAACAGGTATGAAATCCTACTGACCAATCAGTTCTCTGGAAAATAGCATCACTATTCCTAGAAGATACTTCTGTGTGCAGATAGTAGGAGGGTCTCAAGTTTTTGTTATTAGTGTCTTTGTCTCGTAGAGCCATGGATGCACCTATATTGCTTAATTTTTTTACCCTGCTGGCAAAACAGATTTTGAACAATTGTATTGTTTTCTAAGCTCCTAAAGCAGAGCATCTATTTGTACTTGCTGAGCTTAGAACAAATTTGCACAAAGACTAAGCCTACATTTGAAATCTGTTGTTGTACTCTCATAGCTTTAACCACCACTGGGGCTACAGCTATAAAGACACATCTCCTGGATGCACTGGTACGCATCTTCAGTGATGTATCCTGGGGTCATCAGGTGTTTCGGGTCTCACAACATCATACACCCTCGCCCAGGCGACCCAGCCGGGGGTGATCAGGCCCCGACTTGCGTACCAGTAGCTACCCACGGATCAGCCCTCTTGATCCACAGCCACCTTGTGGCTTTCTCTGCCGCTTCACTCACAGCCTGGATGGCCCTCTTCTTGGCTACCCCAGCCACGCCCAGCCGGCCTAGGACTTTGCAGAGTGATCGTCCTGCAAAGCCCCTACAACCCACTTCTATGGGCTCATAGAAAGTCTTCCAGCCCCTTCCCCTGCACTCCTGCACTAGTTCCGGGTACTTTCCTCGTTTCCTTTCATTAGCCTCCTCGATCTGCTCTTCCCAGGGCACTGTGAGTTCCAGCATGATCAGCTGTTTTAAGGCCTCAGAAATAATTATCATGTTCATCAGCTAAAAGAATTAAAAACTAAAACAGCCTTTTAAACATTTATAAAATGAAATCCTCGATTATAATCCATCAGCTTCTTCATGCCTTAATGATACAATTGTGATACTGATGATCCCATTTACTTGCAGTACACAGTAAGCTTGATGGCTTTTTTGCCTGCTTAAAATAGGCTAAGCTTTTTAAATTTAACAGCTTTTTCCAGTCTTTCTGACTAAAACATCTGAAGCACTCACAGATTCATACAGCACCTTTAATACTAAACTACTATACGGTGCTTTTCTCTCACACACACTCACACAGCTGATTTATCTGTGACAGCTGTGTTACTTTCAGTCTGTATGATGTGTTTAACCTTTTTAGATTTGACTCATATTATAGTTTTTATCAGCTTTTGTCAGCTTATCTTGATTGCGAATGTTAAGGTAAGTAAATACAGATAACAGCACGATACTGGGTATGCCTAACTTGCTTTGTAGTACAGGGCCCTGAACCCTCTTTAAATATACACACCATACACTATACATACTCACTCCCAGAAGTGTTATGTATGTGTAGTCTGTTTCCTCCTAGAAAAACAATTTCATTCTACTATGCTCTCCTTGCTTTATGGCCCAAAGGACAATAAAGTTAACTTTGACTTTGAAGGAAGGAGTTAACAGAGCTGAAATGACTTGTTTTAGATAAGGATGAATCCAAATAAGGATTATTTTAAACATCAGTCATGCAAAGCTGCTGCTATAGAGTCCAAGAATAAAAAAAAATACCTAATTCAGCATTTACAGCCACTGAATGCATTATGCACAGCAAGATGAATAATGCTCCATTTGTCATCCCAATTCTAAAGCTGCAAAACACAGAACATCTCAAAGAAACAACATATACAGGGTAAAAATATGTAAATACATTTACTGGGATCTTTGCTACTATTTTGGGGGTGGCTGTAGCTCAAGAGAGAGAGCAAGTTGTAAAGTCTGTAGTTCGATTCATGGCTCCTCCAACCTGCACAGTATCCTTGGGCAAGATACTGACCCTGAGTCGCCCCTGAAGCATCTGTTGGAGTTTTTGAGTGGCTGAACGTTAGGTTAAAAGTGCTTAGGCAAGAAAAAAAAAGCTCTAGTATGAATGTTGGAAAGAAAAGAAAATGCTTTGAGGCCTCAAATTGAATAGAAAAGTGCTATATAAAACTACCAGTCCACTTTTTACTTTCAGCAAAAACGTATGTCCCCATACTATTTCTCCATGCTGGCTGCAGGCAGGCATACGAACTATGGTGTTGTGGATTTAGATTGAATGCAGATAACATGCCACACGATGACATGCCGCAAGTGCCACAAGTTACAGATTTTGATTGGTTGTTCATCATTTTATCTATGTTGCGATCTAAGAGTGGTTATAAAACTTACATTTTCTGAATCATCTACAGTAGGGATGCTGAAATTCAGCCGTGCCTTCAGAGGGGACAAATCCACAATGTTTTCAATGCAGTAGTTTTCATTTGCTCACAATCTTATGTGACAAATGGCACATTCATCGAGGATTATAGAGACTATTTGTAGACCAGTCAAGCTCTTTGGTAATAAACTTGGAAGTTTATTTTTTATTTGTTTGATTTTTTTCTTTTTTTGCCATGTTAAAGAAGGAACGAGCACTCTGAACTTCTGCCTGTGTAACTGTGCAAATAACTTCATAAAACATCCACGAATCTGTAAGTTTAGGAAGCCGATTGTGAAAAATAGGGACTAGCAGGGGAGGAAAAGCAAACACGAAACTCAAACAAGCAAGGAAATGATATACAGTACAAAAATCCACTGGCACACACAGCTGTGTAAAGGTACGCACATTGAAATTCACACGAACAGAATTCTTTGATCTAGAGGATCAAAAGGTACCACGACCATCATGACAACATGTATTTCACCAAGGACAGGCTCTACGACAAGGCTTTCAAATGGATGCACAGCATGTTTCAAACAGCATGATACAAGACCATTGATATCACACTGCTGACACTTTAATAACAGTATCAGACAGTATTAGTATCAAAGCGCTTCAGTGACCATGAGGAGTATATACATTATAAAGAAACGGTATAAACTGCTGGTTTCCGGATACTGACAGCGCTCACTACCATGTATGAATAGACAAACATCTAAGCATCAGCTTGCTGCTGTATATAAACTTGTTTATTGCTATGAGGCGGTAAGAGCCCAGAGACTCCCACGGCTCACTATGCTGTCACTCTATGCATTAGGATGAAACGTCTTCATAATAAATGTATGCATGTTTTGTTTTCCCGTCCTGGCACTGTGGTGAGTTGTAGCAGCTCACATTGTCGTTTTTATTTATTTATTATTTTGATAGCTTTATCACCTAGCAAAGTTGATTTTTCTTATTTGTGATTCAAGGAACAGTGAAATGGCTACTTTTTATTTTGCAGGTCTTGTAAAGTCAAGTTTTACAAGTCTATTGGTTTTTCTTTGCACTTTGGCCACCTGAGAACCTTCACCAGCTGATCATTTCTATTCCTCAGAGCGAGGCCAGAGGGGCCACAGAGGAAACGATGGAGTTTTAGCGCTGTTCTACGATCATTATGGGGCATGTGAGGTGTTTGGACAATAATATGGAAGATCTCGGTGACCTGATTAAACCCTAGAAGGAGCACTGTGAATGACGTGCTTCATGGACCGTTGCAGCATGGCAGTGAGATCACATTCACACGGACAATCTGAGCGGCAAGAGGAAATGTGAAGGGACTGGACCACGTGTGACTGAAAAGTGGTGCAATCCCAAACATGTTACTGTGAATAAATGTTCTTGTGGTCTGAATATTGAACTGATAATTGTTGGTATAGGTCTGTATTACTCGCAGAATCATTGCTTTTGCTGTTTGGATTTCTCCATCAGGTGACACTGAGGTCATCCAAATGACTGTGGCTGTGGTTAATAAACACATCCACTTACTGGACATGCAGCGGAACACTTTCTCTAACATCTGTTTAACATCTGCCACAGGAACATACACAGAAAACCTGCATTTATTCTTGACTGACGCTACTTATTGTACAATAATAGATTTTGATTTATTGAACTCTTTGCTTTTTTCTGTTTAATCGGCTGCGTATACATTTGGGATATGGAAAGTACTTCTACATTTTCTACTGATCAATACATATCATCTCCTTAAGGTGACTGGAGATATATTTTTAACCACATAAAAAATAAACATAAAAAAAGCATGATGTGCGTTGGTTAAGCTGTATTGCATGTCTTATAAGATATATATCGTTTTTATCATACATATCATTTTTTAGATTTCTTAAAACTGGTAATTGTTAGTTAAGTATGACTATAGTAAATATTATGTTGCAAAATTGCTTTTTCCATAAGTAAATAATGTTGGTTGGCTTGGATGATGCAGGTTTAAGGAACTTATGCACTGGCTTTACATTTCACAGATGATACATCCACCTTTTCTAATCTAATTTCTAATTTAAGCTACAAATTTAAGCTACAAACACTTCTATGCACAAGCAGAGTCTGACAGAGCAAGCCCTCACTGGTTCCGTCGCTAGGACAATGTAATAACTCCCTGCAGACAAGAACCAAAACTGTGCTGTCTCTAATACTGCACTATGTGTGAATTATATGTGCCCCACTAAGCTGTCATTAAAATAGCACTTTAAAGTCCTTCTGTGGAGAACGTGCCCTTTGCAGCCAGATTATAAATATCTCTTTAAAAGGCAAAATTCTGAATTGTTGCTCTTTCTGAAGTCCAGGGGTGTAGCAGCATTGTTAATATTAATTGTCTTTGTCAAATGAGCTGAATACGGTCTGATTTTATTACTTGTGCCTACTGCCCTGCTGTGGTTCTGATGAAAATCAAAGGCTCCATCGACGTCATAAGCAAGAGGGCACTGTTTTAAATTTGTACCTGACAACCAAACAAATTCAATCAATAACAGATGAAAATACAAAACTTTGGGCTTTGTATTTGTATAAGTCCGTCTTTGCTTCAAAAATTACCTTAAAATGATCCCAATTATTACTAACTTTTAATTGAATGAAATTACTATTATTAATTGTTTTTTACAAATATGGACTGGATCAAGATTAGGCTATATTAGTGAGGAACAGGTTAAAGCAGGTAAAAGTACAGAAAAATCTATGATTCTCTTCCAAAAAAGTAGGGTTGATATTTAAAATGTAAATAAAAGAAGAATGCAATGATTTGCAAATCTCATAGACCCATATTTTATTCACAACACAGACTTAGGACAGGTACATGTTTACCATCTGTTCTTCTTTTAACAACATCTTATAAATGACGGGGAACTTATTTTTAATTTCATGATGCACAAACTGTTTAATGCAGGAAAAGTCTGGAGTGTAGAGTCCGCGCCAGTACAGCATCTGGACTCTTCTACTTTGAAGCCATACTGTTATAATACATGTACTTTCAGCTAGGGAAGGCCTTGCTGAAATAAAGAACTGACAAGCTTTGCCCCCTGAAGATAGTGGTGTTTCTCATGTTCATGTTCACATATGGTTTTAACCTGCATTTGTGGATGGCACAGTGAGCTGTGTTCACAGACAGCAGCTTCTGGAAGTGTTCTGAGCCCATGCAGTGATTTCCATGACAGAATCACAGCTGTTTTTATTTCAGTGTTGCCTTAAGACCCAAATCACAGGCAACCAATAATGTCCCTTGCGTACAGAGATTTCTCCAAATTCGTGGAACCTTTAGATAGCATTATGTACTGTAGATGATGAGTTTTTTAGTGTTGAGGAACAATTTGTAGATGCAGTGTTAATCCACTGGTGAACCTCTGTTCATCTTTAATTCTGAGAAATTTAGCCTCTCTAAGATGCTTTTTTACACACAGCTATGTTGTTTAGTTACCTTAATTAGTTGCAAAATGTTCCTCCACCCATTTCCTTTTAGTACCACTTTTTTTTAAACTTTTATGTCCTGTCTCAATATTTTTGAGACATTTAGCTGACATCAAATTCAAAATGAGGTCATATTTTTCAAGACATATTAAAATGTCTCAGTGTAAATAGTTCACATTTTTTCTATGTCCTATTGGAGATAAAATATGGGCTTTTGAAATTTGGAAATCATAGCATTCTGTTTTTATTTACAGTTTACATAACTTGTTTTTTGGAACTGGGATTATACTTATAAGCTTTTAAACCCGTGCTAGTGATTGATGAAGTCTACTGCTTTATCATTGTCTGCACATTTGAGCACCTTGACAGAAATGTTTTAAACACATTTTTCCATCAAGTGTTTCCTCTTGTAGTATTTGTTCTTGGCATTGATGCATAGGCACCGAGTGAGGAGATGTGATAACTTGTAAAAAGCACAGGTGTTCTGCCAGTTAAATTCGCAATGACACCAGTCATAAAACTGCAACATCAAAAGCTCAAATCCACCCTGAGAATTTACAGTGAACTGCAAAATGAATCTGAAAAGCCAAACAAAAAACCTAAAAGGTGTTTTTCAACAGAAATGCGTTTGGCGAAATACATGAAGTTCTCAAGAAGCAGTTAAAAAGTACTTATGATTTTTGTGCAGGGAAACCGTAATTCCAGCAATGACTGCAACATTATGTTTAGCACGTTAATGGTGTCATCTAGTTGAGTCACAGTCCCACCTCCATAGTTCATGTATGCAACCAATTCTGGGAGTTTTTCATCAGATGCCAATATTTCTCTGCAGACGCTGGATAGCAGAGTGGATAGGATGGCAAGTGTCCTGTAAATTCTTGGAGAAGATGAAAGAAACTAAGTGGTCATAAATTCTCCTGGCTGAACAGTGGAGTCCGCTGAAAGAGCCAGAATGGCTTTTCACACATGACTAACACACAGAGCTTGAAACGCAGGGGTAGAATCCACATGACAATAATTGTAGAAATGTATGGCGCTGAAATGGCAATGCTTTTACTCCGACAACTAATGATGTGCGATAATATTAATAAAGTTACTGGTAGAGAAACATCAGTTACTCTTCTCTAATTTACAAAGGTGGGGGAAGTAAAACACTGGTAAAAGTGTGTATGATAATCAATAAATCAGGCAAATAAATAAATAAAGACATGATGCTCATGTGAAGAATACAGATCTATTTAGAAATCTATAAATAGCCTACCTGATATTACTAAACTGATGATTAATCTTTAATCAATGAAACAGAGTAGGGAGAATGGTTTTTTTATTGTTATTATTTTGGAACATGTATTCTTTGAAAAAACAACTTCTACTATGTACTGTTTGAGTATAATTATGTAACCCTAATGATTATATTATATTTTATTGAAAGTGAAACTGGATCATCTGGGGGTGTGGCTGGAGCCTGTCCCAGCTGCCACAGAGCAGGCGGGCGGGGTCACCCTGGGCAGAGGGATAACAATGAAAGACAGACAAACATTCACAGTCACATTCACACCCACAGGCACCACCACAGAACGCGATGTGAGGTGCTGCTGACTGCTAAATTCAGCAAATGGCCCAAAATTTGAGCTGTGCTGCCCACTGCGCTCTAGCTCTGCTCTCATTTTTTTGATCTTTATACTTAGTCTATGTGCTCACTCCCTGTCATTCTTTGTTACTACTGGTCACACAAATGTACATCACAACACGGTTGTTGCATTCATGAGTGCTCCCTGGACGGTGTGCTGCTCTTAGCTCAACATGGCAGGAAACTGTTCATGCGTGGCACAAGCCACTGGAAAAATGGGTTTCAAAAAAGCAGAGGTGCCATTTATGAAGGGCCATTTATGTTTTTTTACTGTGTCACTGTTTTGCGGTCCCCTTCGTGATCCTTTAAAGAAGAGCAGATGCTCTGCGGGAAGCTAGGCAATTGTGTTGGGAGCACGGACAGATTCTCATGACAGTGTCAAGGTCCTCCTTGAACTCTGTCACCACGTTCCCATAAAAAATACAAACAAGCATGCCACGTACAGTTTCAAGATTCCCTTAAACCATAATTTCTCTTGATCTGATCAATGCTGGTGGACCTGAAAAACCTTTGCAATAGATACAGGTCAGATGTGACACAGAGCAGCTTCAATGTTCAAACATTTTAAAATACTTTCATCTTTGAGAAAATCCATTTAATGCAAATCAATTTAAAATTGAGATAGGGTTTATTTATTTACTTTTTACTGCTTGTTTAATTTATTTATATACACGTGGACCAAACAGTATGTAAAGTCGAATTTATTTATATAGCACATTTAAAACTAAAACTGTTGACCAAGGTGCTGTACATTTAAGATAATCAAGGATTAAACCACAGAGATGATATCACTGACAGTCAAACCAATTTTGCTATTTAGGCAGATTATAGTCATTTGCATACAGCGGGATTACTGCAACGTTATTTCTATGCATAATCATACCTGCATATTTAACCTTTTATCTCTGAGCTCCTGATCAGTGAGCACAACCCTTTAGTTTGCATGGCACAAGTTAGCTTTCTTTCCAAAATGGAAACTCTGACACAATACACAGAAGACCTTGCTGTGCAAAACAAAGTCTATAAATTACTTTTGGGATCATGTCTGGAGTAAATGTGTTTCTTTTATTCTCAAAATGCCCCTTGCCTCTATCTTCCCTGCCTTGGCTCTTTCTTACACAGGAGCTTCATGGCTTCCCTGCTCTGTCAGGAGACTGTCCATCAGAGCTTCCATAATGAAAAGTGAGCTTTCCCTCTCACCATCTTTCTCTGCAGTCAGCTGCTGTCTCTTCCAGCTTTCCTCTTATTTCTAGTGTACGTCCAGCACACTTTCTCTTGCTTTGCAATGTCACAGTCAAAGTCAGCAATAAGGACAGCATGAGTGCATTTCATGGTGAGTGAATGAAAATTTAATGGGTAGGGTTTAACACATTATCTGGGTTGATTTAATGTTTTAATAGTGAGTAAATTGTATTAACATGTGAGTGTAAGACTTAAACATGGATCTTTGTAAACAATGTATTACGTAAAATCCCCAAGTGGCCTTATTAGCCCAAATCTGAACTGTACGTGCACAAAATCTAAAATATGCCCAAAATATATACTTAATTTAAAATGACTGCAGTAGTGTCTCCCCAGCTCCTGACAAGACCAATCAAAGTATCTGAAAGTTTTCAACACCAGCTCTGCAGCACATCTAGACTTATTGCCTCTTCTTATTCACACATTTCCAAATTAATTGTCAGTGTAATGTCCCATGACTGGTGAGACTTTTAATGATGGAGTTAGCCTTTAAAACTGAATAGCACAAAGTCTTACAAAGGTTATTAGCAAGCAACATGACCTTAGCAGGACAAATCAGGACAGGCTCAACAACAGCAAGTAGCTTCTTTTTTTGTTTTCCCAATGGACTGATGGAACGACAAATGCAGCTGTCTGCAAAGTCAGAGTCAACAGTGAAGAATAGATTCAGAAAACTACCTATCACAGAAAAATGTGATCTGCATCTTTTTTGTTTGCTGACTGAATGCAAATGTAGTTCATTAATGAACTATATACTGTAGTAATCATTGTTATTGCTTTATCAGTGCTTGGGTCGATTTATTGTAAACTATTACCTTTAAACTACAATTAAAATATGTATCTAAGAGACTAAAGGTGAGAATTTACAGGCATAACTTATTCATTCACAACCAATAACAGAATCTGAATAATATACTATGGTATGGTATGATATTATAGCTCGATATTTGCCTAAAATAGATACATCAGTATCAGTCTGCGTATACGCTTTTCATTGCAGGGTGTAATATTATGCTCTTTTCTCAATTGCCACCTGTGTCTCCACCTTTTGGCATCAGTACTGTACCCGTATTTGCTGCAGCAAGATAAAAGTCCTCTTTAGAGTCTCTATCAAGGGGTTCGATGGGTGGTGATGTTATAAGTCATGTTTGTCAACAAGGAGTGCCACAAATTGGTGAAGACAAGATCTAAATGCAAGAAGCGGAGGTAGGTGGTAACTAATCAATAAAGCGAGCATTTGGTTGCTGATTAGAGAATTAAAAAAAACACAAACGGAGGGCAGCAGACAAGAAGAGAGGCAAGACTGTGCGTATACATTCACACAGGACAGACTCAACACACGTGAAAGAAATGAGACTGGGGCCAACAATCACACAGGAGGGAAAACAGAGACAGGCACAGACATTCAAGGAATTGGGATAGGATAAAGTGAGAAAGTACAGGGATAGGTAACAACACATGGAAATGTAAGTACTAAGGCCTTAGTTACACAGGTTAGCAACCTGCAAGAGAAAAATGTGTATTCTTCAGGTGGTTAGTAAGTTGTTGCTGGAGGTGTGTGATAACTGGTTGCAAGGCGTTATATGATGCTCCACCAAAAATGTCCTTGTGATTCCTTTGGATCTGCAAACTACTTGATCTTGATATAACTTGATATAAGTTATAGTGAAAGTGTAAAAAATTGCAAAACAAACCATAATGTAAAATGTTCTCCTGCAAAGTAAAAGTTGTGCCTTACCACCCCAACAAACACAATTCAAAAGGCACATCTGTAACTTTGACAGCAAATGTTTTCCATTTCTCGTAGCTTTTAATTGTGAGTAAATGGCCAGTGTTTGCAGACAAACCATGTTTTCATGCAAACTGCAGGCAAACACAGAAATGTCCTGGCAAGTAAAGCAATCAAAAGTAGACTTTTGGTATAGCAGCCTCTTTGTGACCAGTTTCACCTGGCAACAACCAGCAGCCTCCAGCAATCACTCTACATCCAGTTAGGGAATCCAAATTTTTTCCTAGCTACCAGAGGTTGCCAAGGACTCGCCAACTGGCCTGTAGGCCTGTGTGACTGAGGTCTAAAATTAAACAGGAAGTAGAAACAAAGTATGACACAGACAAACCAGATGGAGACAAAGACAAGAGAAACATTGGACACATTTACAAAAACCTAACATCAGAAATACAAGAATGAAACAAAACTAATAAATCAAATAAATACGAATATCAAAATAAAAGCCCAAACTCCACAAAACTTTACAAGAGTCCAGGACTATAGTAAGGAGGTTGTAATTTGTGCTGTTTTGGGACCTCTGTGTTTGTGGATTT
Organism: Oreochromis niloticus; assembly: GCF_001858045.2. Classification (NCBI taxonomy): domain Eukaryota; kingdom Metazoa; phylum Chordata; class Actinopteri; order Cichliformes; family Cichlidae; genus Oreochromis; species Oreochromis niloticus. The sequence continues at coordinate 30,561,662 of NC_031972.2, forward strand.
GCTTGGTTTTCACCCAATTTTATTCATTTATTTCTTCATCTAATTTTCCATTACTGGTTTGGTTTAGGCATTAAAAACAGGTTAGGTTTAAGAGAAATGCATGACTTCTTCCATATAATTCCACGAGGACAGCCACAGAAATAAATTATACCACCTATGAAATACTATAATATAGAAAGAGCAAATTACTTGTCTTACCTTTCCTGATGCAGAAGCTCCTTGGTCCACAGAAAAGCTGCAGAGAAACAAACAAAGAGAAGAAACAAATCACTGAGTCTTAGTGAGCATGCAAAAATTAAACAAATGCACTTGTCCTTCCTTGCAGAAATATTTATTCTTTAACTGACAAATATGAGGCATTAATAGTCAGCCAATTAATGCAGCACCTCCACCACATATTTCTAAAGTACGCCTATGTATTATCTATAGATACACTAACAAACATTACATTAACACACAAATGTTTGGTCAGATCCTATAGATGTCCTAAATATGTCCTCACAGTTCTGACTTCTGACGGTGACACATTAACCTAAACATCGGACTACTTCTGCAGGAATGAAAACAAACTGTGTAAAGCGAGCTATGATGAGTGACATGGCCAAATATCAAAGAATGGTTAATGTAGTGAGAGATAAACGTGTATTAGCCGCTTTTTTATTTCCTTTATGACCCAAATTTGATCCAATTTTCCAGACTGAAAATACCTTTTGACAGTATTACTGATAGGAATAAATAGATGTGAGAGCAAAGCTAAAGTGGCAAGCAATACTGATGTTCAAGTACGATGAGTGCACATACAAGAGATCCTCATAATGGGCTCTTGTGCATTAAAGGAGCAAACTTTGAGCCTGTCTAAACAGTTAATAGCAACTCAGTTTCTCCAGCTCAAGTACTTTCCTCCCTCAAATACAAATATATTTGGAGCTTTGAACTGAAAGCAGGATTTGATATCTTGAAAGGCCACTTTTTTTTAATATAATTTTGAAAATATCTTTCAGTTATCACAGGCTGATAAATGCACACTACTGGAGATTTGAAGTCTTTGTCATGGCTTAGAGATGTGGCAGAAACAGCTGTGCAGTAAGGCATTTCACTAGGAAATGTAAAGACGTGCTTGTCTTCAGGCCAAGCTTTCCAGTAAATATAAAGCACACACTAAAATGCATTTTGGGGGGGGGGGGAAGAAAAACACCCACACTCTTTCTTCAAGGACATGAAAAGAGGGATTTTCAAACATGTGTCATTTTCTCAGCACAACGTCTCTACTAGAGTGAAATGACTCGAGTCTTTACATTCTGAAGTGCCGGCAATGTAAAAGGCTCTAAATCCACAAGTAAACGTGACAACTCAGCACTGCCTTCAGGAGCAGGAATAAAAAAAAGAATATAAAATTAAACTGGAAACACCGCAGTGCAACCGTTCAGTGACACACAGACACACAGTGTGTATTGCTTGTTTAGGGATTTCAATTCAATATGACCAGTGGACTTCTGAGACCAGTTTAGCCATTTATTCTTTCTTCTTTAAGTTTTTTTTCTGTGTTTTCTCTTTGGCTGCTCTCTTTGTAATGATATTTCATCATGTGCAGTGGTTCTTAAACTTTTCCTCCATGTGCCACTTCAGAAGTTGAAAAAAGTTCCCGCCCAGCACGCTACAATTTTTGGCAGTCTGTAAAAATAATCATGGATCCAAGCTAAATGTAAAGTGAAACACAGATCAGCACTGTAGTATCAGATCCCTGGTTTGATAAGCTCCTCGTGGGGTTGCATCAGGAAGGGGATTCTCATGTAAAAATCTGCCAAATTAAACATGTGGGGCTTCCTGCTGTGGTGATGACAAAGGGAACAGTCAAAAGAAGCTTCTACTATAGCATCAGCAAAAAGGGGGAAAAACAATCAATCTCATTTTAACTATAAAAATTATGGTGATGAAAGGAAAAATTCAAATACATCAGGAAAGCATGCAAGCTAAAATGATCACTATCAACTATTAATTTAATTATCTGCCCCTGATGTAATATTTTTTAAAATTGGGTAAATGATGCATGGAATGATCGACATTTACTGGATTCCTGTTTATGAACGCAGCCTCAAAGCTGAACGTCTAAATTGTTTTGTTTTCCCTGTTTAAACATAATCCATATTCATAAAAATGTAAGAAAAGTGAAACTGAATTAAAAACCTTTATGGAAATTCACCTATGGAATTTATGGAAATACATGCAACCAATATGCTGAAGAGATGAGTGAAGGGAAAAAAATCTTTAGTATTTGAGTTTTTAGTATTTTTCCCTGCCTCGTGGTGCATGTTCCACCTTCTTCTTTTGATGTTATTAAGACACTGTGTGAAAATTATGTAAATGCACTCATTGCATTTATGTAGATTTATTAAAATGAGAAAAGTCTGTTTAAGTCAAACCAAAATGACATGTAGTTTCAGCTATGTCTTAATGGTTTCACAGAAAGATATAGTACAGAAACCAGTGAACACAAAGTAAAAACATCTACCTCACAGTTGAGCTGCAAGAATCAACATAATAACCATGAAGAGACATCTCAGATGGGAAAAATGAGCAGATATTCATTGTGAATGTAAACAGATTTTTGTTTAGCCCTTGGTGAATCAGAGGACTTTCAAGTTCTGGGTTGTTGGGTCGATGTGTTGTGTGCTAAGGAGTTGATGAGAAAAATCAGTCTGGCATTTACATCAGATTTTAATTTGGTTGTTGGGGAGCACATTAATTCCAGGTTGTGAGCTGCAGATGAGTTGTTCAGGTGTGGCATTTAGAGAGGAGCTCCACACTGGAGGGGGTGGGAGTCCCGCCAGACGTCAGATGTCTGAATACATTAGATGCTTAAAGACGCTAAAATTCATCAGAGACCAACAAAATGTTTTCTCTGCACTTCATCATGTTCTTTCTTTTCTGAGCTGTAGGTGTCTCAGGTTTCAACTTGTTCCTTGTGTCTATTTTCATCACTGACTGTAGAATAGTTTGAATATTTACTATTGTTATTATTAATTGTAGTGGTGCAACAGATCAAAACTCTCACGGTTCGGATCAGATCAATTTTCGGATCAGCAAAAAAGGAAAAAAAGAGAAAATTTTAACATTTACTTATTTAAGTATTTTTTGCCTATTAAAAACATTCAACTCAAGACTCATTCCACGCAATTATATATAAAAAAAAATTAAGATGCAATATAGGGCAGTACAGGGCTTTCTATCTACCACTCCGATGTGATATAACGAGCGGTGACGGTCACGTAGCTTTCTGTTGCCCTGGAGGTCCACCCATTTGTAGTTAGGGCAACAGGAGATGCCTGGGACAGTTCAGCCATAACTTTAGACTTTTCCTGCTCATACATGCTTGGGTACGATCTTGTCACTGAAGTGGATGTGCAACAGGATATCATAGCGTGGCTCAAGCACGCTCATCACAGTTTAAACCCCTTGTTTTGCACAAGGGAATACGGCCTCCCGTCTGCAGCTAAACACCCCAACAGCTTTTGTATTAGCTTTAGCCCGGTCGGATTGGGCAGCAAAGGGCTGCTTAAATGCCGCAAACTCCTCTGCTCTTCCACTTGAACCACTAGCGCTGGCCATAACTATCGCTTGACAGACTGACCATGCGCACCATACACATACTTTTTTTTTTTCTTCTTTTTTGAATCTTCGGATCACGTGTGTCCCGAACCGTGGAGTGGGATCGGTTCGGATTACGGATCAACCGTGATCCACTGCACCACTAATTAATAGTAGTAGCAAGAAATGAGAAACTCAGTGCGTCATTTAGCTGAAGTTCTTTTGATTTAATACTACTATTAATAGTAGTAGCAGTATTAATAATAGTAGTAGCAGTATTTTTTTGTTAAAAGTTTCTGTTGTGTTGATAAGGTAACTAATTAAAGATTTTTCAGTTTGTCTTTGGTACCTGCACTAAGGTAGATTTAGTGAATCCCAGGCCAATCAATCTAATGACACTGTGTTTTTCCAAAGGCCAGTATTAACACTAAAACCCTAAAACATAATAATTATCAGTTCACTATTTATGATCACGTTTTTCATTAAATTGAATCTTCTATAGCAGATCTCCTGGTGAAATCTAGTGTATAATGAATACACTAAAATGCTGAATGCTTAACCTTCTGTGACATGTGCATCAAAGGGCAGGTACATCATGTAAACCTCTGAAGCTAATAAAAAAATATTAATGTGCCTGAAAAATATTCAGTGTTTTGCATGCAGTGTTGAGAACAAGTAATAAACCCTCATTTAGTCAATTAAAAACACATTACGAAATATGGAGCATCACAGCAGCAACCACTAAGCCATTGATCCGTGACAGTCTTAGACCTGCTACTACTCTCCTTTAGCGCTGATTCACAGCACGAACTACACTTCAGCTGAATGACTGCTCACCGTGGAAAGTAAGTCTACTCCGAGGAGAAGATATTGTAAGAGGATTGATATCACTCTCATGTCTGAATGTTTAATAGAGGATATAAATATGGAACAGATAACTCAAGCAAAAAGACTGTCAATACAGTGAGCCTCGTCATCAGGCAGCCTGGGATGGACTCCAGGGTGTGTTGGCTTTCATGCTTTGGTTTTTGCACAATGAAACAAATGACACACAAACTGGTATGTTTTTCAGTTGATGTTTTGACTGGTTTCTTTAAATCAAAACAAGGTGGTCACTTATATGTTGATTAATTTATATTTGGTCTGTTTAGAGACCTCGCCACCCTTCATACATAGAAAGTCAGGAAGATCAGCACAGGAAGGGAAGGGAGCAGGAGACTGATGCATTGGTGCAGTGTCTGCAGTGATGCGGACAGTGTACCAGCCTGCTGTGGTGAAGAAGAAGCTGAGATTGAAAGAGGAGCTGTCGATTTACCGGTCAGTCTACGTTCCCACTGTCATGTATGACCATGAGCTGTGAATAGTGACTGAAAGAATGAGATTCCAGATACAAGGAGAGGAAATGAGCTTCAAAGGGTAGCCTGGCTCTTCCTTAGAAATACGGTAAGGTCATTTGGGTGGGTGCTACTCCTCCACTTTGCAGGAGGGAGCCCTTTGAGGTGGTTAGTGCATCTAACTGCTACGCCTCCTGAATGCCTCTTATATGAGGTGTTGGGACATACCCAACTGGAAGGACACCTCAAGGCACACCCAAGAAAGGCTGGAAGGATTACAGTAAGTTTTCTGGCTGGTTTGGGAACACCCCAGTGTCTTCAAAAGATACGGAGGAGGTGGCTGGAGAAAGAGGCCTGGGAATCTCTGCTTAGACTATGGCCCCTGCAACCCGGATTAGCAGCAGAAAATGGATGGATCGATGAGATTTGCCATATCAATGCAAAGATGGGTATCAGCCAGGGTATTAGCTAAGCAGCTTCTTCTGCTGAGATTCGCTTTTATCAGCTGATACATGGGAACTCCAGGCTAAGCTTAACTGTGTGTCTGGCTTGAAGTAATGGCTCAGTTTAACTTTGTCATAACAAGAGTGAAATCTAGAAAAAATCTCAGAAACATGCTGGCCTCCAGGACTACTATGAAGAGTCATTTTTGGCCAGAATATGTTGTTTAATATGTATACTAAACAAACAGCTCGGACCAACAAAACTAGATACAGTGATGCTGAGAAACTTGGCCATGTCTTCGGTACGAGGCTGGACTACTGTTATTCCTTTTTTTCAGACTTTTCTAAAAGCTCAATGAAAGTCCTTCAGTTCAGGATTCAAAGTGTAAACACTTGGCAACAGTGTGAAGGAAAAACTCTCTTTTAACAGGAAGAAACCTCAAGAAACCTGACAGATCCACGCTAATGGAGGAGCAACCATCTGCTGCGACTGGTTGAGGGTGAGGGGAGGGACATAGAACAAAAGACACACCGTAAAAGAGAGTCTGACTTTAATAATAACTACTAATTAAATGCAAACTGGTGTATAACATATAGAGAGGGAAAAGAGGTGAGTGAAGAAGACACACTAGGTGCATCATTGGAAGCCTGCAGCAGCCTAGGCCTATTGCAGTGTTGCAACTACAGGAGGTTTCTGGGTCACCTGATCCAGTCTTAACTGTAAGCTTTATCAAAAAGGAAAGTTTTAAACCTAATCTGGTTGGGGCTGGTTCTGTTTTTCCCTTTTGTTTTTCCCTGTGCTTCAAGTTGTAACCTTGTTTTCCTGTGACATTTCAGTCATCTGGCTCTCTCTAGACCCACAAAACCATATTTGGCTTCGGGAGAAGAACTGCACTTTGCAAACCTTAAGCTTCCTGCATTAACCCACCTGGCTTCCCAGCTCACCTGCCAGTCTGCTCTCTATCGCCATCTCATCTCCCCATTTGTTCCTGTTGTTTCATTTAGTTACAGCCACTTCTTTATTTCTAACGCTGGTTTTCCCCCTCTTTCAGATCACCCCGCTAAATCTGTACTGGTAGCAATTCATTATTTTAAGTTTTTGTTTAATTCCACATAAAATCCTTTCACTGTTGTCATTTTTTGTGAGTCTGCTCCTCGGGTCCACCCTTTGGCTCGTTCTGATGATATTATGCCAACAGAGTACACTGCAGGTTTCTAGATTTTCTAAAATGCCTGGTAGAGCCTTGATCCTCTCCTGTGGAATGACTTACCAGTTTGGATTCCAGAGATGATTCGGTCAAAGAGGACATCACTAGGGAAGGACAGCCCATCAGAAAAAAAAGTCGGCTTATAGGGAGGATAGCTTTAAGCGGAAAAGGGCTAAAATTGCTTGTTTTTGACAGTATGTGAACTGAAGGGCTGCAAATCCCAAGATGAATAAGGTTTTTTTTTTTTTTTTAGCTGACTCATGTAAATCTACTTTACCATATTGCAAGAATAAAAATAGCTGGAATCTGGAAATGAGTATAAAAGGGCCCTTTAATATTTCATGCAGTATCAGAAAGTCACCTTTTTCAAAACCATCATTTAATTTTGGGACTGTGTCAGGACTTACCTTGCCACGCTGCTATTGGCAGAGCTCTCTGCAATCTGTGAGCTGGCGATCCACTTGGTCTCACCCACCACCGTCCTGGTGTGTGGCAGGCGGCCTACGTCTTTCACTGTCATCATCAGATGGCGTGATGACTTCAGGACTCTGACGGCCTCATCGTGCGGGATGCTCAGGAAACTGCGGCCATTCACCTCCAAGATCTGGTCACCAACCTGAGTGGGGGGAGGGGAAGAGACAGGAGTGGCGGAGGGGACTGAGCAAGGCGTTGAGGGTGGAGCAGGCAGAGACTGCCACATGCACAGGTTGACAGGTCAAAGGTCAAAGAAAGGTAACATAGTGGATGGAGGTGTTGGAGGTGTATATGAAGTATAAGGTGTGTAATGGATAAGAATTAGAAAATTAGGTTACAGGTTTCTTGTTAAAAGTTGGGGCTCTTTCAGATTGGGCGGCGAACAGAAATAATTACACAAAGATTAAAGAACTCCCTGCTCACTGACAGGTTGAGGACCAGAAGTGTTCAATATGTAATTGAAAAAGTTTTCATATGTAATTTCACTTTCTATCAAAGAGCTGAACCTGGAGGCAGCGGCAGAAGGAGAATAATGATGTCCATACTAAACACCACCTTGGATCGTACCTTCTGTCTCCTGTAATGAGCTGATATATTGTAGCTTTAACCCTCTGAGGTGTGTTTTATTTCAGTGCTGGGTAAAGATGAACCTCCAGGACTGCCTCAAACAGCATCCCTTTATTTCTACAGTTATGGCATTTGCATATTTACATATGTATGTACAGAGGGCTACTGAATATGGGCAATGAATACTATCTTAAAAATATACAGTTTGAATACCACTACATGAATGCAAAAGAGTGGTCTATTTCAACCTCTTATATTGTCCTTGAGCAACAGATTAAAAGTAAGGTTGGCAATTTGAGAAAGACATCTTGCCTTGGTGTCAATTCTATGTTTCTGTTTTATTTTTTCACATTTAGTGTAAATGGTAAAATGGTAAATGGCCTGTATTTGTATAGCGCCTTACTAGTCCTGCCTAAGGACCCCAAAGCGCTTTACACATCCAGTCATCCACCCATTCACACACACATTCACACACTGGTGGAGGCAAGATACAGTTGTAGCCACAGCTGCCCTGGGGCAGGCTGACAGTGTAGTTGCTGTATAGTACCACAAGACAGTTCCTCTATCCTTTTTCCAATGGTTTACTAAACTGGAGGACAAGCATAGACCCTGAAAATTAGATGTATTGCAATGAAGACCTGGAAACATATGGTTGTTGTGAAGTACTGCAAAACAACCAATAAATGGGGAAGTCTCAGTTCCTGTGTCTAACAAACTGCTGATCTTGCCGTGTTGTAGCTTATGTTAGGCCTCAGTCAAACAGGCCTACAGACTGGTATGCAACGTTCTGACAACCTCTGATCCTTAGTCAAAAATGTATATTCCTAAGCAGTTGGTGGGCGATTTGTGGAAGCTGCTGGGTGAAATTGTCTGCAAAGAGGGTGCTGGCACCAACAACTGCCTTGTGATTGCTTTTCTTGTTAGCAGTTTGCCTTGATTGCCCACAGTGTGCACTGAAGACACTGACTTTACTCACTGGAATGTGCAAGGTTCGATATGTAATTCTTTAGTTGCTGTTTCACAACTGCTTAGTTACTGAGTGTTTTTTGACCACTAGAGTTGCATCCAGTTTCACTGAGCAGCAACAGCAAGTGACCTCCAGCAACCATCTGCCAACTGGCTGAGAATAAAAATTTCTTCATAATGACTGGCAATTACCATGGAGTCACTGGCCAGTCTTTAGGCCTGCATGAATGAGGCTTAGCAATCATTTTCACAGTGACTGCCAGCAACCTCCAGCAACCAGTTGCAACTGGTCAGCAAATACTCATTTTTCCTTAGGGACTGGTGGTTGCCAGGCAGTCAGCAACCAGTCTCTAGGTCTGTGTAACTAGGACCTACAGTATGATAGCCATGTGTTGCTAGATATTCATGACCATGCATTACATGTTGTGCACAATGATCATTTAATAGAATGCTACAGTATCCCATTTGTTAACTTAAAAGCAGAAAGCAAGGGCCCCAGTATGGAAATGCAAAAAACTGCAGTTCCTTTAATGGCCACTTGAGGCTGCATCCAAAATAGAGTCGATCCCCACAGATTTCTATATTAAAATGCTCAGTTAAAAAGCTTGGTATCCATGGATATTTTCCTTGTTTATATTAAGTAGTACACAGTTCAGAGGAACTTACTTTTATTTTAAACAAATTAATTAGGAGTTATACTTATAATTAGCAATGTGGACGCTTTTAATGAAGCTTATGTGTAAGTCAGTACGCAAGATCTGTAATTACACATCTGTTTGCGTCCCAGGTGTTTGCTAGCCAATCTATGCTTTACATCACTTCCATTTTCCCACGCTGTTAAGCTCATAGCTGACATCACTAGTCTAGTCCAGTCATCTTTCTGCCCACCTTCTTCAGGCCAGTCACCTTTTTAAATGTCACCTATCATCTGTCATCCTCCCTTGCAGACTCAGGCTTCATCCAAGCCTCCATCTTCATCTCCACTACCAACGTTTAGACTGGGGGGTCCAGCCTTAATAACGTTGGGTTACTTAACGTAACCCCTGGTTCTTTGATAACAGAGTGAGGTGTTTCACTATGGGAACTGCCTCGGCGTGACCAACTACAGAAGCTCCAATGACACCACGTCTGTCTACAACAGACCTATCGAGCTGTGCTCAGGGCTCCGCCCCCTCATTCCAACACGGCTGACCAGCCCCTCCTAACTCATTCCAAGCAATTTCTTTCCGTGCCTAAGCAAGGAGGGAAGTGTTGGTGAAACACCTCACTCTGTTATCAAAGAACCAGGGATTACGTTAAGTAACCCAAGGATCTTTTTCTAACTTCGCTCGTTGTTTCACTATGGGAGATATGGCCCACTCCCAGATTGCGCCAGCTCCCGAAGCTACGCTCCAGTACTACCCCAGGATCTCAGGTCGAACCTGAGGCACCAGAATCCAGTACTGCCTGAGCCTGGGATGACTGTGTAACATCCAGCCGATAAAACCGGACAAACGTGTGAAGCGTAGCCCAGCTTGCTGCCGCACAAATATCCTGGACTGATACACCTCTGAACAAAGCCCAGGATGTGGCCACACCCCGAGTAGAGTGAGCTCGGCGTCCCGGGGGGGCCTGCGAGCCCTCACAGCTATAAGCCAGAGCTATGGCCTCTACAATCCAATGAGCTAGCCTCTGGCGTGATAAGGGCCTGCCCTTGTGAGAGGAGGCCCAGGAAACAAACAGCTGATCCGACTTCCTGAATCCAGCTGTTCTGTCAACATAAGTCCCCAAGGCCCGCACGGGGCACAAAGTGTTCAGCTTCTGCTCTGTCTCTGAGGAGAATGGAGGGGGGTGAAAAGCCAGGAGATCTACTGTAGAGCACCTGTATGATGTTTCCAACACCTTAGGGACAAAGGCTGGGTTAGGCCTCAGATGCACTTTAGTGAGTCCCGGGGCCAGATGTAGACAAGGGGGGTGAATAGACAGAGCCTGTAATTCAAGAACTCGCTTGGCTGTGGTTAGAGCCAACAGCAGAGTGGTTTTAAGAGAGAGAAACTTCAACCCCACTCCCCCGATAGGCTCAAAGGGGTGGTGGGAGAGGGCGTCTGAAATGACTGACAGATCCCATAAAGAGACCAGTGGTTCGACGCACCCCCCACATGAAGCGACATATAAGAAGGTGCTGACCGGCAGGTTTATCACCAAACCCCACGTGACAGGCTGAAATAGCTGTCAAATAGATGCCAAATAGTTTTCACTAAAACATGTTGTCACTGGAGATATGGCAGAAAATGCCGTAAGGCTAGGAGCACTGCACGGAGCTCCAGCACATTTATGTGATTCAGAGCCAGTCTGCGACCAAACGCCATTCACTGCTCTGCCCATAATAGTTGCACCCCAACCTGACAGGGATGCATCTGTGGTCAGTGTCACCCTGGATGATACTGCCCCGAGAGGTACCCCGGCAGCAAGAGCTGTCAGGCTCCTCCAAGGCCGCAGAGCCGCGATACACGACTGTGTTATTTTTACACCACAACTGAGATGTCGGCGAGGGCACAGCCGCAGAGAAGCGACCCACCGCTGAAAATCTCTCATCATAAGCAGCCCCATATGTACCACCGATATTACCGAGGCCATGAGGCCGAGGAGGCGGAGACAGAGTCGGAACCGCACGACTTTCCCCAGCTGAAAGCGGGAAAGACAGTGAGTAAAGGATGCGATCCTCCACTGTGAAAGTACGACACGATAAGAGGTGGAGTCTATTCTGAGCCCCAGATACTCTGTATACTGTGCGGGTTCCAAGTGGCTCTTTTCCAGGTTGACTGTGAAACCGAGCTCCTTGAGGTGACTCACTACAATCCCGGAGTCTTTGATCGCCTTGCAATGCCATTTTTATTTTTAATGGAAATACCAAACAAATAAAACTAATGGGGGACATCACTGTGGCTACATCGATCCTTTAACTACAGTTTATGGCTTCAAGACATTCTTTATCTTTATCTGTTACATTAAGATTCCTTGACTCACCAACAAAAGCAATTCCATATTTTTTTGCAACCATTGACTGTGTGTGTGATTGGTGAACTAAATGACCTTCTATTAATATACTGACAATCGGCCAAACTGAAAGTGGGTGCTTGGAAACTTTTAACATATCACCCAACATCTGTAGAAAATAGCAGGTCAGGAAATTAAATAATACTTTGTCTCCTAAGTGTACAGGAACAAATTAATTCTGGTGGTTTGGTCATCTCTGTGCCTTATAGTGACTCTATTAAATATAACTGTCATCACAAGTATGTTATAAATTAGTCACAGAGGATGAGCACACCACTCCCCCCTGACACTGCCACTTGTCTTTTTAATTACTTTTTTCTAGCATTTAGACTTTATGTAGCGTTTAGCATTTTTAAAGTCTCCAAATGTCACTTTCTACCTTTTTTTTCCATTCAAATTTTATTCTGGTCAGCCAACCAATCCTCACAATCCTTTTAATATTCTGCTGGAGCATCGACCAATGCAGACCGCAGACTAAAAAACATTCAGAATCTACAATGTTTCAGTTTCTTGCGTATTTTCCAACAACCCGAGTTCACCCAACTGCATATCTGCAATACTAATGCACAGTAACACCTCTACAGGTCCATGTCTAAGCACAAAAAAAGCTCTGCCTCTGTAAGCTTCTGCAGTACTATGTTTAATCATTTTTAGTGAGGTCATTTAAATTTGCTAATAGAAATGACACACGTAGGTATGCAAAAGCAATCAATCAAGAAAGCTAACAAGCACCACTGCAGTAAGAGCTGATGCCACTGCAAACACTTTTTATTTGAGCTGTCAGACTGAGCTGAAGCCTCAGGGACACAAGACAGATTTTAACACAGATTACAAGCTGTTTGTTCCAGCTGTTTGCTTTACAAAAAGCCACTAAAAGGAATCTAGCTGGAGTTCTTAAAGCGTTTGAGAACAGCGCAGCTCAGTTTACTCTGAACTCAGCCCGATTCATCTTTGTTTTACTTGGATTTCACACGGCTTAACCGCACACGTCTGTAGAAGACATTTAAAAACGAGCAAAGACATAAAACTCTTGTCACCATTCTGACTTTAGTGTGCCTGTACAAAAATATAAGAATATTATTGTCTCCAGAAAACAGCAGTCTCCATACTCTGTTGTGTTCAAGTTAACTTTCTCACAAACCAAACACAGGTTTTTAGAAAAGTTTGGAAATTTATTAAAAGTTAAAGACTCAAATCTGATTTTTACTTTTTTTTCTTAATTTGGCTTTGATGAGTCTATCTGGAAATACATGTCTGAGAGCAGGCATTAATGCGTGCATAATTCCACACTTAAACTGTTTTGAGTGCATAAGTGCCTCACACTATCAAGTATGGTTCTTAAAAGACAGCCAGAATGACTGGAGCCTTAGCTTAAACATACAAGTCAGCTTCCCTGTAAGATAAATTAAATGAGATTTGCTTATTTTATTTTATCCTTTAAAAAATTCTAGTGGTGTTATCAATGTATTTATCTGTAGGCTTGAAAAAAAATGGCATAAAAATTGTAGCCGTTAGCTCCATTCACTCATTTTCACTGAGGACCATCTCACAAGTGCCCTTTGCTTTCTCCTGGCTAATAAGCAACCAATTTCTGTGTGAAAGAGCTCTCACAGATCACCCATCAAACTTTTTTCAGGTAGTAAAAACAGGATAGCATTGAAGATGACGCCAGCACCAGCTATTTAATTTTGCTTTTAAATCTGCCAAAACCTTGTTGTTGCTCGGTACCATTGTGTTCAGTTTCTTCCTACTGCATACAATAACATTATGTTCTTCAGTGTATATATCTGAGAAAATCCGAGAATCTATGGAAGAAATATTAAAAAAAGGTTATTGAACAAAACATGCTCTGGAGCGAACACATCCTCGAAAGATTACCTTTCAGATAAAGAATGTAGACAAGACAACACTGGAGTGTTCTCATGATAAGTCTGTAAATGTCCTTAAAAGGCTCGGTCAAAGTGTGGATGTAAATGCCATAGAACAGCTAGAGATTTTGGGCTCTTGTCTAAGATTCAAAGCTTACAAAAGATGCTAAAAAAAAAGCTCTAAATGTTTTTGATCAAAGTTGTATGATGATGTATGCAAGTTTGCACGCAGGATGTTAGAAGATGTGAATGACATATCATGACTCAACAGGGTTTTGTGTATGTTGAATCACTGCGACACTGTCACGGCTTATTTGGAGTCTTAGAGAGAACACGTTCATTATCACCTGAACTTGTTGGGGGAAAAAAACAAACAAACCCAAAACTGTTCATTTCTGTGGTGAGGGCAGGGTTTTATACCTCAGGGGCTCAAACAAAGCTTAGGGGTTTTGTATAAATGCAACTTTTGCAGAGGAACTAGCAGGTACAGTAACATCAAACTAACCTAAAAAACAAGCTTTATACTTTTTTTCCCTCTGGCTTTCCAGTGCATTTAAGAAAATGAATTAAAAATAAATTAAAAGATATATGCTTGGGAAGTATTATGGTCTCACTGTGCTAAAGTGATGTATTTCAGTGCAGTGTATGAAAATAGCATCGGAGGGTAGTCTGCATAGAGCCTAATTGAGCTCATTGAGCTGTGAAGTAAAAGTAGGGGAGTTTGTGAGGTGTAGTTTAGAAAAGTGAGCCAGCCTGCACAGAAGAAGCTGTACACACTACTTGTCTCTCAAATCTCTGGAAAGTTCTGACTAAAATCGTCAACACTTTCTCCTGCATCTCCATTCAGCCCACTAACATGAAGACTGCTGCAGCGACACAATCTCCTGTAATGAGAAGGTGGGTCAAAAGCTACGAATTTCCTCAATGGGAATTTGTATTAACAAACTAGAGTAAAAGTAAGAAAACACTGATAGTGTGGCTAACAGCTTTAGCACTATTAACCATACTAAATATGGTTTGGAGTAGTTATATATCAGTTAATGCTTAAGTAGAATTCATGGCATTGTATTTGTATCTGTTTGTGTAGGTATTTGTCTTTGCAGAGAGAATTATTCTGGGTATTATGCACCCAATGCAGACAATCTTGTATTCAGTCCACCAAAAAACCAGCACTGTATAGCCTGACGATGTTGAGGCTATGCATAGGGAGAATGCTGATTTTCGGAAAAGTTGACTTAAACAGGAAAGTGAGCATGTTCACCACGAAAGGGGAGAAGTGCTAAACTAACCCCGCCACTGAAAATAAAAAAAAAAGAGCCCAGGAAGCACAAAGAGTGACTGCTGTGGACAGTTTTCATTATTTTTAACATTTTGTTCATTTCTGCTAATGGACCCTCAACATTACATCTCATGAGTGTTTTTGTGTGTTTGATGGATCATTTGGTGGCACATTCATGATTGTACAACTGCAAAAGTGGAGCATAAAGTAACTGAGCCTAAGTGACAGAAAAGTTTTCAATGTATGTCTCTTAGCCAGGGGGGACATAATGGAAGGAACAGAGACATAGAGGACTTGTGGTCAAAAGAACTGGATGTTCCCTTCCTTCAGTATTACATTTAGAGGGGAATTATGTACCATGCCAGGCTCTGTGTAGGACCAACATGCCAGTCTCTTTTAACAACCTACATACGACTGTTCATTTTCTGGATCAAAATGAAGAGGCCGTCGATGGAAGTGTACTTTTGGCCTCTTCAAATAAAAAGTCACTGATGGGTTTGTCTAGCACCACCCCTCGCTGGAGCGAGACAATTCTACTACAACAGCAAAAGCAAGACGCAAGTCACCAGAGCTCTTTGTGCTACTCGTGCACGAGGGAGAGAACTGGACGAGCACCGTTCCTTCGCTTGACCTCAGTCGCTCTCGTCTGCCCCCGCGTAACACTGCTCTTTTTTGAGGTTACATGAATATGCATAAGTTCATTAACATATGACGTCTTACACAGAAATACATGTAACCAGAGAGTACCGTCTGTGTGTATGTGTAGGTATGTGTGTGTGTGTGGGGGGGTCAAGATGTGACCCCATAAACGACTTCCCTAAACCTGCTGGCCTGGAAGTCCAGCAGTTCATCTAAACAAAAGGCACTTATACTAAAACAGATATACTTGTGTTTGCTATACCATAAAACAATAAAAGAAGGTACGACTTCTCTCATGACCCCAGGATCTGTGTGTGCATGCCAGAACACTCTGGAAGGCACAGAGTCTTTACAGACTACTACGGATCAAACCTCTATCATTATGCAATGGATTATAAAACTCTAAGCATATATGAGTAAATACTTCTAAGCACAAATGACAATCCAGTAATATAAACCTGACAGTCACCCTAAAGAAGAAGCACTAAAACTGTATCCTTGTTAATGCTCAACTGGTTGCAAATATACATCCGGTTTAGGCCTCTGCATTGAAAAATTTCCTTCGACTACCTTTTTACTAACTTCAATAAACTGTTCTCAATGAGACTGTGGGCTTAATCACTGGGTGCAGGTCTTACTGAACACAACATCATGGAAATTAGGAGTGAAAAGGGAGGATAAGCACACAGTACTGCTACTCACTTGATATGCTGTGTTTTGAAATATCAATATGACGACAGTGAAAGGACTGTTGTGGTTACACTTTGACCACATCCATGTTTTTTATAGGGTTTATGCTAGTAACAGGTGGTCGCTTAATCAATCAGTGAACTAGTGTTATGATTACATTAATACTTAATTAGAAGTCTGTTCAATTACTCATTAATACCAGTATCTAATCAACCAATCATGTGGCAGCTACTCAATGCATTTAGGCATGTAAACATGATCAAGGTGATTTGTTGAAGCAAAGTTAGCATCAGATGGGGAAGAAAGGTGATTTAAAAGACTTTGTATGCAGAATGGTCGTTGGTGTCAGACAGTCTGATCTGAGTATTTCAGAAACCGCTGATCTGCTGGAATTTTCCCACATAACCACTCTAGGGTTTACAGAGAATGGTCTGAAAAAGAGAAAATATCCAGTGAGCAGCAGCTCTCCAAGCAAAAATGCATTATTGATGTCAGAGGTCAGAGGAGCATGGCAGCACTGCTTCAAGCTGAAACAGTACATACATACGTATATACATGCTATACAGTAACTCAAACAACCAGTCATAACAACCAAGGTATGTAGAAGAGCATCTCTGAATGCTCAACATATCACACCATGAAGAAGACTGAGGGTGCAATTAACATGGGCTCGCCAAAATTAGTCAACAGAAGATGAATTGTTGCCTGGTCTGATGAGTCTGCTGTGTCATTCTGGTAGGGTCAGAATTTGCCATAAACAGTATGAAAGCATGGACTCACTCTGCCTTGTATCAGCGGTTCAGCCTGCTGCTGGTGGAGGAATGATGTGGGGAATATCTCCTTGGCACACGTTATTCCCCTTATCACCCACTGAGCATCGTCTAAACACCACAGCTTACAGTACGCGAATATTGTCGCTGACTATATCTGTCCCATTATGACTACATCACAAAAATATTCTGATGGCTGCTTCCATCAGGATAGCACACAATGTCACAAAGCTCAAATCATCTCAAACTGGTTTCTTGAACAGTAAGTTCACTGTATTTAAATGGCCTCCACATTCACTAGATCCGTTCAATACAGCACCTTTGATGTGGATCATGGGTGTGCAACTGACAAATCTGCAGCAACTCCAAATCTCTGAGGAATGTTTCCAGCTCCTTGTTGAATCTATGCCATGAAGAATTAGAAGACAAAAGGAAGTCTAACTTGGGACTAGAAAGATGTACCTAGAAAAACTAGGTGAGTGTAGTATTTCTGGTGCCAGATGGCTGTGGGAGCAAAATTTGTTCAAATTGTTTGTTCAGCTAACCTCTTGTGAGAATAAAGAAATTATTTTACTGCTACAATATAGCCTTCATTATTAACATTGCATTGAAATGTTTATTAAAGCTACTGGCATCATATTAACATTGTTATTACAGGTGCAGCTATAATCATCGTATACACACATTGCATGTTGTGCTCATTAAAAGAGTTGATGCTCAGTCTATTTAAGGTCTTAAGCTTCGGTGGGCGCGATGTCCCAACGATCTATTGTGTAAGTGACTTGGAGCAACAGAAGGTTAAAAGCATACATGCTTACAAACACAAATGATTTTATAGGTAGGCCAGGCCGAAGGCCTGGGATTCACTTAGTGTCTAACTGCATTTGAGCTTGCCTAGTAACAAGTGACAGAAGAAGAGTCAAGAAAAGTGTAAGTCCCCAGACCATTTGAAGGTTCAAACAAAGTACCATTTATGGAAGAATGTGATAGAAAGAGGAACGTCTCTGTCTATTTTAGCTTTGTAATTGATCATTTACTGTAACTGATGCATATTATATTCTGTTCTGACGCAGAAGGGGCTGAACCCTGATACATTAAAACCATTGTGAATTGAGTTGTTTGGCGAAGACCTATGCTGATGTTTGCAGTGTACATCTTCCCACGCGTGTGCTCAATAAAATCATCGTTTGACTGAACTCTTCTGGGCCAGTGTTGGTTTTGTTCCTTTCCTCAATATTTAGAATCGGGACACTCTCAAGTACTGCCATGTACTGTATACCAGGGGAAATGTGCATACAGAAGGTGTGAAAATATGAAAAAATAAGGAGCTCTCAACACTGTATGTAACTGATGAATTAGTTTGTTAGAGCCCTGCTGTGTATCAGCAGCTGTTAATAAAGTCACATTATTTACACCTGTTTGATGAATTAATACAACTTTGATTATGACTCTAATTACACGCTGATGAAGTTTTATGACCCTTCACTCAAAACCACATCATTAATTACAGAAAAATAAATTGGAGAATGCCAGGATACAGCATTAAATTTCCTATAACCGACTCTATTATTCTAATGGCTCAGGACAGACCGATCAATATTTCAGAAAAAAGAATACCCTCAGGTTATTTTTGACTTTATCTTTGATAATCTTACAAACAGGCATGTTCTCTCTGTGTGTACATCCTCTGTAGCAGTTATCAGCACCCATGCACAAAGAAATGTGGTTAAATTTAAGCCACTTACTGCTGCCGTCATGAAATTGCAGCTGACGTGTATCACTTCCTCTTCCTCTCTCTCCTCATTATTTTGCTCCTCCATCCTCCCCTCCTTTCGCTCATTATGCTTCTATTTGAGAGTAGATCGGCCCTGTACTGAGTTACAAGCACTTCATTTTTTGTGATCGACCTCTTGCGTCACATCAGAGGAGTCATTGCAACGTCGCATTCTGGACAATTAAACAACAACCGCTAGCAGTGGTGTTTGCAATTCTATTTCTAATCATTGCTGCTGTTTTAATAACAACAAAACACAGCATTCGCATATGAGGGCAAAAACAAATCAGGTGGTTGCGTGTAGTTCAACAGACTGCAGCAAAACACAGCACACAGCTTTAGTGAAACATTGCCAATTATAAACTCTATATGTTTAAAATGGTTTTCCCTGCAAGTGAACAAACAGCTGGACCACGCACAAGGTGAAATGTTTCTCTGCTATTTTTGTGCCTGGATGGACTGTTAAAGGGAGGTAAATGTAGGTAAACAACCTGTCAGTACTACAGTGGCATTTCGGCGTAAATTATTTTAACAGCTTTTCACAGCTTGTCCAAGAAATGTGTGTAATAAAGAGTGATATATGCTGAAATCATTAAAATGCTGTGTGAACAACAGGATGCTTCTTAACAAAGGAGAAGTCTCCGGTGTGCAATGAAAGTCTAGTAGTAGCTTGCTTGTCCATTTTAGTGACCTTCAGTGTAGTAGTAAAAGTGCTAAAACAATTAGAATAATACTGCAATTTTAACAATAAACTTTCCATTTATGTAGTACTGTGTAAAAGTTTTTTAGCCACCCTTCATTTTTTTTACATTTTGGTAGGAAAAAGGGAAAAAGGTGCAATGATTCATTGAAACAGACACCAATTGAAATAGAGTATACAAGGGTGCCTTTTGTTCTGTTCTCTGTCAAGATGATCCCACAGTGCTTCAATAATGTTGTGATTCAGGCTCTGGGAGGCCAGTCCATGACTGTTAGTCGTTCATTGTATGTTTTTCTATTCAGGTGCGCTTTACTGCAATGCAGTGTGTTTAGGATCATTGTCATTCTAAAAAATTAAGATGTTGTTAATCTGACATTTTCCAGACAGTACTGCATGGTGGATCAAAATTTGATGGTACTTTTCCCTCAATTCTGACAAGATCCCCAACACCACTGACTGAAAGCCAATAACCACGACAGAGCCTCCACCATGTTTTACAAATGACAGTAGACACTTACAGTTGCACCTCTCTCCTGACCTCTTCTGTACATATTGATGACAATTTGAACCACTGATATCAAATGTCATCACTCCTGTTGCTGATGATTTTTAGTCCAGTTCTTGAGCGCTTTGGCTAACCTTAGACTTTTCTTCCTGTTTCCCTTCCTTAAGAATGGCTTCTTGACAGCCATCCTTCCACTGACGCCATGATGAGGCTTCAATAAACAGTAGATAGATTAACCAAAGGACCAGATACATCTCTCTTTCCTATTTCTACAGGACATGACTTTCAGATACTGTTCATCTGGAGTAGATTGTCCAGTTTCCAGTCTAGTTTGTCGAGTTTGACACAAGGTCACTACACAGCATGCCAAGATATGCCAAGTTTTCAGCTAATAGCCCTTTAGGAATCACCTTGTTGGTGCAAATATACTATTTTATGCTTGTCAAACCGAGTTATCGTTGGCATTTCTCATAGTTCCGCTTAAGAAATGGGAACAAATGATGTCCCTCTGCAACCAGCTGCTAGTAAACAAAGTGTCCAAAGATACAATTTAAAACTTGTTTTCTGTTTAAGTTGTCTGTTATTTATAGACAGAACACTATTTAAACCCTTGTGTTTGGTGCCTTTTTTCAATGCTCGAGTGATTCACAGGTCAGTGTTTCAGTAAATGTGCACCTTCATTGGGCACATAAATAATAACCAAAAAGAGGACTTTTTGGTTATTATTCATTCATTTATGTATGAATGAGTGGATAAATATTAAATGAATACTTAAGGTTAAGGTCAGCATGACAGTGCCAGCCAAGTCTTATTTAATTGGACGATAAAAATCTCATTCATCCAGTATAGCTTGACTGTGATTTTCCCTCATCATTCATGCCTCACCTGCAACAGTTTTATGCCCCAGCATGGGGCCCGTTGCCTAGTTTGAGAACCACTGCATTACACCATGTAAAAATAAAATGAATATTTTTAACAGACATAAAAATCAACATTAATGAAAAAATTAAATTAAAACCAACCACAGTCCAAAGTACAAATAGACAAACATCAAGCTGCATCGGGTACACAGATGTGAATAAATTGTAGAGTGCACACTGTCTATACGCAGCCTGATGAAGTTCTAGTACAGAAATGTTGCAAATAAATATATTTTTGCAAGTTAGACAGTCTGCAGGAATCTCTTTGCGATGCTAGTCCTAAAACTATTTTAAAAAGCAGAGAGACGTTTCTTTCCACTGGCTTAAATGTTTCTGTGTCACCGTGCACATGCATTCTCTAGTTTATTTTGAGTCAGTGCTGACTATGTTGGGGCTCCACGGGAGAAAATGATCTTGCCAGTTTTATTTACTCTTTAGATGAGGGTTAATTCATCTGATTTTCTGATAATCATAATACTTTTGGAGAATGAAATAAGGTATTGTCACTTGGATGAGCTTGCTGCAGGAAGGCCAATTATAAAATGCAAGGATTATTATCATGACAGGTTATTTGAGCAGTCCAAGTCCAAGAATCAAAATAAAAATGTAAAGCAAGCTTGATCAAATTTGAAGTTTTACACTTGTAAAACTAAGAAAACTGAGGAAATTCTTATTCATTTCACATGTTTCACAGTGTTGGATAAATGCCATAATGAGATTCAGTCATCGATTTAATTTACAGGGCAGGATTACAGTGATTAGACTGTTTGTTAAAGCTGTGAAAGTTTGGAATGGAGGGACATGCGCTGTCTATTTTGTATTGGTCATTTGTGGCTGCTTTGGTGGGTTGTGGGGTATTTTTCACTCTTACCTCAATAACACTGTTAATGTCCCGTCAACAAGAACACAAAACAAAACCTCTGATGATAATAAGATTTTTTTCTAACATGACGGAGGTACAGAGTGGTTCCTTCGTAGTTTACATATGCCCAGAGAGTGCAGACCTTCATGTGATTTTGGTGGCGCTGCTGTGGCACATGTGAAACGTGTCTCCTTACAACTATTTTTTTTCCTTTTTTGTTTTAAGTCTATCTGTCTTACAGTTGCTAGAGATTCAAAGAGAATTTCAACCCTGCCTTTGCCATCTTGCCCATCCACATATCAAAAAAAGTTAGAAACCTTTGAACAAGAGATGAATGCTGACCGTAATCACTCGAGCAATTTGCTTCATAATGGCTGTGAACCTGCAGTGTGCCATATTATTCCAGTGCAGTAATGTGACTGTCACCGGAGAGTGCAACACATTAGTCATGTAGCAGATAAGTTCTGCAATGTAACATGCAACAATTAAACAAGTAAATGTATACTGTAATGCATGACAGAGTGTCTAACAGACCAGCGGTAAAAAGATTAAGCCAGAAAATTACAGGACCACTAACAATTATTCTCCCTCTCCTCCGTGTTGCTTTACAAATAATTCTTAAAAGAGAGTATAGTCTCCATTTGTAGAAAGATTTAAATGCTAATTAAAGTGCATCATTTGGCAAGTGGTAAGTGATGAATCATATCCTCTGTCTTCCTCTGCTCACACTAATTGCTCCCAAAAAAAATCTATTCTGGCTCTGTCCCCAGCTCCTTTTCTTTCTATTTTTCCGAGGTGACTCTGATCACAGAAACGGAGTCTGACGAAAAAAGCATTTCTTCAAATGTAAGTGTCTTTTTTACTTTTTATATCACGAGCAGGTAAAAAATGTAACAGTTGTGGATGGAGGCAAACGTTATCATTAGGGGTTGCTGGTTGAGTACATTTCCAGCACTTGAAGAAGTCATCTGACTCCTCAAACTTTGCAGTAATGCTCAGCAAACATGGACTTTGCTGAGAAAGTGACTGAAAATCAATGCTTTTAATGGCTGCAAGAATGAGGAAAGCTATAAAAAAAAGATATAAAAGGGTTTCTGGCATGCAATTTCTACTGTCCAACCTGTCATTAAGAAATGGCAGTTACGAGAAGGTATGAAGGACAAGAGTTGTAAGACGAAGAACCATTCGCAAAACCCCCAAAATGCTACCATTTTGTCAGATGCCATCTGGGTCTCACTATGACACATGAAGTTAATGGTGCCATAGTGTACTGCCCCGTTTTGGGGCAAAGAGTATTTTAGGAGGTTCAGGCAGTGGTAAAAGTTGCTGGCTTATCTGCTTGGAGACTAGCTTGCTATAACCCGGGACATGGCAATGACATCGACCTGAGCTAGCACAGGAGTGGCAGTGCAGCGTTTAACTGTGCACTGTTGGTGTACGGAGAAGGTCAACAAGTAACAGTGATCAGAAAGAAACCTTACCCATCTAATTACAAAAGCCCATTTCTGAAGTCTACAAAGAAACATTTGCATAAGGCATTTCGGAAAAACATTTTGTACACAGATGAAGTTCATTTTAAAGGTGGTCTGCAGAAAAGAGGGAACAGCATCTGATGAAAAGAACATCTTACCAGCTGTTGAGACTGGAGATTAAAATATTCAGCTTTGGCAGAATAGCAGCCAGTGGTATGATACAGATGGATTTCAGTAAAACCTGTCTAACGACAGGCGGGCTTCTGTAACAGGACAATTATCCAAATTATCCATACTTCAAAATCTGTGATGAATAACTTCAAGTAAAGTCTGGATGAGACAATATTACAGTACTTGAAGTCATCTGAGAGTGGAGAAAATACAAAATTAACAATAATAAGACCCCCAAATCATTTTTCAAGCTGTGGCATTGTTAATGACAGGTTTCATGTACTGATGTAATTGAGCACCTAAATGTGTCCAACAGTTTTTTTTTTTTGTTTTTTGAGTGTTTCATTTTTAGGGCTATAATTACATTAGCATTAGGGGTAAAAAAGGATGTTGATTTCAAAACTGGGGTGTCATGACTTTGGCATTCATGATAGTTAATACTGTGTGTTCCAGTCTTTAAATACCATCTGCAGCACAGCTGTGTTACATCACAGCAGTGTTTTACAAACCTCAACATGTCCTGGGTGGTACAAATATGGACCTGCTGCAGAGCAGTGACAGAAGACAGAAGAGGCAAGGAGACAGACTATTACACTACCTCTGAAATGTCCTACTAGAGCTGTTCGATCAGGACTATTGTCAAAGATTCATCTGACATTATCAGAGCTCTGTGATGAACAGTCCAGGTCAGACAGCTCAGCTCTGAATGGTGGTGGACAGAAAGGGGAGATACAGGGATAAAGTGGCAGCCACAAACCACTGATCCCTTAAGCTACATTAAAAACAGGGAAGCAGCTTTATCAGGTCCTTTGGCACTTCCTTCACTTAAATGCTTCCTTTTCTGTAGCTCACTCTAAGATATCAGGTCATTCTCTCTCTAAGTGGCTGCTGAATCATATTTAAAGATTTTTGCAACTATAGCTCAAAGTCAGGCTGTGTCTAAAATTTATTTTTCAGTTAGAAAGATGGAAGGTAGGCAGCTCGGATTAAGTACTTTCTTCATGTGCATTGCTTAAAATACTGGCAAAACACTGATTACCATCACTGAAAGCTGCTCCTGTAGACAAAGACTACTGTCACTCTTGGACTTTTAGTAGAGTCCTAGTAAATATTAGTTAATAAAACTATAAATTACTATATTTTAACACGAGCCATGCCACTAGAAGTCTACATGTAAAAACTTAATAATTAAAATGCTACTAAAAAGCAGCTACTGTATAGCCAAAGACTAAAAACCTAGCACTAGAAAAACCTACTGGGCCTGAAAAATTAATCCACAACACAATGGCAAAAAGCTGCAGTCCCCTAAATGGCCACTTGAGGCTGATTACCAAAGAAAGTCAGGTGCCATAGACTCCCACATTAAGATGTCCAGCAGCACAGCTGAAATAAAATATATTTACAGGTTGATATAAAATACAGTTTTGGTCTCTATACCTCTTCATATCAACTACCAGGGTTGAGTTTTTTATAACTTACCCATTAAAATGTATCAAGGCTTAAAGTTCGCATGATTACGCCCACGTCTGCTTTGAATGACAGGTTAATGCTGATACAGATTGTTGCTTAGCTTCAGCAAGCTTAACTCAACCAGACCTCTCAATGTTGTTTCTGTTGCTGGAGCCTTTTGAAGCATTTCTACTGCAACTATTTTTGCTTTCTGTGCAGTTAATTATACGAAAAAGAACCATCCAGCAAGTCTGTCCTCCAGTTTTGATGAGTAAAATTATAGTTTTGTATTTGTATGTTAGTTATCCACAATTTGTATATATATCTGTGACTACAGATGTAATGTGCTAACCAAGCCTGCAGGGGTTAGCTTTTAACATAACATTCCACCTCCTTGTCTAAAATCAGTTTACCCTAGAACACTTTTAAAGCTTTGAATCCAATAATAGCGATTATGAAATATTTTTTTTGTAATGTATTTTATTTTATTTCAAGATGTCCCAGAATCATGTAAAACAATCAGTGACACAGCAGTAAAACTGTAGTCATATCACATCACATCTTACAGGCCATGCTGGCTCAGAGATGTATCGCAATCACAGCTGCATTCAGGGCTGCTCAATCATATGAGAAGTGGTAGAAACAGTGTGGGCTGCCTGTCTCCAACCTCTTCAGGTCTCCTGGATTTCCTTCTATTTCCTTCAGTCCCTCGGAGGTTAGAAGAATGTCAGAGCGTCCAGATACTGACTTCAAATAGATTCAAGTTTATAGATGATTTGTAGCTTCTTCCAACACGCACGCGGACAGAAAGAGTGTGCCAAAGACATCACATTTATCTCTGTTTGAGACCTTTATTGGAAATGATTAAACTTTAATTAGACCCTTTGGCTTCCCCAACTTTCTTTGTATTGCTCATGATTATATGGGCTGCTTTTAACAAGTCATTTCCTGATTCTTTTATTACTTTAGCAGTCTGACTTTCATTGTACTTTCCCCTAGCCCACAATGTCTGCTCGCCTTCCTTTTTTTATGTTTAATTTTCTCCTCTTCTATTTCTTCTTTTCTCCTTTGTCTTTTCCTAATCCTCACCTTGTGTATCTCCCACATATTTGTTCTTTACACTCAACCTTTTTCTTTCCCTTCATTTTATCTCATCTCTGTATGCTCTGTCCTCTCTACGTCCAGGCACATGTGCGGCTACCCAACATCAGGAGTGCTTATCCACCATCTGTAACTCTGCACATTTCTTAACTTGCACCTTTGCGTTTTATAAAGCTAAATGAAATTCAACTGTGGAGCCAAAGAACCCCCTGAAGAAGGCTGTTTATTTAAAACATGACTTAAGAATATTACTGCCACTGTGAGGAACTAATCCATAATCATAACATCCATCCAAACACCTGAAGAAGCTGATCCTAGAATTCAAATGAACTATCACACTGTGATATAGGGTCCCCCCCCCACCTTTTTCTTCTCTTATGTATTGAGGTGTTCCTTAGTAATTACCCTTATAATTATCTGGAGTCTCATGGCATGTTGCTGAATGAGCAGAATAGTTTTCAGCAGGGCATATATTGATTATACTTAGGTCAGGATCGCTTAAATCAAACAACTGTAGTTGTTTTCATCTGCAGTAAATTATATTTTGCTGCAGAGCTTTGTTCTAAAATCTCTCTATACTTCATCATGCAGGAAAAGAAGGATCAATGGCAACAGACGTGATGCTGCTTATGGAAAACACAGCGTAAAAAGAAGAAGCTGCAGTGGAGGTGGGTTGCAAAGTGGCTCTCAGAGGCAGCATTAATTGTATGCAGGCTAAAGTTATATATAGTGTTTATTTTGTTTAACTTGTACAACACGTTGGTCAAGTTAAATTGTTGAAAATGTGCTATAGAAGTAACCTCTGACATAACTTAAGTTGGCTATATCAATTGGTGAAATGGCATGTACCACAACTTGTTAAAAAAAGGACTCTGGGAGGAGAGGCTGACCAACCAGCTCAAATAAAAAGCACACGAGTGGTTAAAGATGCCCTGCAGACATAGTCTAACAGTAACCAGAAATCCATATACAAGTCAGGTGAGGACAGTCCTACTTACACAGCACAGTCTTATTATTTACAAATTTGCCTCAAGGTGCTTTATATTATGTTCAGTTCACAAAACACATGGCAAGGCAAGAAAATACATCCATCCATTGTAATAAGATGTTTCCCCCCTTCATATGTTTTTAAAATGCGCTTACATTATGAATAGTCATATAGTTGTCCACATCAGTCACACATTGGTAAATGTACTGTTCACATTTGAATAAAGCATTCTAAGATCACAGTGAACACATTTATTTCTCAGCAGCTCAGTTCATCCTCATAAGGTAGTGTCTAACGAGAGAAAGAAAGCTGATATTGATTATTTTCTGGTGTGCCGATTTTCAGACATGATGTTCAGGCTACACATTATTCAAACTGAAAAACACATTCCAGAAAGCAGGTAAATTTTATCCAAGTGTAACCCGTGTTGTGTTCAAGAAGATCTTAGATGTAAAAACTAATTCATCAAATCTTCTCTCTGGGGCTTTTTGAAATTTCTTAAAGGTTAACTCTTGAACTAAAAATAGATTCATGAGTAACCTTATTTGTAGGATGAAATTTTATACTTCAAACTTAAGACATGATTTTGGCCAAATATGAAACAATTTTTATAGATTCACTGGACAGGACTGACCTTCAAAGGAAAGTTACATTAGGTCTAAAAACCTCATGTAGAAAATAGTTACAGATGTTAAAAATCTTTTTCTTTATAAAATAAAGAAAATCTTTTTTTTTTCACTCCAAATAAAAGTTTTAATTATGCACTATTCTATGACATGGTTGGATTTTTGGAGTATCCTATTTGTGTTATGCATCTAACATGTTTCCAGAAAGCTGGATAAAATTTAATCCAGGTTTGAATCAATAATGTGACATCTGAACACCTGATCCAGGGTTCTGAATATTCTTGGTTTGTATAAGTAATTTTAACTGTAGACACAATTGCACATATGATTAGAAACCTGTGTTAAATGCCATCTGCACAGAAATATAAATAACCAGGTTTTTCATTAAAAAAACAACAACAACTGGGAAATCATATTGCATGCGAAACACATTTCATTAGTAAATAATTAGTATGGTCTAACTTGCTAAATCCTGACATGTGCTGATGGTCATTTTGGAAACTACTGCTGTGTTAAGAGGATTTAGGAGCTCACAGAAGGCTCTGATATCTGCTGCGTGGCTGAGGATTGACAGTCAGATTGACAGTTTGAACGCCTGCTGTTATAAACTCAGCCTGCCTCTGACATTTACAACTTCTGTTTAAAAAATTAAGAAGCAATTTTCTTCCAGACATGTATTTCTTATGTGTTTGCGGTTAAAGAATTAGACTTAGTTTATCCCACTTTGTGGAGTGCTGTGAAAAAGTATTTGCCCCCTTCCTGATTTCTTTTTCTTGCATATTTGACCTGAGTAAATTCAAAATGCACCTTTTAAATGATGATTTAATTTACTAAGGGGAAACTATTCAACTTGGGCATATGTGAAAAAGAAAGTATCACCCATTGATAACATATATAAATGAACTCAGCTCAATTTCTCATCTCAAAAAGCAACACAGTACGTGATGATCTAAAGAAACAGTTGAAAAACAAAGTAACCGACATATTCTATTCTATTCTATTCTATTCTATTCTATATTCATGGGAACTGTGTGGAGAGGGTACACTCCATGAGGTTTCTGGGCGTGCAGATCTCTGATGATCTCTCCTGGACTGCAAATACCACGGCGGTGGTAAAAAAGGCCCAGCAGCGTCTCCACTTTCTGAGTGTGCTCAGGAGGAACAACCTGGAGGAGAGGCTGCTGGTGACATTCTACAGAGCCACCATAGAGAGCATCCTAACGTACGTCATAACAACATGGTATGCAGGGTGCTCAGCTGCAGACAGGAAAGTACTGCAGAGGGTCATCAACACAGCCCAGAAGATCACTGGCTGCTCTCTGCCCAGCCTGGAGGTCATTGCAAACTCTCGGTACCTCAGCAGAGCTGGCAATATCATCAAGGACCATTCTCACCCCAGCAATCATCTGTTTGAACTATTACCGTCAGGCCGACGGTACAGGTCACATAAAACCAGGACAAACAGATTCAGGGATAGCTTCTTTCCCAGAGCTATCACCGTAGTAAATAAGCACAAAAACAATTGAACCTGCTTAGCTGTATCATACTGTTACTGTCATAATATTATGCTGCTATTCATACTGTCATTATATTAATGCTGCTATCCTTTATATATATCATACTTACTATTGTTTGAGTACTTACGATTGTTTTATTGTACCTTTTATATTTTACATTTATATTTATTATTGTATTTTGCACCAAGGGAGTGGCACTCCAATTTCGTTGTACCCTGTACAATGACAATAAAGGCTATTCTATATCAGTCTGGAAAATGTTGCAAAAGCTTTGGGACTCCAGTGGGCCACAGTTAGAACAGTGGTGACCCTTTCTAGAAGATTTAACCAAGAGGTCAAAGGAGGTAAGAATAAGATCTAAAGCCCGGCAGGTCTCAATTGCCTCAATTAAGGTCAGTGTTCATGATTCAATAAGATGGAGGGAACTGGGAAAAAATAGCATCCATGGAGGAGTTCCAAGGCAAAAACCCCACATTTGCCAAAAAAACCATCTTGATGATCCCCAAGATAAAAAATATTCTCTGGACTCATAAAACAAACGTTTTGGAACATAAAAAATTAAAAAGAGAAATTCCCCTAACCACACAGAAGAATGTTTTCTTAACCCATCTATATATTTATATACTCTTTTGAAGACTGCTTCTTTTTCAAAACAAGCTGATAAGCAGAGCAGGAAAAACATCTTAATGATGCAACTTTGACAGCAGTGAAGTGCAGCACAGCGAGACGCACTGAGTGAAATCTGAGCATTTAAACCTGATAGGCTGATCATGTGTGAGCATACTAATAACCCACTCCTCCTGACTCCCATCAGATAATCCCTCCGCACCACAGTCACATATAAACGTGTGGCCAAAAGCTCAGATCGGTGTAAAAAGTCAGATCATTTGTTATGAGACCAGCAGGAGCACTTTCTGTTGTGTACCATCACATTTCAACAAAGAACTCCTGTTGATAGGAGGACACGGATCGTTCCCAAAACAAATCCATTACGTGAACTGGAGTCTATGGAGCTTCTTTTGGGTGTTCAAACAAAAACCAGACGTCATCCAAACTTAGATGTTTGAATAACATCCCAAACACTGGTCAGTTTTTTATATCTAAATAGAAAGTGATTCTGTGTTTGCTATTGCATTGTATTACACAGAAAAATGGATTTATCCAGTATCCAGACTGCATAACACAGATGTACTGACAATTATAACCAGACTGGTGGCATGGCGCAATGGGGTGCAATATCATTTCATAGATATACCGAGTTGGTCTAGACTTAAATACCTCAACGAATACTACTAAAAAATATTAATATTCCACCAAGGATGAATTACTGAAATATCTCCAAAACTCTTGGATGGCACTTTAATACCTATATTCAAGAAGAAACACTGATAATATGAGTTTTCCTCTAGTGACAAGACAGTAAAGATGACAACGTTATTAAAATTTGGTATTCCCACCACCCTGAACTGTAGGTTTTACCTTGTTTTAAGGTATAAACATTACAAATTAGGCAATGAGCATGGTTAAAATTAAACTCACAGTCACTGTTAACATGTCACTGTCACCTACACACTGAAATACAGTTCTGGTTATAGGTTTACGTACACATATCATGGGCATGAATGTCATGGTAATTTGGGGCTTTTAATGATTTATTGTAACTGCTCTTTTTCCAGTGTGTAATGATTTACAGCATACATCTTTAGCAACTTTAAAAAACAAGAGCTAAATGCACAAATTTGAATTTATGCTGGATTTTCTCTAATCCACACAGCCTCAAAAGTATATATGCATATTCAAATATATGCATACACCCCCATTAGTATTTGGTTAAATGTCCCTTAGCAAGCTGCACTTCCATCAGAGACTTTTAGTTACCATTGACAAGAAGCATATTTCTCTTCTTTCACCATTCTTGGCTGAACTGCTGGAGATCTTAAATTAGCTGGTTTCCTGTCATAGACTTGACTTTTAAGGATAATCCACAATAGATTTCAATAGATTTGATGTCGGGAGTTTGGTAAGGC
Source organism: Oreochromis niloticus (assembly GCF_001858045.2). NCBI lineage: Eukaryota > Metazoa > Chordata > Actinopteri > Cichliformes > Cichlidae > Oreochromis > Oreochromis niloticus. Next base: position 30,592,633 of record NC_031972.2, read on the forward strand.
CATTCCAGAAGCTTAATATTAGCCTGCTTTATACCTTCCAAAACCAGTTTTGATGTTTGTTTGGGATCAATGTCCTGTTGGAACACCCAACTGTGTCCAAGTTTCAACTGTCTAGCGGTTGATTTGAGGTGAACTTAAAGAATAACGATGTAGTTTTCCTCCTTCATTATTCCACCCGTGTTGTGCAATGTACCAGTACCACTGGCAGCAAAACAGCACCAGAGCACGACATGACCACCAACATGCTTGAAAACTGGTACAATGTTCTTGAAAGCCTCACCTTTACTCCACCAAACGTCTTGTCATTGTGGTCAAATAGCTAAGTCTTTGTCTCATCTTGCCATAAAACCTTCCACCAGAAAGAATTCAGCTTGTTCATGAGGGCAGCTACAACTTCCAGCCAAGCTTGAAGGTGTTGATTTTGGAGCAGAGGCTTCTTCCTTGGTCAGCAAACTCTCAGACCATGGTGATTTAAAACTTCCAGCTCATGGCAGGCTTGAGCATTTGTGGTTACTGGCTTGTTCCAAAACATCCTAATCCAATTCCTCTCATCAGAAGGTGACTGTTTGGGTCTTCTTTAATACCTTGGTAAAATGGTGATACATTCAAACACCATACACTTTCAAACAATTGTTTGAACTGATGATCTTGGAATTTGCAGTTGTTTGGAAACGGCTCTTGTCAATCCATCCATTCATCCATCCATCCTCTTCCGCTTATTCTTGTCAGGGTTGCAAGGGAGCTGGAGCCTATCCCAGCTCCCGGGCGAGAGACAGGTTACACCCTGGACAGGTCGCCAGAGTGACGCAGAGCTCTTGTACACCCAGTTTTTGTTTTTTAAAGTAATTAAAGAAATATGCTGTACAGTCATTCCACTTGGAAAAAGAAAACTTCAAAGAATTAATTAAAAACCCTAAATTACCATGACGTCTATGTTTAGGGTATGTTAACTTCTGCCCACAACTGTAAGTGCAAAAGGGCAGGAATTGCTCATGATAGGTTTATAGCTTAACCCTATTTGCTGGAACGTTGAAGGCAATGTAATTACACAGCAAGCAAGACACGAGTAGGCAAGTTCTTTATGTTTCACGTGCACGGGAGAGAACTGGACAGGCGCCGTTCCTTCGCTTGACCCCAGTTGCTCTCGTCCGCTCTCCCGTAACACTGCTCTTTTATTGTGGTTACATGAATATGCATAGGTTCATTAACATATGACCTCTTATATAGGTATACATGTGAACAAAGAATACCTTGTGTGTGTGTGTGTGTGTGTGTGTGTGTGTGTGTGTGTGTATGTGTGTGTGTGTGTATGTGTGTGTATGTGTGTGTATGTGTGTGTATGTGTGTATCTGTGTGTGGGGGTCAAACTGTGACCCCAGGAAGACTCCCCAGAGCCGTCCATCTAAACAAAAGGCACTTAGCCTAAAACAGATATAGATACGTTTATCCTAACAATAAGACAAGGTACGACCTCTCCCATGCTCCTAAAATGTGGGTGTGAAAGTCAGAGAGCTCTGGAATGCACACAAAGCTTGCAGACTATTAAGGATCAAACCTCTACCAATCTACACCTAATTATAAAACTCTAAGAATATATAAGTAGATATTTCTAAGCATAAATGACAATCACATTACAAATCTAACAGCTCACATATAGTTAAAATGCCACTATATTTTTACATACAAGGGAGAAAAGCAGAAACAGGAATAGCACGATGTTATTGTTGTTTTACTGTATAAAAAGATTCACCCTCTCACCATTTTTAACTGCCCCCCCATCCACTCTATCCTGGCACCAAGCTTCAAGTGCAGTCCACTTCTGTCAAGTGCAAGCCATCCATTTTTTATGCTCTATGACTCTAATCATTGATGAAGTCAAAATGTTTCCTCTTTAAATTTATGACGATCAAAATACTTGAAAAATTATTTTTATGGCTCACCTACCCAATTAACCGGTGATTCCACATACAGAAAGCTTCTTTTACTAAAAAAAACAAACAAAACAAAACTATCTGTGATTTAATTTGAATCATAGTACCAGTAGGCTTTTATCAACACTGAACATCAGAATGTGTGGCAAGACTAATATCTTTAAAAAGAAAAGAATGGTTTTGCACAGGCGCACCATCTTAGAGAGGAGTCGTTATGCTTTTACCTATTTTATGATGAGTTAGTATGATTATAGAGGTGGAGACTCGCATTGAACATGCACAAAGGTTTTTAAAAATGAGATCAGCACATGGACAAATGATTCAGATTTCAGACTGCTCCAAATGCTTCGTTGCAGACCGGACTTTTTTTCTCTTTTAGCTCTGTATGATGCAAATGAAACTGGATATTCTTAATATAGTCATCTCAGATGCACAGCTCTAGCTGTGAGCATACAGCATACAGACCCAGTATAAGATTAAAAGGCGATATTTTGAACTGTGGTTTTCAACATTTAAGAAATAAGCTGGAAATGAGTGAAACAGGCCTCCTTTAATGTGCATTGTTTACACTTCCAGGCTGTACTCAACACTATATGAGGTGTCACTCGATTCAGCTATGAAAGCAGAAAACTCACCACAAAGGACTGTGCATATGACACAGGGCTACCTACAGATGTTTGGTACCAAAATTAAGCAGGAAGTAAAGAAGTCCCAGCTAGACATTTACGAGAAAAATCATGATCATTGACACATGTTTTTAACTATATTCTTTCTTAGCAAAACTAAAACCTTACGAGTCCCTCAAACAAGTTTTTAATAAGAGGTTTGAGAGTTTAGAGCTCACAGACAACTACGCAGATCACTACTTTAACTTGTAATCCTGTTTCAAACATTATACGGCATTCATTTCTTGGAACATTTTTGCTGTGGCAGCGACATTTCTGTTGGCCGTTTTCCTATCTCTGGTTACTGAAACTATAAACATGAAAATTTTTAAAAACAGAGACAGAAAAGGGGATTATAAAGACTAAAAACAGCTAAAGGAACATACTTCCCCACAGATAATTTCTTATTCTGTGGAAAAGCAGCTGCACACATAAAAACAGAAAAACAAGGGCACACACCAATGTAATACCTAATTCTGGATGAAACAAAAATTATGTTTCTGTTCAATATGCTTGGAAAAAAATAAATATGAGATATGTAAGCAGCTTTCTGTCAGCTTCTTTTAGGCAGTTGCCTGTTTTTCCCAATAAACACATTAGTAATTTTAAAATCATATGCTTATTTTTACTTTTCTGTTTAATCACTTTAGCAAAAGCTCTCTGCAGTTTGGGGTTAGTCACTGTATTATCTACATATGTCATTTAAAAGAGCTCTTTTAAGTTAGCTTTCTTTAAAAAACATCCAAAAGTCTGCAGGTATTGTTCTATTAATCGATACACAGTGTCCTTGTCATCTAAATAAATGCACCAAAAGACGAGTGTAAGCCTTTTGTTGCTGCACTTGCCAATTTTCAGTCTGCCTTCTATAGGAATAAGTCATAATAGAAAGTGGATCAACACACTTAAACATTCAGGTCTCCTGCAACATATCAAGGACAAACTGTGAGTAAAGATAGAGTTATGGTAAAAAGATTGTAGATTTACAGCAGCACATTATATATTACAGTGTGTTATCATCTATTTAACACAAATAAATAAATAAATAAATAAAAAGGCAAAATGCAGAAGCAGTGTGTCACAAACTAAGCACACAATTGCAGAGGAATTAAGAGCAAAGGAGCAAATCAACAAATCAAAATATCTGACAAAATCTATAAAAGCACATGTTTTGGGAGTTTTTTGGCCCAAAGCACTCAGGTGTGTGTTAACACAATGCCGAGGAGGAAAAACATCAGTGATGATCTAGATTGATGAAAGCAAATACTGCTGCCCACCAATCTTGTATGGGTTACGCGGCAATTTCCAAACAGTCTGAAGTCCATCATTTTACAGAAGGAAAGATTATTCACGAGTGAAAGGCATTTTATGACAGTTGTTAATCTGCCCACCAAAATCACCCAGAGGTCAGGCTGTGCAATGGTCAGAGAAAGTGCAAAAAACCCAAGAGCTACATCTCACTGTTAAATGCTGACAGTACGATTAGAAACAGACTGAACAAGTATGGCTCTTTTGGAAGGGTTGCCAGGGAAACACCTCTTCTCTCTAAATAGAACATAGCAGTACAGCTTAGGTCTGCAGAGATGCATCTAAACAAAGCACAAACTCCTAGAACAATGTTGTTTGGACAGACAAGACCAAAGTGCAGATGTTTGTCTATGTTTAGCCAAAAACAAAACAAAGCATATCAGCACAAAAACAAAACTGTCAAGTATGCGGGTGGCAGAGTGACGATCTGGCCTTATTTCACAGTCTTGATATTGAGTCGATCATGAACTCTTCAGTATACCAAAGTGTTCTAGAGTCAAATGTGAGGCATGTTGCAGTGGTCCAAGGTCCAGACAAGGGCAGCCTCAAATGATTATTTTGATAGTCGACTAGTCACCGATTATTTTTGCGATTAGTCGACTAATCAGATCATGCATCCATTGGACGTAAAACGTACAGCTTATTGCACCAGCATGCATCCGCTCTTATATAACTATCATTAGCTTACAGCTTGAAGTGTTTAAAGTATGTGCTAACTAAAATAAAGACAAGATGATAGTTTATTAAACTTTTAATAAAATTTGCAGATTGTCTCGGTGGAGTTAACAAACTCAGCCGTCTGCTCTTTGCTCCCTAAAATATAACAGGACACTGGAGTAAATTGTCGACCATCTCACACTTCTGTTTAATCAGTTTTCTGTTTGACATTTATTCAGCTATGTGAAAACTATAACTTTAATCTCAGCCAAACCAATTTACTCAGGAACAAATAAAAAACTGAAAAAAGCCAAACAATAACATTTTGAAGTTTTTCAAGCGACTTAAATATCATGTTTAACCTGAGTAGCGAAAGACCGCGGTGGGGTCTGAAAACGATGTGCCGGGAGTTCGCTGTTCTCGCCGCCTTGATCTCCCGGTCAGCTGTCGAGCGGGTGGGTAACAGACATCTCCGAAAACGTCTGAGCACTTTTGCAAATATGTGGTGTCTTGATAAATCGAGCAGATATTTGAAGTTTACACAGCTACTTTCTCGCCTGAAAACATGTTAAAAGTTTATTTTGTGACCCAGAAAGAGTAATTTTAAAAGTAGCTGCCGCCATTGCTGGAAACTGGAATTGGCTGGGACGTGCACTGAATTCTGGGATAGGTTGAGACATGAAAGATACACCTGACCCATTTTTCAAATCTGGGGAAAAGGAGGAAGCATTTGTTGGCCACATTTGGAGGAGTCTTCGAATTTGGACAGCCTTCGTCGAGACGCTGTGACGTAATCAGCCTACAAATGCCGCCTCCGAAAGGATGAAGCCCCTGGACACAGCTACGGGGACTGCTTCTTCTTCTTCTTTGGCGTTTAACGGCAGCTGGCATCCTTGTAGATGCATTACTGCCATCTTCTGTTTCAGTCCGTTATTACACTTTTAAATCCTACTACTTATTCCTGCGTCTTTCAGGATCTCACAAAGGTTGAAACGCCACGTCGACTATTAAATTAGTCGTCCACGATTTTCATAGTTGATGTAATTGTGACTAGTCGACTAATCGTGGCAGCCCTAGTCCAGACCTCACTTTGATTGAAAAGCTGCAGTGGATAAATGAATGATCACAAACCTCAAAGAACTGAAGCGCAAGTTGTCAAGACAAGTGGGCCAAAATTCCTGCTAAAGGTGGTTTTACAAGTTACTGAATCATTTTATTTATTTTTATTTATTTATTTATTTATTTATTATATTTATTGTATTTTCTCACACACTCTTTCTGCACTTTGGCATAAATCTTATTAAATAAATAATGAAATATGTGCAACATGTCATGTGTTGTTGCTTTCATGCTTTATCTGTTTTTATGTCTTGTCATGTATTCATAGCATGTGCAGTCAGCACTGAATTGGAGAAACAAAAACAAAACGCAGTTCCCATGTTTGCACTTCAGTAACGAAACAGACGGTTGTACTTGATGTGACTATAAGGTTAAGATTTCTCTTTTTGTGAAACATTTGTTTTGATATGGTCTACTGAGAAAGGCATTTCTTTATCACTGAGCACTTGCGCCTTGAGGCACAGGCACTTTTTTTATGCCTCTCACACACACATACACAGTGTAGACTTGTCTCATAAATGTGCAGATTCTATCTAAAGCATTCTTTTTTTAAGATAAAAAGCGATGTGCATTTGCAAGTAAATGTTTGGAAAATGTGATAAAAGCCCCTTTAACCGAATTGTCTGTAGTGTAAACCTGCGTTCTCACGTAAATGTTTTAAATCAATGTTTACTCCAAGCTAAGGATGGAAAAAACATCTTACCCTTGCTCTTTCCAAAAAGACCAAATCGAGTGAAAGAGGAGAAAAATGGAACTGAGCACGCATTTGTTCCATCTGTGTTACTGGCTATTTCATTGTGAGATCTGTTGGTATACTGCCATTGAGTTGGCAGCCTGATAACCATGAGAGTACAGTTATTGACAGTCACTTTCACAGAAAATGTACAGCTTGCATTTATGAACAGCACCTTTCCAAAAATCCACAGAGCCTTTTCCCATTTGTCCTCTGTTGAAATTGTATCACAGAGCCGTTGCTGTGACTTTGTAGTCTGAGCCAGCAGATATGATACAATTACCAGTATTTGGCTCAGTGGGGCAATTGATAATGTAGAGAGAACGCTCTGCAGGAGCCACATCACAGAGAAACAGATGGCTGTATTCCTGCCTGTTCCCTTAGCCTAGCTCCTAATGTGAGAGAACATCTGAGTGTCATACCAATCAGAGCAGGTGTGGGTACAGTAAAAATATATGAAAGGAAGGAACATTTAGCAGAAACACTGTGATTAAACAAAAATGTAATCCTCACTTCTCAATGCTAGTGTTTATAATCTGTTTTTCTATCGTGATTATTAAGATTTTCACTAGTTGCTACACAACAATTGTCTCTTTGACTTCTCCTCTGGTCTGGGAAAACTGCAGTTCCTACACTGGAATAAATTGGTTATCCTCTTATGCACCTCTGTTGCAGATGTAGAACTGGAAGCAGTCCAAACTCCCATTCTGACCCTTTGGAATAGCACATGAACATAACGTGCTGGATCTCCTCCACTATAGCAAAAGGTCAGCCATTTAACTTAAAATTAATTTAGGTGAAGAACATACAGTCGCAGGATGCCAAATTGAGCTAGCAGGGTGGGCAGTGCATGATGATCGTGTTTGTACAATAAAAAATTAAAAAGTTTTTTCTATGTGCACTTTGAGGGAGTACAGTGGGACGCAGGTATCTGAGGCCATTTGCAGTAAATCTCCCTCTGATATTTCAGGATGTAACAGTACTCTGCTTTCACTGTCTGAGCCTGGGGGACAAATCCATAGCCCACTAATGGGTGAATGTCAAAAATACAACAATCACAATCTCCATTGCAATCCTAGCACGATACATGTCCTTCAGGCTTGGAGACTGCAGCTTTTCCACTGAAAATTACTGTTTTGTCTCTAGGTCACAGCTGGAGACTCCCTCCTACTCCCCCTCAACAGGAAAGCTGGATCAGTTTGACACAAAAGCTGATGTCTGCTCTTAAGATCACATGTGAGATCTGCTTACATTTTTGGCCACTCCCAATAGAGTGTGTGTGGGTGTGAGTAGCTGTGCCCTCCCTGTTTGCTGCTGAGAAAGGTAGAGTCTGGTGACTAGCCAATTCGATGAGACTGCTGTCTCTGGAGTTGAACATTGGATGGACAGCAGCCTCTTAAACTTCAGCTGACATCTCACCCCTCTCGCTGCCTCTTCTACAGCTAAAAATGGGCCAGCAGATTTATTTATTGACTCAAGAGCTCTGTGTAAGTAGTGTGCTGTTAGCTGTGAGCTACTTAAAAATACAAAGTCGTACATACTGCAAATATTTGGCACTTTATTATTAGGATGAGTTAGAAGGTGTTTTGGTGAACACATTATCCTCTTTTTTTCTAATAGGACTTTAGGTTGGAGAATTGTCATTTGCTTGCTTTTTGACTTTTTTGGGGAAAAGTACAGTTCAGTTAGAAGCTACATTTGTTGTTTTGAAATTTGCCTATATCTGAGACAAATAAACCATTTCTCACTATATTGAATAATTATGGTGTTCTCCCTTTTTTTGGGAATAGGAATAGTGGAATACAATGGAATCATCTAAAAAATAAAATAAAATAAAATAAATGCAAAGAATGCATCCAGATGACATCCAGAAATGATCAAAGAGATGAACTTGATTGTAAGAGTGGGCAAATTTAGCTGAGATAAGTTTGTAGTTGTTTTTTTGTTTTTTTTGCATAGCATAGGTCTTTCTGATCATACCTTCTTTATATATTTTTTTAAAAGATAATGTTCATGACAGCAGGAATGGATCATACAGTAAATACAGTCCAGCACTTAATCGCTTTATATGCCTGATGCAATGTGGAGTCCTTTCAAAACAAAATAGTGTTTTTTGTGCAAAATCCGATGCCATGAACTTGTAATGGACACAAATAGAGGTGAATAACATCTGTGCCACTTAAATATATAAAGTTCTGAAAAAAAGATTTGCTTGATTCTATAATTTTACCATGAACTGTTGAGTTTGCCAATACCACTGGCAATAAGAAACACAGGACAAGCTTACTGATGCTGTTTGCAGGTAGCAAGGACTGAATGAGTCAACTTCACTTTTCCATATAAAAGGGCAGGTCTTGGAGAAATGCATCAAAATCACAGGACTTTGAATTGAGCTACCGGTTGTCTTGCCCCTCCTCTACCTTAAACAACCACGGATTTGCTAAAATACTCGAGAGAGTGCATTTGCGTGACTAATCTGCTTGTTTGGTTTTTACTCCGTCAATATTGACTAATAACAGAGTAAATTTGCAGTTAGTGCCATCCATCCATCCAGATGGATCATGAGCCCAGCAGGCTAAACAGAGATGCCCAGACCTCCATCTCCTCAGCCCACCCCTCTAGCTCATCTGGGGTGAATACTGAGATGTTCTCAAACGAGCAGAGTCATGGACCCATCTTGGATATTTTGTCTGCATTTTGGTCTTCTTTATGAACTTTACTTTTTCTGCTTCTTAATTTTTAACATTTTTTCTTCTGTTTTACTTTTGTTAAGTTAATGCATTTTAAAACTAGAAAACAAACATACAGTCAACTTAATGGCAGAAAATAACTTGCTTTGTTAAAAATACTGAATATACCATATATAAATTGTGCTAACTGCAAAAGAACTAAATCAGAAAGTTTAAACAGCTGGTGGTGAAACGGGTATTGTTTTCATGTGAAGAGCAACGGTTGTTATTCACTTCTCAATGGTCCCCAGTGAGCCGGGAAAGTGAGGAAGCTCAGGTGCCTGTCAACAAGCCACACTTTGATCAATGGTCCTTTGGATAGCAGGAACACTTTCCTGTTGTCTGTGGAGTCTGTTGGTGCATGCCATATTTGAATCTCATATTAACTAAAGTGAGAAACAAGGAAGGCTTCTCCTTCCTTCCAGCCCAGCAGGGGTTTTCCAGTGGTGTGGGCCGACACAGTCATAGCTCTAATAAGTAGAAATAAATGGCCTGCTTTGCCTTTAAACTGATTTCCAGCTGGGAAGTCAGAAATAGTGCAATATGGAGCACCGTTTCCACTCCACGGAGCAGGCACATTGTAAAACAGTTTCTACCGTACCTGCAGCCTGGATGTTCTATTGGATCATAGGGCCTTCATTTTTTATATAAGCAATGAGAGGATCAACATGTTTTTATGCTTTGAATATTAGTTCACTAGCTGTTTATTCTACAAGGGTCACTGTAAATACAAGGACATTAAAAGCGAATGCTTGTTGAGCTGTTTTAAATTATTTTTAGCTGATGTCAGCCAGTTAGCGCCGTCTGTCCTTGGAACCATGGGGTACACAAACAATGAGCACAAGGTAACTGCAGTGCTTGTTATTCTCTCTACCAGGGACTCAATTAGCATCACACATTTCCTACCGAGCTGCGAGTTTACTGTTGTGTATAGATTATGCAATGAAAGCTTGTAAGTGGTGACATATATGATATCATCAATTCAGTGTACTTTGCTAAATACTCTGACATGACTGCGTTAACTGCATTACAAAAAAGACAACTCCTAGTATCACTTCGCTCTCAAGTTTTCGCATTTACAAGATTTTAAGAGGACTCACTCTGACCTTGTGGTTGATTTCACTGATATTCGTCCAAAATTTTTAGTAGATCTGATGGGATCATTTTGAAGCTTTTACGTCGCCTTGTTCTCAAGTTATTACATTCACAAACTTCAGTGTACGCCTGCCTGCACGCCCGGTGGGATGACGACAATACCCAATCAGCCTTTTACTGCCGAGTTACTGTGTTTGGATCTGTATGATACAATGGCGGGGCAAACTTTCTAAACATGAATAAAGTAAATACAGCATACAAGTATTTACAATGCATGTCTGCATGTTGCCTTCTTGGATACACAAAGTGTTTTTGCATGACAATGAAATCCATCAATAAAAATACCACTGAGTAAATGTGCTGACTAATAAAGCTTGATATGCAATATAATGATTGTAAACAACTGTTAAATAGAAATGTCCAACAATCTAGTGAAAACGCAAGTGACATATTTTGTGGATGCTACGTTTGAATATTTAAAAATATAACTTCCAGTGTCCCCCCTTATCTGAAAACACAATCACCTGTCCACTTTATTAGGTACACCTGTTTTAATGTAAATAACTAATCAGGTCACTTCCACAGTGGCTTTACTATTCAACACATACTCAAGATAAGTGGTACAGTGCAACCCGTTTGATAAACAAACTGGGATCTACTACGAATTCACTCACAGGAAGGTAGAAAAGATATCAGAATGTAAAAACCTACTCTTTCCTAGCTGTTCAGCAATATTTTACTTCTTATTCTCTCCCTGTAATTTTTAGATTGGTTTGCTGGCTACCTTTGACCAGAACTCAGACATATTTCCACGCTGAAAAGAGTATGCGGATGCCTCAGTCACCAAATCTCCAAAAATGATGTAGGGAAGGGTCACATCCCAGACATTCAATACCATTTATGGGGAAATGCTCTTTTAATGATTACTTTTATGGCATTTCTGCTGTATTAGACTGCTCACAGTGAAAAGAGGAAGAAATGATGGGCAAGAGAAAATGAAACAAAGCAACAAAAGGATCCTGGTCAATTTCAAACCCATTATAACAGAGCAGCGAGCTCACCAAGCAAGTTGCTATTTCATATTCTGTTTTACCTTTTCTATGAGCCTGTACTGAATTTTCTTCCTGATAATCACAGTTGCTTAAAAATATATCTAGAGAGAGGATAACACAAGCGAACAGCTCTGTTTCAAGTCTGGGCAACGTTATATGTGTTTAAAGGTGTTTTTTTTCAGTGTCTGACATCTTCTTCAAGTCTGTTGAAATCTGAAACACTTCATCAGCAGCAGGAGCAGCTTTGAGTAGATATACCAATTATTGCTGTGGGATTTTTGCATGTTGTGGCCATAAAGTCTACATGCTTAAAGTTTGCTGATCTTTAAAACTGTTGCTCGCCATGCTTTCTGTATTTCATCGTTCATCCTGAGCTTCCACACTATAAACAAGTAGCTTGACAGCCCTTCAGGACTTCAGCAAATGCAAAACAAATAGTGCTCAATATTCAAGTCACTGTGCTCCCAAAGGATTCACTAGACCTGAACTACAAGGCTTCAACACCTAGAGGAGGCGAACTCTGGAAATCCGACACCAAAAATAATCTTGTTTAGTGCTCTTTCAACAGGAATGGATGGAAAACCACCTCTGTGTAAACTTAACTTTAATCCATCCATGTCTCACCTCAAAGTTTCTTAAATGCCTGATGAACCAACAACAGCGGGAAAAAGAAGTGGTCATATCCATCTTACAAAGTCTGAAGTGTGCCCGGATGCCACTCTGGTTAACTTCATGTGTTGCCATCACAGTAGGCATGACCTTTCCCTCGGCCTTAATTAAATTAAACTGAACCAGGCAGATGTCAACCAAAAGGGCACTGGGCAAGGCTGACCTTTCTTCTCTCAGAGTGCAGTGGGTAGGCAGAGGTGCAATTTTAGTAGCTTGGCATGTATGTATGTGGACTAACATTAATGCAACATACTAACAGCAAAGGTTTTTATAAGACTCGCAATGAAAAGTGGCAAGAGAGCAAAATGATGTAACATTTACTCAGCCGCACTTTCATTTTCTCTGCAGGCAAAGGCAGTGACATCTCAGCGGTGTGATGATTATAGAAGCCTGGGAATAATACAAGCCATCCATCACAGTAGCCAGATGAGAATAAGCTTATAGACACGCAGAGTGAAGCAGTCGGCTGCAGGGTAAGGAGCTGAAGCGTTGTGGGCAGTTATCAGGGAGCATCCTCTCTCCTGCTGAGCACTGACAACACAGCGCTCAGAGACATCTTTAGTTTACCCGGGTCTGAGCCCCGAGGGTGTTTGCAACACCAGTGAGAACGCACGGTCTGATTTATTACATTAAAAGCTCAAACATTCTTGGCTCCTCTGTAACAAGAAAAATCCTAATTTGAAAAATAACTAAAGTGGTTTAGATTGAATAATAATCACATTTGTTCAGAGAGTCATTCCAAGTGCTACAAGCCTGGAGTTGTTTGAACCTGAGCCTATTAGTGTCTCCTCTGATCTCTTGCGCATGTGTTTGTGGCTTTCTCTCTCCCTCTCCTTAGCGAACGTGCTGTGTTGCCTGCGTGATGGGAGGCAGGTAAGCCTGGGTGATTGGCTAAGTAAGTGATTGTGACTGTGGTTGTGAGAGAAATGATTGGTTCCAGCCAGCAGACACAAGGCTTAAAGGCCGGCTTCCTTATCTGACCACGACCACGTCTGTGGGATGTGAAAACATGCCTGGATCAGTAGGGGAGTTACGTTAATCACTTCTTTTTCTCTTAGTAAGTAAGTTTAGGTTGTATTCCATTGGTTACCTTAAATGGGGAAAAAAGCAGTCTCATGTATTCATGTTGCACCAGGGTGTCCTTAGGCCTGATCATAACACGAACGGAATTCTGAATCAGCAAAAAAGTCCTTATATATTCTTTTTCCCTCCAAGACCTTTAGCTCCAATCACAAATGAAAACAAAAAGTGTTTGGCTGAGTTCCAGGATGAGCCATAAAGAGACCAAGGTGTTAACCTCAGTCACAACAGGAAACTCAGCCAGACAAGATAACACAGACAAATCAGGGTAGAAATACTACCCAGTGGGACACCAATACACTCCGCTATTATCACTGCATCAAATTTCACAAAAGACCTTATTAATACATAACTGAAGCTAAGTGAGTCTAATGCAAATGCCAAAACACGCCTGTCACTTGTTTTACAAACAGGCGCATAATGTTGCATACGAGATGCATGTACATAAGAGGCCAATATGGACGCTAAGGTCTAAGAAAGCTGCTTACATCCTCATGCGCATACAAATCTATAATAAAGGTGTTTGCAGAATCTGACAGCCTCGTCAAGCAGTTGGAAAGGTCAGGATGTGACATCACACAATGATCTATAATGATCATCTATCAAAAATGTAACAATGCAATGGCACAGACTGCCAAAACAACATTTTTAAAAAAGGAAAATACACACATTGAAGCTGAAACCATCCATGCGGGTATCTATCTATCTAGCCTTATTTATTTTGAATGTGCCCAGCCATCTGTCAGCCTGACGTGGAGGACTATACAGTACTTTATTCAGAAAGTGCTGTGCTGAACCATAAAGTCTCAGTACAGGTGTAATTTGCCAAATTCAGCCTTTTTTTTTTTTTATCTCAAGGTACGAAACCTAGTTTAAAATTCTTATACGACTGGGAAATAGCCTGTGAACAGCATTCAAGTGTGGGTAGAGTACATATTTTTTTTATTCATGCCCCAAGACAAACTCAACCCAGCTTTAGTGCTACAGCATTACGTTAAATTTGTTAGACAGAGCTCGAGGGCTCCACACAGCCCACAAGCCGTACACTTCAGAATGAGTGCACGTTATAAAATCACACTGCTCTGCACAATCTTGAGATCTTTTTAGGCCAGAAGTCTGAGAGCAGTGCAGACTTCCTCCCTGCTGAGTGATGAACCCCTGGTCTCTGAAGACAGCGGGGAGCTCATCATTGGCGCTGACATTTGCTGGCACAAATATAGAAACACTG